>NC_023753.2:34375113-34689884 GCF_000499845.2 Phaseolus vulgaris
TGTCTGGTGTTGACTCGAATGGATGAAACTAACTTAAATCCAAAATTATGACAATTTATAATATAATTTAATTTAGGCTTAATTGTAACTTTGTTCCTATGTTTAGAAGAAATGTGATTTTGTTCCCTAATTTTTCTCTTAATTTAGTACATTAATTTTTAACTATTTGATTATTGAATTTCTTTTTACACAATCTTTAATTATATATAACTGTTTAATTTTTAATTCTAAAAATATTCTAAATAATTTTCAAATTGCTAACAATGGTTGCGTTCTTTCCCATGTCATATCCAAAGTAACAAAAAGTTACATATAATTGAATTTGAAAATCGAATAAAGTTATGAAAAATAAAAAAAATTGTCTAATTTTTTTGGACCAATATATGGATATCTAAAAAACTAAGGAACTAAAAATGTAAAAAAGAACTAATGAAAAAAACTGTGGATTTTGTAAAATATAAATAAAACTATAATTAACTTTATAATTTATTTTGGTTAATTTTATACTTATGTATCTCTCAACCACTACAAGACAATCATGAAATAGAAACCAATTTTTAGAAATCAAAATAATTAGTTACAAGAGAAACTAAAATAGTTTCTAAATTAGTTTCTATTATTTTTTATCATTGTTAAATAGTTTCTAAATTGGTATCTAATTAACAACTAAAGTTTTAACTACCAATTATTTAGTTTCTAAATTTGGTAGCAAAAACATTGGTTGCTAATTAGATACCAATTTAGAAACTATTTAACAATAATAGAAAATAATAGAAACTAATTTAGAAACCTTATTTTTTAGTTTCTAAAATGGTCTCTAACTTAGTTACTACTGCAACTAATTATTTTGGTTTCTACAAATTGGTTTCTATTTCATGATTTTCTTGTAGTGAACAATGCTGAGTGTAACTAATGAGTATTAAATTTTGTACAAATAATATTTTAAAAGAAAATTATGAAATAGAAACTAATTTTAGAAAAAAAAATTAGTTGTTATAGTGACTAAATTAGAGATATTTTAAAAACTAAAAAAAAATTGGTTACTAAATTAGTTTCTATTATTGTTAAATGATTTCTAAATTGGTATTTAATTAGCTACCAAGGTTTTTGCTACCAAATTTAGAATCTAAAGAATTGGTCATTAAAACATTGGTAGCTAATTAGATACTAATTTAGAAACTATTTATCAATAATAGAAACTAATTTAAAAACCAATAATTTTCTTAGTCTCTAAAGTCGTCTCTAATTTAATCACTATAGCAATTAATTATTTTTAGTATCTAAAATTATTTTATATTTAGTGATTTTTTTGTAGTGATGTAATATAAATTAAACAATTAAAACCTTAATTAATAAAATGAAGAAAAGTCAAAACTTTGTATCAGCAGATGACAAATGGAAGATAAAAATGATTTGACCTGAGTATTTGAGAAGAGACTATACACACACATTAATTATGTTCAAGAATTAAGACATGTTTATAATATGAGAGAAAATTAACATATCAAATTATCAGGTTTAATATTTTTATCATTAAAAATGTTTGCCTTTTTCAACTTATTCTATGAATAATATATTATCCATAATGAACATATTAAATAAATAATATCTTATTTTTTTTAAACATGAAAAAGTTTAATACTGCACTTATTTATTATTTGAAAAAATAAAAGATATTGCACAAAGCTTTTGATATTAACTAATAGTAACTAGGATTGCATTACTGAATCTTTTGTGTGTGTGACTAATCCATATTTACATAATGGTAATTAAGTATTTTCCAACAGTATATAGAAAATTACTAAAGAGGTTGTGGTTTAAGGTTATGTATTCAATTTTCTCATGAAGTAAAATGTTAATAATAAAAAGGATATATGAAATCATTGGGAAAATTTGTGTGTCATCTATGTTATGACATTTCAAGACACGAATTAAAAGTATATTTTCTTTTAGAGGTTTATGAGACATGTGCAAGAGAAGGATAAATTCTTCCATGGGAGGGTTCTCAAGGTTACTCTAAATGCAGTGTTGATAAATTATAACTCAAATTTTCATTATGAACTCTAATATATATGTGGTTGACCATAACCCTAGCTATATATTCAGCAGCTTATGTTTGTGCAAAATAGTAAAATAGTACCAATGTTCATCCTTCCCCTTTATATTAATTTTTTACCTGTTATGTGTATGTTATTCATTCAACACTTTCTGTGATATCTGAGATCTTTTTTTTTTTGGTTTTAGGTTTGTCGTTGTCTTTTAATTTTTTGGGTGGTAAAATTGTATATTTGATTTCATTTTTAAATTTTATGTTTATATTTTCTGAAGTTTTTTTCACCACTTATAATGTATTTTTTAAGAATAATTCTAAATCCTCCTGCAATATATATTTTTAATAGTTCTCTTAAATTTCTCTGTATAATAAGTGTTTTTTTACAATATATTAAGTAATATTTTATTTTTATTTAATAATTTATTTATAAAGTGGAAAGATTAGTAAAAACCATTTTTAGAAAAAGAAGATTTAACCTCACTCTATTTTTAAAACATTTAGTAGCATAAAGTTATATTTGTCATGATTATAACTTTTACATGTGTGGTGGTCCACAAGGGAATAAATTGTTGTTGTAAACGTTAAAGTGGTACTTGCTTTTGTAAAGTATGACTTACTCCACAATAATAAATTTTAAAAATAAATAAATTATACTTTTTCTAGCAATAAATTTTTTTAAAACTGTTGGCAATGCTAAAGTACAACAAAAAAATTCATATTAAAATGGTATCATATTTGGTAATTTTAAAAATGGATCAAATGCATATTACATAGTATTTAAGTCTTACGTAATAAGTGTAGCAGTTAGATAAGAAAGGTTTTCTTTTAATCAATCACCAGCATAAAGGGAATATTTGGTGAAGAGGGAAATGATTGTTTAAGAAAAAAAAGAATTTTGATGGGTATCTGTGTATATATAGCATATAAACGTAGGTCATAAATTTGAAATTGCGTGCAGAAGTTTGTTGAAATTACAAGAGAGAAGGGTGAAGAGGAAGAAGTAACCAAGTTCTGTGTAATGAAGCTCCCTTGATGTTGAAGACAATAATAATAATGTATTGATACATCACGTGTACCAAAATGAGAAAGAGAAAGAGAAAAAGAAAAAACAGAAGTAACAGAAAGTATAAATGGAAAAGGACAAGGATAGGGAAAGATCTGGTTCTTTGAAGATGTTCCATCTTAGGAGTGATAAGAATCTAAGGTGATCCAAACACTTGGTGACAAATCTGTTGCAGAAGATGAAAAAGAAATTGCAGTTTTTATGTGGAATGGAAAAAGAAATTGCATACCCTAGAGTCATCATAGGTTCCAGCAAACAGGAAAAGGGTGTGGTTGTTATCCACCTTCATCTCCCTCTTACCCTCTTTATTAAAGTCCTTATATGTACCCTAATCTCTTCAAACTCATATCCTAACCTTAAGAGAGTTTAAAAAGGTTGGAAAAAGACATGGTCTTCCACCTAAAGTATTTTCAAAGCTACCTACACTTGATGCCAAATTCCCAACTTTAAAGCTGCTTGGTTGTTTTGCAAGTAGAAAACAGTAGCCTATGCAACTAAGAGGGACCCTTTTTGTCCTTTTGGTTGTGAACTTTAGATTTTGGAGCACACTTTCTTTCCTTTTATTGTATATATGCTCCTCACTTAATTCCTCCACCTAGCTTGGATCGCTTTCAGATCACATCCTGCACAATCTTCACTCAAGATCAACGGGTACCTTCTGCTTAATTGCATCTTACATTTCTTAGCATATCTGTGCATATACATATCATCATCATCATCATCATCGTCATCTTCCATCTTCTGCATGTTGCTCAAGGAAGTAACCTTTGTTGTGTTGTGTGCCTGGCTCCCTGTATGCCATTTGTTGACCCCATCACAATGGTCATGGCCTTACCAAATGGCGTATGAGGAGTCATGCATGCTGTATTGCTCCTCCAATGAATCCAAGCTAAATGGTTGGATTTGAATTGGAATTTGTCTTCTGCAAAACCAAGGTCATGTTTACTTGAGATTTCAATCTTTTTTGGTATCTGTTATTTGTTTACTTCTCACTTCTGAGAAGGGATGGGAAGCTGGATTGGTTGCCCATAGGTCTCTGGCTCAGATCTTGTTCATCATTTGCTGTGCAAATCAACAATAATTATGTTCCATTGAATTAGTTTGTTCAATTTAGGTTCCTGGTCCAAGATGGCATTGACTTGGTTTTATTCTATTGGTTGGTTTCTTAGGTACACCAGGCAAAGAAATTTAGGATTGCTGGTAAGAAATTGTTAAAATGCTTTTTAATCTATATTTATTAGTTATTTTCAAATTATACTTCATTTTCTATTTTCAAAAACTATATAGCAAACTACCAAAATATCAATGCTCTTTTTACTATCTTAGATTTTTTTTTATAGCATCTTCAAGTCTTTCAATTAGTGACGAGTTAGAAAAAGGTGATTTTTTTTTATATTTACTGATAAAACCATATCAAAGGAAAATGAAATAGATTCTTAAAAGAGCAGAAATAAATATTTTGATTTTTGTTTTGATATTCCTTCGTTTCTTATATGTTTAGTGACTAATTTGACTTGGGCATGTTATAGGAAGAGGTGAGAATAAAAGAGAGTGAACTCATATTTTATTGCCTTGAAAATGTCAAATACAATAAGGTATTTATAACTGTAAAAAAATCATTGAACTTCTTAGAAGTGAATTCTCCTTATGGATGGGATCCAAAGCTATAATTTTAAAGTTATTATTTTTTCAACTAAGCCTTAAAGTTCTCAACAAAAACTTTTAACTTTTGATTGAGAAAATATACCTATGTTTTTCTACTGAAATCATCAATGAAAAAGTAAGAAATGCATATTTTTGCTAAATCAATGTGGATTGATTGGATCACATATATTGTTATGTAAGTTAAAGTGGTTTGGTTACTCTTGATGCAACTACTTTCATAAAACTTCTTCTTGCATGCTTTCCAAGAAGACATGTTTCACACAATTGATTAGGATTGTTGATTGGAGGCATCCATTTACCATCTCTATTTCTCCCAATCTTTTAAGGGCTCCAAAGTTTAAGTGTCCAAACTCTTCTTCTCACCTTAAAACACTTTACTTCAATAGTTTTTAGATTCAAGATAATTATGTTTCTTGACATAAGCACCTTAGCAATCAAATTTTAATTTTGATCTTCAAGCCACAAATATTTATCTTTCATGAGAATCTCATATCCTTTTTCAACTTATGACTTTCATCTTTGGTGGAAAAGATTAGAATTGTACATATTCCTTCAATTTGAACCTTCAATGAGTCTTTGAAATACATATTTTCTTTCACATTCTCATTAAGTTCCAAAAAATTTCTCCTTGTATCCACACATATGATTGTTAAAATCATTGTCTAAGTACCACAAATAACTTTAAACCCTAAACCCTAAACAATTGACATCCTTATTTTCACCTTTTAGTTTTAATAACAAAGTTGACTCTTCTTTTCATTAACAAGATTAACTTTTTCTTCCATGTCATTAAGACGACATTTCGAAGAAAAATGATCAAGTTTGTGCAATTGTAGCAATCTACTTTAAATTTCTCATACCTTCTTTCATTTTAAAAACAATTATGACCTCTTCCTATTGCTCTTTCATGGGCTCTTGATGATAAATAACTTCTTTTCTCATTGTTTGAATAGTCGTTTCTATGTATTTTTCCTTCTTGTCCATGACTATGTCCTCTTCCTTGTCCACGTCCTTATTCACTCCTAAATCATCCATTATTCTTTAAAGAAGCTTGAACTTTGAAGGTTTGCTCCAATGACTGTTCTTGTCTCTTCATTCTTTCTTCATTAAAGAAGCTTTCTTCATTCTTCCATCACACATACCACATAATTGAACGTTGGAGTCAAGAAACGAACAATCTTCTCTGCCATACGAACATCTTCTATTTTATCTTCATATTTCTTTGATTGATTAACAATTATCTTTACTCTTGAGAAATAATTCGAAATTGATTCAGATTGCTTCATCTTCATAGCTTCAAAGTCATTCATTAGTGATTGGAGTCTTATCTTATTCACTTCGTCGACGTCTTGGAAGGATTTTTCTAAGAACTCCCAAGCGACCTTTGACATCATAGTGTAGGCAACCTTCTCGAACAACGGTCATCCAAACATTGGTGGATGAGAGTAAAAGTTTGTTGATCCCTTTTTCTTATTTTTAACAAAGTTTCCATCTCATATTGAGATAAGTTTTCTTCATCTTGTGACTCTCCATACCCTTTTTCTACAATCTCTAAAACACATTAAAAGCCTAGCAACATTTTCGTGGAAAGACACCATTTTTCATAATTTTCTTTTGGTAAGACGAGAAAATTGAAAGATAGTAAACACATCATTTCTCATCACTCAACTCTCTAAATCAAACCAAGTTCTTAATATCACTTTGTTAGAGGAAGAGTTGAGAATAAAATAGAGTGAACTCAAGTTTCCTTACCTTGAAAATGTCAAATACAATGAGATATTTATAAGTGTTAATTAATGAAAAAAATTTAAAATCTACTTTAGAAGAATCTCTAATTAAAACTTCACTATAAATTTCCTACACCCTTCTCTATTTAAAAAGCTTCCAAATTTGACTGATAAAAACTCAAAAGTTACTTTAGATATTTCTTTATTTAAAATTATAAATAAGAATGCAGTCCTCCTCCATGAAAGTAAGGGTCATTATTAGGTTGAAGTGGACGTAGTTACCAATCGTTTTCGTTGTTGTGTTGTCATTTTTGTTGTAACTGAGTGGTTAACGTCTTGGCCTCACTCCCATTTATTTATATTCACCACAAATCAATTCAAAATCGCCACCAGGCCTTTTATTATACACTGTTTCATTCATTCAAAAATAGTAACCATCATATCTACACCGTAAGAATGTTACAAGCTTTAGCCAACAACTACTTCTTTTTATATTCTTTCTTTTCTGTTGCTGCTGAGATATGTTCCACACCAGTGATTGATTGTCTTTTCCATGCTTTTCTCACCCCTTTGGACTCCTACATTAAAATAGAAAATAGAAGTTAGTTAAACTTAAAAAATTATTAAATACAAATTAATTTTTTTTTAAAAATAATTAAGTGTTATTATATATTCTTCTTAGCTTGTATTCTTTAAGTGCAGTGATCCAAAATCAGTAGAGACAAAATAGTGATATATTTTCTACCATTTTCATGGACTCATAAAGATCTTCTATTCTTCTAAGCTCATTCTTTAGAGGAATTTCATTGTTCTGAGATGAATAGTTTCATGTCTGTTATGAACAAGTTCTCCAAGCATTGGAAACAAAACACTTTCGTCATTTCTAGAGACATACATCGGAAGTTGTCTTTTTCAAAAGCATCATTTCCATTTATTGCAATATTCTCATTGGTAGGATTATAAAGCTTATAGTTGCTAGAAATTGATCTATAGCTAATGTACATACTTTTCAATTTTGTCATTTAAATGTGATTTCGTCTCTGCAAAACATGATTTGTCATTCTTCCAAATATCGCATATGAGAAACACTAGGCCTTTTGTTTCTCTTTGGTTATTATTGCCTTTTAGCATGTTCTTACCATGTTGAGCATGGATGTACTCTTGTGTCCCATATTTTGTTCTACAAAATAAGTAACAACAACAAATGTCATTAGTTTCAGAATTTAGAATATTGAACTCTATTGGAATATTATACTATCATCCTATGAGACTCTTCAAAGTATTGATGGAAAGTTCACTTTGTTGTTCAACTTGGCTTTGAGCTTTTAAAAACTTTCTTCAAAGTATTGATGAAAAGTTCACTTTGTTGTTCAACTTAGACTTTGAACTTTTAAAAAATTTCATATTAATGAATGTTGTGAACACAAGTTTTGATCAATAAAAATAATATTTTGATGAGTCTCACAAGAAATATTTGTGAAATCCATATTAAAATATTCACCATAAGAAAATCATTAAATAATAACAAAATTTAGAGACAAAAATAATTAGTCACTATATTGACTAAATTAGATATTATTTTAAAAACTAAAAAATTATTATATCTAAAGTGGTTTTTATTATTAATAAAAATTTATAAAATGGTTTCTAAATTGATATTCAACCATTAGTTACCACTAATATTTTAGATTATAAATTAGTCTTTAAAAGATTAATAGAGACTAATTTAGAATATAAAGTGAAAAAGTAACTAAAACCTTGGTAGTTGATGGTTAAATACCAATTTAAAAACTATTTTATAAATTTTTATTAATAATATACTACATTAATAATTTTTTTAGTTTATAAAATAATCTCTAATTTAGTCAAATAATAACTAATTATCTTAGTCTCTAAATTTATTTTTTATTTAATAACTTTATATGTAGTGATTGTTTTTATCAATAATAAACTTATATAAGATTATCTCTTTAGATATGTTATTATTGAAACCTTCTTTGTCAAATTATGTGTGTTGTCTTTACTTAGTGTAAATGATTATAGAAATATTGGACCATATTTTTATTCTCGTATTTTTCTTTCTTTTTTCAAGACTAAGAGGCCATAATTTTCATGTTTCTACACTTAATTTTGTAAATAATTCATGACTTACACTCAAAATCTAATTCAAATCAACTATCAAATCAACTATCACACTACAAGAAAATCATTAAATAATAATTAATTTTATAATTTAAAAAATAAAAAATAATTAACTACTATATTAATTAAATTAGATATTATTTTATAAATTAAAAAATTATTCATATCTAAAATATTTTTTATTATTAATAAAATTTTATAAAATAATTTATAAATTGTTATCTAACATTAATTAACAACTAATCTAAATTAGTTACAATAATTACTAACATCTCAAATTTGTTCCTCTCCATAAATAAACTTGACATTTTTTTGCATTTATTTTTCAAATCACCTAACTTGGGCTTTGACTTCGCCATAACAAGCGCCTCATCTACTTTCTACTTCTCTGTCTTTGTAGAAGCCAAGTACTCATTTTGAATAAAGTCTTGTTGGAAGGGTACAATAGCCATTATATATGGAAAAAAAAAGAAAAATGTTGTAAACATGATAAAATGACAAAGAAAACAACTCATATTGTCCAAAATAATACAGAAATAAGTATAATAGGATCTCGTGGGTGCTGAGTTTCCGATTATCATGAATCACAATGGCCATTTATAAAAAAAATAAATTATGTATTGAAGCGTGTCCCTATACTCACGGTTAGACTGGGCTATTTCGAGCTCAAATTCGAGAGATAACATCGGTGTGGTCAATCACCGCATTCGAAATATTGTCCGTTTTTTAGGTTGGTCAAGCTCTTGCTTACTCTAACCTAGAGAACACTAAACTCTAACTCAATTTGATCATGAGAGGGTCAAGCCCTAACTAGAGAAAAAAAACATTGGTTAAAGGCTTGTGAAGGCTTGGCCCTCGCTAAGCCCATGCAAAAAATAAATAAAAAGTTGTACGTCATACTTAGAATCTCATTACCACATTCAGGATAACCTTCCTAATCCTATTATATCATTCATTTCTAGCCACAATGCAACGAGAAACATTCACCAACGCTAATGGAAACCTTCAACAGAGAACCTACAACCCAAAAATGAGATCGAAAATGAAAATGGAATAGCTACTCACCACCATTGTCGCAAGAAGAAAAAGTACAGCTACCAACACTAATGGATCCAGCCACGACACAATGAGGAACCTTCACCAATGCCTATGGAAACCTTCAACAAAGAATCCACAACCCAAGAATGATATCGAAAATGAAAATGGGCAAGCTACTCACCACCACCACCACGAGAAGAAAAAGTCCACCCACTAGCACTAATGGATCCAACCACTTTGCAATGGGGAACCTTCACCAACGTCAATGTTAACCTTCAATAAAGATACAACAATCCAAGAATGAGATCGAAATGAAAATGAAGACAACATAGAGATTTTGCATTTTCAAAACGAAAGTCAAGTTACAAACCTTATTCTCCTTAACGTCAACTCAGATCTACAAAATTAACCTCACTCATGGTGAACCAATACGATTAATAAAAACAAACAAAACGAAAAAAAATAAAATCTTGCACCTTGATTAGGCACCAAACCTTCCAAGCTCTCCTTTCCACCTTTATCAGATTAGAAAGATACTACCGGGAGTTGGAAGCTCTCCTCTCTACCAGTTTGAAGATCTCCTCCCTACTAGTTGGAAGCTACGCACAGTGAAAAACACTAAAGAACCTCCAAAGAACATAGACGCACATTGAAGAGGGAAAATGAAAATGAAGAGCACTTATTGAAATGAGAGAGAGTGAGAGAATGAAATTGACTGAAAATGCAAACTGATTAGTGAGAAAAGGTAAAGCTAGCGTGTATAGGAAAAAAATTAAAGATCACATAATGTTGTAGGTGACACTACTTAAGTCACCTAGCGAGGACCAAACCCTTACTCACACCTACCTTTGAGACAACCAAGCCCACGATGTACCCTAGCAAAGTCTTACACACAGATCAAACCCTAACTTTCCCTCCTTCGAGATAGCAACGACCTGGCCCTAGTTTATGGCTTCCACGTCTTGAATGTTGTGAGGGTCATGCTCCAACTTTTCCTCTATTTAAGCTAGCATCCTCTCGGCCCTAGCTTCTCTATTCAACACTTAGCAATTTGCGTCCTTGTATAGTGTGCTTAACCAACTCTACATGATATTAGTATTTAGTGTCTAGTTAGAGTGGTTATAACTAACTCTATCAATATATGTTTTCTAGCCAACGCTATTTTTTGGACTCTAATATAATATATTATTGTAGTGTACCTCGTAAGGTTATGAGTCAAATAATAGGAGAACTTAATTAGTTGGAACAAGTCAGGACGAGCATGGTATCTGATATGTGTGACATGTGTGTGCAGTGAAGTTGCAGAAAGGATGGAAGCATACACAGGTTCTATAAGGATTAGTTACCAATTACCACATTAATGGATGAGAAGTTTGTTTGGTGCAAATTATAGTGTTGCGAGAGGGTCTCGCATTCTAGTTGTGGTGTTACAAGGCAACAGGACCAGTTATTAGATGATACATTTTGTCTTGGAGAATTGATGGGTGTTTAAGGTTTTGTTTTCTTATATTTATGGTGAATTGTAAGTTTAGAAACTTCTTTTTTTAGTTGTCTTGGTTGGTGGTTTTAAATAAGTTTTGAGAGTTTTTAATCTATCTTTTTATATTTAGATTAAAATATTTCTTAAATATTTATTTTTATTTATTATTCTTTGTTAATTAAAAGTATGAGAATTTAATTTATTATCACCATAAATAAAATGATTGTCATTGAGGTTAACTAGTAAAAAAAACCTCATATGAAGTTCTTATGAGTAGTACAATGAAAAATATACTAGATTATCACACTAAAAAGGCAAACATAATCTATTCTTAGACCATATACATTTTATTTATATAATTTTATATTAACACATCTCATGTAATTTTTCATTTCTATATTAGAAAATTAATATAGCTTCAAGTAAATTTTTCTTCGTCTATTAATTTTTCTAAATTAGAAACATATGTCAATTGAAATATTACATGAAAATTATATTATTTTTTAAATTAATATTATATATATGATTAACTGATTATATTTTTTATAATAACTATTTGTAATCCTTACTTTTTTTCCGTCACGTGTTTCTTATTTGGGTACGATTTAAAATTCGTATTATTAAAAGCAAAAGCCGTGAAGGGTGGTGTATGATTAATAACTTTGTCTTAGAAAAAGTGTTTGAGAGGGAAAATATAGAAAAGACAAACAAAAGTTAGTATAAATAATTACAAAAAAATACAAAGTACAATTGGAGAAAGAACATTTGAGAGGAATAAAGTGTACACTAGCTATAATACACTTGGTAAACCATTGACTTTTTTAAATTCATTGTTAGGAGTTGATTACAAAATCTATTTTAATAGTATTTAGGCCTTAAAAAAAATTAGTTTTAACTATGGTTTGAACAAAAAAAAACCAAAAAAAAGTAGTTTATAATGTTTTTTTATTTTTTTCTGTAAATGTTCATTAAAAATATGTTTATGACAAAAATATTTTTAATAAGAAAATTATTCAAACTTTCAGCTTTAGAATGAGAGAATAGTATGGTTTATATTTATTGTTTCAATGATTGAATAAAAGGTTGAGCAACTTGCATAAAATCCATGTTTAAATTAAACTCTGATATAAATATACTTTATTTCATATTCTATGATGTATTTTTATTTATTTATATATTAATAAAGAAATTCTTCATTTATAAAAAAAAAATGAAAGAGAAAAACACGTTGGTCAAATTTGGCAGTGTTGAATTTGGACTGAAGCAAGCAGTGAACCCTATATTTTGTCAAAAATCGCTGTGGATTCACAAAGCTTGATTTAAATACAAATGTTTTTATAAAGTTCAATATCTAAAACTTATTAAGACTTCCAAAATTATTCTTATAAAATAGCAAAATGTTCATTAAACTCAAAAGAAATTAGATCCGCAGATTTAAATTATATTTTGAATAGTGCTAACTTGGTCTACGATAATTTTTTTAAATTATAATTTTTAAATAAATATATATTAATAATAGAACTTATTTATTTAATAAATAACACTTTATCAAACATGATATTATATTTATATTATTATTTATCTTTAAAAAAAATATTATAAAATATTTTAATTGTAGCTGTATATATCTCTAATTCTCCACTTATAATGTTAAAATATATTAACAAATCAAGTTAATCCAATTTTGGCTGGATTTACCTAGTCTTAATTATATAAGGATTAAAATAACAAACTTGACTAAATTAAAATTTCAGATTAAATAAAACCAAGAACAAATTCATCTCCATCTCATCAAAACTTATTCTATAGTGTCCTCTCTCTATATAAATATATAATATCTTTTTGTTTTAAAATTTATTTATTTTGTAAATATTTTAATTTAAAATAATAAATTAAATAAAGTATTACGATCATCAATACGATTATTTTTTACATGATAACTAAGTTCTTCTCGCATATATCCGACGACTCACTTACTCTTGTCATTTTTAGACTAAAAATAAAATTACAATAATGATGAAAGTTTAATTTATATATATAATTATATAGTTATAATGTAATTAGAGGTATAATTAAAAAAATGAGTTAACTGGTCGTTTAAAAAACTCCATATTTAACATGTAATGTAAAGTTGGGTAGTTGAATATAACTTTCAAAATGTTGTGAATTTTTCTTTTCATTAAATGTTACAAGTTTGACCTTATATTTGTGTACAACGACGATCTAAGAAATAATTCATTTAAAATCGAGAGAAAGTGAAAATGTTATGAGTTTGAACTAGTATGTTGGGTTGTGCAAAAATATGTATGTTATAGTTGTTGTTTATTTTATATCTATTTTCCAATGTTATTTATTTTTTTATAAATAGGAATTGAATATATATAATATAAATTAGATTTTAAATTTTAATAAATAATTAAAAGATCTAATATTTTAATTAATTGTAATTTTAAATATATATGGAATATAGTGTAGAAATAAAAAGGTAGTAGATTCAAAAATATAGAAATTTGAAGAAGTTTGGGTGTTTGAATATAAAATAAATAAATGAATTTTAGGTTTTAAATGGTTGAGGGACATTCTTTTTTTTCTGATATGCATTCAATTGAAAGAATAAAATATTCAAAATGTCTATTTAGGAAAATAATGTACAAATAAATTTGTAGATTACAATATTTATTTAGATTCTTTTTTATTTTAAATTATGAAGTGAAATTACCTGTATATATTAAGAAAAAATAATTATATATATATATATATATTAAAAAAATAAAAATAAAAATTGGAGGAATAGTTTATTGATATAAATAATATTTATTTGGATATTGTTGGATATATAAATTATTATTTATGAGTTAATCTGTTTATTATGTTGTATTTCTAGACCTGAATTTAATAAAAGTTACAAATCATTGGGTGAGTATTGATTTTATTATACTAGTTTTTAAACTCGAAATTTAAATATTATCATTGTCCTTTAATGAGTATTAAATTTTAAAATAAATTTATAAATAAAATAAAAATATTTTAATAATATAAAAAGAGATGGATGAATATGACATATTCACTTTTGTATTCAATTTAAAATTTAAAATGTCAAAAGTATTACTTATATTTCTATTCAATGAATACAATATTCTCTGACAGTATTAAAATGAGTTTATATAATATATACAATATAAATTAATCTAATTTATAGAGTTTTCGAATTAAATTAATTAACCTCTATAAAATTACTAAATATTTATGAAATTTCAATTGAGAATAGTTCAACATTTTGACTTGCAAAAGTCGTATGGTGGAGATCATTTGATAATTGTTAATTTTGATTGTTTTCTATGTTTTTATATGTATTTTAGTTTTTCCATAATTTAAAATTATAATTTATAAAGTGTACTATTTGGGGTTGAAATTTTCTTATACACGGATAAAGCTCATTAACACAATAGTAAAATAAATTATAGGAAAAATTGTGCTAATACATGCTGTCAAAAGATTAACCGATAAAATCCTATTAAAAGAGGTTCATGAGTGTGAAGACCCAACTCATCCCTATAAATAGGTTGACCCCACCCCATCTCAAAGTACACATTTATTAAACATTAATTACATTGAACTATCCAAGACCAAAAACTAAATTGAACGTTGGAGGTTCCTTTAGAGACACTCCTAACTAAAGACTAAGACCTCATAATAGATGACAATCACACTCAATAGAAGAAGGATACTTTTCCAACCCAAACAAAAACACATAGGTTCATTATTTCATGCACTAGTGCAAAACAGTGTTTTAATGGTGGTTAAAAATACTATATAAAGACGGTTCGGAACCGTCGTTATTTTGGGTGTCGTTGTAAATCAGTTGTTTATAACAATGGTTCTAGAGTTGTGTTTATAATAATGGTTCTAGAGTTGTCGTTATAAAACCACATTAAAGACACGTGTAAAAAACTATCGTTATTCTGTCAAATAAACAATGAATTGTTTTAAAAAATGTATTTTTAAATACGGTTCCCCAATGAAAACTTCGTTATAAATGTTTTTTTAAATGTTTTATTATTATTATTACTATATATATATATATATACTCTGTATAAAATATCAAATTTTCAGAACAATAATACATGCAATATCATAATCTAAATATGAAAGTATACATACAATAAATTAGTACATATAGCATTCTACAAAAGAATTTATAAATATATGAAATTTTTTTATGTCATTCTAATAATTCATACATGGCTACCTTAAGGTGCATCAAAGTAAGTTTATTTGAATTTTCACTTCCCCTCCCACTCAACATGTTATATCCAGAATAAGCACTGAAATAATAAAATTTCATGTTAGAACACATAACATTATGTAATGTATGAGTAATAAATTTGTGAATGTAATATAATCATAATGGTTTGATAAACATCTAATTTATACTAGGAACCATCATGCAAAAATTCAGAAATTTCTAACAAGTGAAAGTATGGGAACTAAAAGCTTAAAATATATGAAAAATACCTAAATAATACTTAAAAATAAAAAATAATAGTAAATGATGGATTTTTTGAATTTTGGTTGACCTCAACCCCCTCCAAAAATGGCAACGGCCTTCGTTGTCTCGTTTCGACAACTTTCATCTTTTACGCGTCTTCATCCGACTTCTCTGTCATACCGTTTGAAATTTTTTCATGCTAATTTTTGACAACTTCAAATTTATCACTATTCTTTTCAATGTCAGATATCCTCCATCAAATATCCACTAAAGAAAAAAAATATTCTCTTCTAACTTTTAATCACAGTTAGAAGGGATGCATAGTAATATTTTCAATAAGTTGCGATAGTTGACAATTGTTTACTATTAATTTCAATGGGCATTCAATGCACTTGGAATCCTAAATCAATTTATATTTAATAAAAAAAAAACAATCTTAAAGTCAATACATACTTTACAAAGTTGAATTTGAGGTTTGGGTAATTCAAATAATATATTTGTCAAAAAGGATTATATAAATGTAATTGTCACGCCATCCATCATTCTTGCAATAATCATTAGGTTGTTAGCAAGCTAAAATGGTTCAAACTAATGACATTGTTGACTTTTACTAAGATTTTAATAACATATATTTTGATCTAAAAGTATATATACAGTTAAATAAAGTTATTCTAAGAATAGTTTTTTATGAAATTATTCTGTTAATATTTTTTTTAATATAAAATTATGTTAGTCTAACCCATTTAACATGTTGGTAAAAAAAATATAAATTGAACCTTTACATATATGTAATTTTATAATCAATTATTTGTTTTATTTTATTTTGAAGTCAAAATAAAATTAATTAATGAAATATTAAATGATTTTTAAATTATATAAAAAAAATTGTATACTTAATCTACTGAACGAGGCCTTTCAAACTAATTGTTAAAAGTAATGAAATAAATTGTTCAGAAAGTATTAAAAACAATAATTAATTCTTTATATATGTAATAGTATATGAACTTAACTCTTGAAATAAAATTAATCAAAGAGAAAAGAGATTATAAAAGCAGATATTGCATCTCACCAAAATTAGTCTTGTAATAACAAATATGATAAAAAGAATCTCATACGAACAAAAAGTAAATGAAAGTAAAAATCAGAATAAACCAAATTTAGAATTGATTTACTCAATAATTAAGAATGGACAAATAATACAAAATTCGGGCTACATACTCAAAAACACCTTCTAAAAGAATAAAATATTTTCTCTCTAATAAATAAAAAAATTTAAATAAAATTTTCATTTGAATTATGTATTATTACATGCGATGGGACTATTAATTTATAATAAAATTATAGTTGAATTATTCTAATTAACGGTATATTTTGAAAATCATGCTATTTCCGAGTCAAAAGATGTCACCAATACGACAAAACCAGAAGTTGAACTTTAAAATGAATTTAAAAGTTAATTATCTATTCGTTCTTTTTAAATTCTCAATTTTTAATATTTTTTATTTTTAAATTTTTTTAAATAGTAGAATTTTTCCAATTATATCCTTAATTTAGTTAATATGAAGATAGGAAAATTAATTTTAATAAAAAGAAATACAGTGATAAATAAATATACATTAAAATTAAAATTAAAAAAGTATAATAGATAACTTGTTTAAAATTATATTATAAATAAAAAATCAATAAATTTTGTATTCAATAAAAGATCTTAAACTATTATTGTAAAAAACAAAGAGAATATATGATATACTAAACTAGAAAAATCAATAAAGAAGATGAAAATGACTGCAAAAACATTGTGATCGTAAAAACATTGGCGGCTCCTTTTTGAAGAAATGCTTAATAAAGCACGGCATAGACAAAAAGTTGGGGGAAATATTTTTATTATAATTATTTCATTAATATATTTTTTTTGTACTAAACTTATTTGTTTCACTATTAGATATTATTTAGGCTAAACTCACTTTTGTTTCTTATAATTTTTTGAATGCAGAATTTTGATTCCTACAAAATTTTAAGTGTAGAATTGATGTTTTAGATCAATAATTATATTTACAAATAAGTAAAGTACTTCAAAGGAAGTAAAACTACGTAAACTTAAAATATACATTTAATTTGCATTATAATTTTTTTAATTCAATGACCATGCATGTATTATTAACGTAATTTTTTTACATTATCATTCGATCGACAATTATCAAATAATAATATAAAACTATTTTGCGTTCCTCTCAGTATGATTGACGTGGAATCTATTTGTTATGTTGTCAACAGTGATTTGTCTCTTATGCATGTAATTGATTGCCTTACGGAACGGATAATTTTATTGTTAGACTATTATAAAGTCAACTTCCATAATTATAGTTATCTTAATGACTGCTCAACAATTTTTCTTCTTGTTACCTTATGATGTAATCACATTTCCTATTGATTTTCATTTTTCAATAATTAATAAAAAATTATTAATCAATTTGACAATTTTATTTTTTAATAGTTTTTTTTACAATTTTATTTCTTGTTGAAAATTCTGTGTTAATTGGAAATAAAATAAAATAATACAAATAAATACAACCTTCGCTTGATAAATAATCTATTATTGAGAAGTTGAATTTGAATGATAAGAAGATTTGACTCTGATTTTCTCTTATAACTCTTTTTCATCGTTACATAATAAATTAATTAACATCAGCCAAAAGTTGATGAAAAAATTGTTGAGGATCGACACTCGTACTAGCCCAAGGCAGTGAGCACGCCCTATGAGACCAGCTTAGTCAGAAAAGAATTCTGTGGGGAAGCATTCAACAAAATAAAAACTAAAAGATAAAACAAATCAAGCTATGCAAATGCATCCAAAGAAGAAAGAAAAACTATGAACACTGGATCAATCCTTGTGATGCTCTTCAGAGTGACCAATTAGTTCTGATCCTACCCTTACGCATGCTCAATAATCTAACTAACGAGCAAGATTGAATGAACTCCAAATGGAGCTTGTGAAGGTTGCTCCAGCTGAACTTCTTTCGTGGGAAGAGTTTTGTTTTTTGATTCTGATCTTCCCGAGATCAGCAACGAACCCTGGTTTCGAAATGTGAACATCTTTCATATCAACGTTGTTGGTTAATTTCTCCACAACCTCTGACATTCGTGGCCGAAGTTTCACGGTTTCTTGCACACATAGTAGCCCCACCTTGAGGAACTTTATGGCTTCTTCATCCGGAAAATTTTTGTTCAACATGGGATCCACCAGTTTTAATAAATCGTTAGATTGATACGCTATCCACACCTGCAATTGCAAACATGTTCAACTTCAAAGTTCAAACACACATACATACACTTCTTCCATTTGACTAATCATAACAAACAAAAAAGCTACTTTAATTCTATTCCACCAAGTATGGCTGAATCTACTAAGCTTGAAAGCTGCAAGCAATTATGAGTTTGACTTCAGTTTCATTTCATACCTTCTCCACTATGAAACGTTCAAAGTCTTGATAGGCATCCACCACTGCTAGGCCACTCACAATTTGCAGAAGCAGCACTCCAAAGCTGTAAACATCTGATTTTCGTGAAACCTGTCCAGAATTGGCATATTCTGGAGCTAGATAACCCCTGTTGATTTATTAAAACAAAAACCCCTTTAGTCATGGAATAAAAAGGATTCAAATTAATGAACCAAGGTAGTTCCTTTTTCTTCTTAATGTCCAACTTACAGTGTCCCTGCAACCCGAGTGCTGATGTAAGAAGCTTCGTCTCTTAGCAATTTTGCCAAACCGAAATCTGAAACCTTTGGAGTGAAATTCCGATCAAGAAGAATATTTTTGGCTTTGATGTCTCTGTGTACGATATGAGGCTTAAGATCTTCGTGGAGAAAGTCAAGTCCCCGAGCAACCCCTATGGATACTTCCTTCCTTGTTTGCCAACTGAATCTCATTCTTCTCTCCTCCGAACCTTTCAATCAAAAGCCACAAAAATCAGAATCATTAACTTCTGCCTCCAATTGCAACCACTAAATAGGAAATTCAAAAAGAAACACATAACAGAAATTAATCATCCAAAAACTAATTACCTAAAAAAGCTTTGTAAAGGCTATTGTTCTCCATATAATCATAGACCAAATATCTATGGAAACCTTCCACACAACACCCTTTCAAGCTTACAAGATTTTGGTGCTTGATGTTTGCAAGTGTAGCCAATTCCGCCACAAATTCCCTCTCTCCTCGCATGGATTCCACCTCAACCGAAAGCACCTTCACCGCCACAAAAGAACCATCCAGAAGCCTCCCCTTTACAAGTCAACACCCAAATCAGTCCCTCAGAACATAACCCCTTGGTTAATTCTCGTTACAGCATGAAATCGCATTGCATCTCAATGCCCCAATTAAGTTAAAAACAAAGTCATTAAAAGAATGAGAACAAAGAATGTATAACTAACCTTATAGACAGAGCCAAAGCCACCTTCTCCAACCTTCTCCGAGGAATGGAAATTACGCGTGGCCAATTTCAATTGGTTGTAAGTGAACAAACGGAAGCTCCCATCGTTGATCTCTCCCTCTGGGTTGTCTGCAATGGAAGAAAAGATATCAGAGATAATTAACAAAAACCAAAGTGTTCAAATTAAGTGGTGTGTTAGTTGTGGTGTGTACCGTTATTCTTGTGTTCTTTGGTGGCTGAAGAAAAACAAGTAAAAAAAGGAATTTTCATGCTTGTCCTGGGATAAGTGTAACACTGCCTTGGATATCGGGGTTTGGGGCTATATATGAAGGTTTTGGAGAAGAAGAGCGTGTGGAGAAAATGAGAAAGACCATGTTTGGGAAAATAGATAATACTCGGTTAAACTAGGAATGCATTCTCTCACGGCATTTGACACTTTCTTCTTTTCTTTGTTTCTACATTTTCCTTTTTTTTTTTCTCAAAGGTCTCGAGTGACGACGACCCATTCCTCTTGCAACTTGGATCTTTCTGAGATTAATGAGTTACACAACAAATCATTGATTATAATATGAACAATGGAATTAGGGAAATGTGTTTTTCTTATCTCTATTATCAACTCACTTAGCTTTTCAATCCATTTCCATGTAAAAACAACCCAAAAACATGGTAAATATATTGTGTTTTAAACGTGGTTAAATTTAGATGGTTTATAAATATATCAACTCACAAATTTAAAATTATAGATAGGTAAGTAATTCAACTTAAACGTTTGATAGCAGAGATATTAAGAAAGATAAGTATCATTTTTCAAATGAGAATAAAATAGAGATTAAGTCATTTTCAACGTAATAACTCCAATTTAGTGGGTACGTATAGAGCAGTTTATATTCAGGAAAAAAAGAGAATTTTTGACGTGAAAGAAATACATTAAAATAAATTGGGAGTGTAAAAAAGTTAACGTGCTTTTTTTTTTTTAATTGTCCTTAGTTTCAGAAATTTGATTAAAAGGTACTAAACTACTAAGTCACAAGTCTAAAAAAGAGAACTAGTATCTTTCAAACGTGCGATAACTAATATAATAAAAAAGTATCACACTCTTCAAAATAAAGACTCTTTCGTTATTCTAATTTGAATTGAGGTTTTAGGTTTTCTTAATTTATCACAATTTGTAATATTAATTTTTAGATTAAACCTATAATTTAAGTTTTGGATATGCATTTTTTCATTTGGTTCCTACTACTATAAAATTTCTTAAACTGGTTATGGTTTTATCGTTTCTGTCATCGTTATCTCCGTCCGCGTTCTTAATTTGATTAATATGCATGACACAATTTTTAATGTGGTTTTCAAAGTGATACAAGAAAAGCTTTTGAAACTCTTCACTGAGAATATCTTATTTAAAGTTTTGTAGGGTTAGGGTTCAATAATATTTTTTTTTTGTTGGATTCATACTTCTCTACTAGTGTGAATGATAGCATATTTGGATTTCTTTTCCTTGCAAAAGGACTTAAACAAGGTGATCATCTTTTTCCTTTTCTTTTTTGTTTTGCAAAAGAAAAATTGAGAAGAGGTATTTTAAAAATGGTTCACAATGGTAAAATTACTCCTATGACGATTAAAGGTAAATTATGCATACTCATATACTTTACGTAGATGTGATATTTTTTTCGAAGAGAATTAAATCTCCCTAAAAAGTATTTGTGATTTGTTCAAGTTATAAGGTGATGTTTTAGAAAAATGGTATTATGATTACTTAAGTTTTGGTTTGGTCCTTCATCCTTCTTTATATCCTTGCTTATTTTAAATTTTTTATTCCTTAATAAAATTATCATCAGGGAATATATGATTGTTAATGTATGAAGTGCTAACATAGTTGAGATGTGATGATCATAATTTTACTCACTTAAAAGCTTTAGGCATAGACTAAATTTATGAATAAATTTGATGTTTTAAATAAAATTCAACTAATTTGATTTATTTGTACCTTAATTATTTTTACTCATGATCTTGTATTTTTAGTCATAGTAGACGGTCGGACTAAACGACCTAGTGATTACATGAAGTAGACATGACTCGTTTGTCAAAACTCAACTAAAGAAATCCCCTCAATAATATCAAGTGTAATGAAGAAGAATGTATACAAAGAGTCTAGTATGAATATCTTAGACTTGACAGTTTGATATAAGCATTTGATAGAATGTCCGAAAGAAATGTCTATTGCAACGAGTCATCCATTTTAATTTTTTTAAAATTTTGAGTATAATTTTTTATTTTAAAGCAAGTAAAGTCACAATCCCTCACTAAAATATTTGTACTTAAAAGATATTTGTACTCCTATATGAAGAGAGTAAATATTGTTGTGATTTTCAAATTCAGAAACAATTTGATAATTTTACTAACGAATCCAAAGAAGACAATGTTGATGATGGCGTGGTGTGGATTGATTGAAGAAAAGTAAAAATTCTCTATGAAAGTGGATTGTGAATTGATGATGATACGTGTGGTTGTTAACTTCATTACACTTCTCTAATATTGAAAAAAAATATAAGAAGATTATTCATAATTTCACATCAATTTCACCACATACATAAAAACAAACACAATATATTAGTAGGATGTGATAATAGTTTTGTAACATATATTTTTTTACATAAAGTATTATTCTTAATTGTTATTAGTTGAAATTGTTTTCACCTAATGTTAATTAAAATGTAGGTGGGACCAGTTTTTTTAACCAATATTAATTAATATTTTTAAAATTGATAAAATTATTTTCTAATATTAGTCAAGATTTTTTATCAACATTAGATTATTTTTTATCGATGTAAGTTGGGATTATTTTGTCTCTGTTAGAAATTATTTTCTTATTATTTATATTATTGAAATGACTTATCCTACAATGTAGGTTTAAACTATTTTTTAGGAAGAGGATATTTTTTTGTGTTTGTTTTAAGGGTTTTGAGGGTGGGAGAGTGGATGACGGAGAGTGTGGATGTATTTTTTTTATTCTTCACAAAATGAAGAGATTCGTGAGGATTATGTAGAATTATTGTATTTTACCAAAATATCTTTGTGCATGTATTTTATTACAATATACAAAATTAAATATTATATAAATTTATTTATTATTTATAATTTAAAAAATATTTAATTATACCATTAATAACAATATATAATTATAAATAATGAAAATAAAAAAATAAAATTATAATATCAACAAATATATATAGTAACAAACGAATATAATAATGAATATTATTTTCATAAATTTTAATGTATTTAATAAATTTATTTTAATGTATTTAATAAATTTATTTCAATTTAACACAAAAATATTTTCTATTATATTTTTTATTTTTTTTATTAAAAAATATAAATAATTATGGATATTACATATTAAAAACATTTAATTAATTCAAACCCAAAAAAAAATCATAATTCATTATTGAAAAAAATTTAATAACAAGGATAAATTTGTAAACTTACAATAAATCATTCTCTCAAATCCACTTTATCATGCATCAATCCAAACAACCTCACATATCCTCACACATCCTCTCTAATCCTCACAAATTCACTCTCTTCCCTCCTCACAAATCTTCTCCTCGATCCAGACAGAGTCTTAATGTTTTTAAAGGTTATTTCAGTTCAGCCGAGATGAGTGAAATTATATTTTGTGAATGTTTGCAAGATTTATTTTTTTAAAATTTGTAATGATTTTCTTTTCTTTCGACATTGTAACATAACCCATTTAATACAACAAACTATAGTCGATAGATATAATAATATATTCATAAATAAATAAAATAAAAATAAGTCCATATGTTAAAAACATTTTAAACAGTACTAGCACAATAAGTAATAAACTAAAAATTAATTCATTTAATTTAATTAAAACAAATTGGATCAAACTGTCTTTAAATTAAAAATAATAATTTATTCTTACATTAAAATCAGGTAACTTTTTTTAATGTGTTGTAGTTAGAACTGAGAATGAAAGTTGGGTTGAGTTTAAGCCATCCTTTGTGGACATGATGGGAAAAATAACATAAAAAGAAGGTTAGAAGATGGTAAAAATTAGAACACGGTCGTTTAGACATGTGATATTAAAATATGTACGTTGAACTCCTTGTTCAAAGTGTGTACGAGGAAAAGAACTTGACACATTCTAATTAAGATTCTAACATCTATAATTAATGTGCGAAAATATTAATATCTTTCAAATTCCACTTAATTAAATTGTAATGTGTGTCTTTCCACATATTTTTCGTTTATATCAAATTTATATGCTATTTCCAATAATATTATCACTTAACATATTTAGTTTTGAGAACAAATTAAACATGTTGTGCTTCTTCTCTATAAATATTTAACATATTTCATAAAAATTTATTTAACTTATTTTACACCACCCAAAATAACATTTACTTAATTTAAACCATTATATTATTTTTTAATGCAAAAGTCAAAAATTAAAATTATATATTTTATTTTCAAAAAACTAAAATAAAAAAATTAATTCCAAATTATACACTAAAATTATTATTAAATAACAATTAATTTTAAAAACAATAAATAATTAATTATTATATTAATTAAGTTAAATATTAATAATTTTTTAGTTTATAAGATAATATTTAACTTAGTTAATATAATAATTAATTATTTTTTATTTTTAAATTATTTGTTGTTTAATAACTTTCTTGTAGTGGATTATAAAATTAAAATTTGTTCACTCTTCAATTTTTTTTTATTCTTTCTCTTAAATCAATAAAAAACTAATATTAATATTTTAAATTATTTATTTTAAATTTTTATTCTCAGATATAAATTTTATTTTCTTGTATTTTTATTTTTTATTCTTTTCCTTTTTCTGAATGAAAATAGAAAATCACCACCGATCGAATTCCAATAAATTTCCGATATTACGAAATTAGGGTAAAAAAATCAGTTAATATTGAAAAAAATTAATCTTAACATTTTTAATATTCCAAATAGTTAATATTGAAAATCAGTTAAAGAATAGAAAATCATTGTCGTTTGAATTCTAATGAATTTTCTACTTTGGGATGAAAAAACCAGTTAAAAATTCTGCTTTTCAGAAAATCGAATTCCCAACTGCTATAATAAATGAGTTCATTTAAAAAAATAACATTGCGATGAGTTCATTTTGGATTTAAAAAGAAAAATATTAATCAGGAGAAAAAAAGAGATTACATGAAGAAATGATTTGGTGGTTATGTGTATGGAGCACAACTACTTGTCTCTTATATTATTTAACTTATGCATCTTCTTCTTTCTACTGGAAGACACGTGTAGCCCACTCCCTCCAATCTTCTCCTCCCCACATTTTCACAATAAACAAACAAAAAGTAATGCAAAATTCAACAATGAAGGACATTACATTCTGATTTACACAATCTTTTACCATTAACTTAAACCACTTTAAAATATATTGTTCTTGTGTGTAGAAAGTGTTCTTCTCGTCCTTATAAGTAACTAATGATGTTGTTTGAGATTTCATTTTTGTTTTGTTTTGGTTGGTGTACATTATAGTTGTATTTGTATAAATAAAATGTGTGTAAGTAGTATATGAGATTAGTTGTAATAATTATTGTGTTGTCTGTCGCTAGGTCGCATTCTTGTTCTTCTATTCCTTAAATCTTCAAGACTCATTTTTTTTAATTCTTCAGTATTTGGTCGGGAGTTAGTCTGCAAAAGGTACTCTGACAATCAAATAAGTACTTTGTGTTAAGAGTGTATAGTGAAACTGATAAAAAAAGTACCTTACTCCACTGTAAATAGCGTATTTATAACATTCAGTTATGGGTCATATGTCTGATGGGTCGAAATCTAACATGTATCAGTGTTAGCTGATTTCTAGGAAGTTACCCCGATTTCTCGGGACATTACCTAGATTTGATGGGATGTGACCTTGATTCGTAAGGAGTTTCTACAACTGCCTTAATTGTTATTTATTACAACTGCACTTTAAATATACTTTCAATCGGTCGGTTATTGAAACCGAATTACGTGGCTCGTTCAACACCAAAGCCGAGTGATGTGGCTCGTTTGACACCAAAGTCGAGTGACGTGGCTCATTCGACACCGACCAGTACAATAGTGAACCTCCAATATTGAATTTAGATTAGGGTAAATTATTGGATTAGTCTCGGAATTAGGATAACATTTCATATTATAATCATATTAATCATACTATGTAAAGGGACATTCATTGAGTCTTTGAGAGTCATGTTGATCACATGACTTGAGAAATATCCAGTCAATTATCTTCACCAAGGGGTAATGTAGGTACAAATATAATTGAAATGATAAAGCAATGTAGTGTTGTTTTGTGTGTGCTGGTAAAATTAAAATAACTATAAATTTTTATGGATCTCAAATTTATAGGTACCTATATAACTATCGTACTGATCCGTTACCTACATTAAGAGCACAACTATACTAAATGACAAATAAGTAAACATCCTATAAATAAGGATCACACCCCATCAAATCTGGGTAACACTCTGAGAAATGCTGATTCATTGAAGATATCCTCCAAACTTAACTCCCTATAAATCAGGGTCACACTCCAAGAAATCAACTAACACTGATTTTATACATATATATCACATATAGTCCATCAATTAGTTGACTCATTATTAAATGCTATAAATAAACCATCTACAATGGAGTAATGTACGCTTTTATCAATTTTATAATACACTTTTTTTATCCATAGTACTTACTTAATCGTCTAAAAATCTTTTATAAATTTATTCTCGATTAAACGTTAAAGAACTAAAAAAAGTAGAGTGAATATTAAAATATAAAAAAAGAATTGAAACCAATAATAATTATTTACGTAATCTCATATATAATTTAAAGTCACTTTTCCTATAGAATTACAAATATAAATCATGTATGTAAAAAACATCTAATAATTTATGAAAACATTCTATCAAAATTTGATTCTCATGCTACGATCTTAATTATAATAAATTTTTTTCATGGTAGAGACGCAGGATGTATGAGTTTTTGAGCTATCTACATCAAGTGAATCAAATAAAGGAGTTTGGTACTATATTCCAAATTATCATCAATATACTTATAACATTTTAAATAAAAACAAGTTCAACTTGCACCGACCCGTTTATATTTTTGTGCAAGTTTTAGAATTAAACATTAATATTTTTTTATCTGCTATATTATTAGTTTAAGTATTTTTATTGTTAATCAATTGAAAACTAAGTTAAACCAAGAGATTAACAAAAGCCCATACATACCTTTTTATTGTTAAAAAGAGTGTTAGAACAAATATAAATAATACACATTCACACTACACTTTTTACAAGCACCAAATCTTGATGCTATCTCTGAGTTGAAAGAAGAGTTTTTGAAAGACTAAACTCTGAAATAAAGACACAGTTATTCTCTTTAGGCACTTTGTCTCTTCTGTGATAACAAAAATAGGCAATTTAACATTAAAAAAAACATAAAGCAAGTGAAACAAACACCTAATAATACAAACACATGTATTCTCTTCTTTCTTACGTAACTTAATGTAATGTTTCTGTTAGGTTTGTTGATTGGATCCAGTGGGATATCAAATGGTTCTACACCATTCAAACTTCCCTTTACTTATTTCCACTTTCTCGTGAACCCATTTCAAAACTTATTAAACCATTACTCACCAAGGCTTTGTTTTGAAATGAGAAAATGAGTAGTTTCAGAGATGAAAAATAATAGATTTGAGATTGTATTAAGAGAAAGAGAATGAATAAAATGTTTATGAAAGTAATTGACTATTTTTTATTAATTTTGTAAGATTATAATTTTATTTTTTATTAAAATTAATTTAAAATAAAATATGATTAATTATTTGTACGTGATTAAAATATTTTTCATCCTATACTTATAAATATTATTATAATTTTATAATTTTTATTATTATTATCATATAAATATTATTATTTTTATTGTTATTATTATTATATTATAGAATTATAATTGGTTATTTAATAATATAATCCATTATTTTAGGCCATAGAAGTACTGATAGATTAATGGCGTGTATAAAATTGCAATGAGATTCTGAAATTATGAATAGAAGGATAATAATATATTGATAATCTGATATAAAAAAGAATATTTTTGTTATTATATAAAAAATTATATTTTTCTTATTTCATAAAAAAAATATAATTTTAGATAAAGAAAAAAATTAAATATTAGAACAAGGTTGTCCATATATATTTTTTGTTCTAAGTATGATTTCTATTAAAGCCAAAATAATGAATTCGTAAATCTATAAAAAGAATCAGAAAACTCTCACACCATAGCCTTCCATTATATTATTATATTAGAAAAATGAGAAAGCAAACAAAAGCAGAAAAAAAAAAGTGGGTCACTTTAGCAACAAAACCTTCACATCCCATCCCTTCATCAATGGTGTTCCTCTTGCTCGGTGGAGCTTTACGCAATCCCATTACTCTCTCTTTCTTTTCATTTTCTTTTATTCTCTTTTTTTCCATTTCTTTCCTATTCTTTTTCATTGCATTCTCTAATCACTTTCCATTCATCACCGGTTTTCTCTGTCACTGTCTCCTACTACTCTTTGAACCACCGCAACTAAAATAACAACCCCACTTTTCTTCTCACCAAAGCTTCCAAGTTTTCATTTTTCTCGCCTTCTCAGAAAAATATCAGCACCCCAGATGATATAATACAAAAATTTCAAGAAATCTTTGCTGGGTGAATTTCGTAACTTTTTTTTTTCATGGGCAACATAGGAAGCAGCGGCTCCAACAGCCGTCGGAGACACGGCGGCAGCGGCAGCGGGAGGCGGATTCACCCGCCGCCTCCTCCTCATCCGCCGGTGATGCCTCTGCCGGAAGTCACGGCGAACCGGTTCGTGTACCCTCCTGCCGCCACGCCGTATCACAACTACCCTGGATACTACCCGCCGCCGACTACCATGCCGGCGCCTTTGCCGGCTCCTTACGACCACCACCACCGTCCGTCGGTGGACCCGATGTGGGGGAGGTGCCCGGCGGCTCCGGCAGCGCCGGCGCCGTATGTGGAGCACCAAAAGGCCGTTACTATAAAAAACGATGTCAACATCAAGAAGGAGACGCTAAGGATTGAGCCTGATGAAGAGAATCCTGGCCGTTTCCTCGTGACGTTTACGTTTGATGCCACCGTTTCTGGGAGGTAACACCGCTTTTCCTTGTATTTAATGTTTGTGCTGTAATGAGGTGATCGTGTCTGTGGTTATTTAATTGGTGTGTGGTGTCGTGTGTGAATGGTCATAATGTGTCAGATGCAAGGTTTTTGAGGTTGTTGCTGTGATTCTGTGCTTGTTTTTTTTTTCTTGATGGGGTGTTAATAAGCTTGTTGCTGTATGCTTGGTTTAATTGTTTTGCTCAATTTGCTTATTTGGATTCTGATAAGTAAAAGGAGCAAAACATGCTACCCTAGCTAGCTTGGAAAGGTGACAAAGGGGTGCATGATTTTAGGGGGTGACAAAGGGGTGCATGACTTTAGGGGGTGACAAAGGGGTGCATGACTATAGGGAGTGCAAAGCTGCAGATAAGTAATGTTGTGCAGATGAGAAGTATAGGTACAAGCAGATGTATATGCGATATAAGTCGATATTTTGGAGTTTATATGGCTCATTGGCTTTACCGTAGGTAGAATAGCTATATTTATTGTTCTGTGTCTATTTTGTGAATCACTGACAAGCATCTCTGTGTGTTTATATGGTTAAATTTCTTTAACAATCTGGTGAACCTGATTGAAAGAAAAGTCAATTGCTGCTAAAGACTTCCAGCTTGTCAGAGTGTCTTCATTTATCATTTCATAATCAACATGATTTTTCCCCCATTTGATATATTCTGGCTGTTGATCTGGTCACACACTAGATACTTGCCACCAAGTTTGCATTATTTGGGAATGTCTATTGAGATTTTCAAGAGTGCCTTTTTTATCCTATTCCTTTTTTAGAGGGGTAAATGACTTATTCTATTTTGTGTGGGGTGTTGTTATGTTTTAGCAATCGACAGTGAAGTTTCTCTGTACATATTAATGGTAAATGAGGTAGTTAGCTCAGTACACATCAGTCAGTTTGAAAGCTGATGTTATTTGTTACTGAACAGCGGCTTGTAGATCATTTTTAGTTTCCTGATGTGCTTGTGCTAATGGTTCTTATTACTTTCAAATCACCATTCCGGGAGTGCCTTTTACTTGTGTCAGTTTAACTGTAGTTTTATTTACAATAACTGATTGCTAAGAATGGAAGGAAACCATATTAGAGAAGAAAGTGGTAACTCTAATAGTTTGACTGTTTGAGGTTTTCTGTTGGTTTTATGCGGTGTGAAAGGACAAACTGAGGTTGCTATTTCAATTAAATTATTGGATGTTATGGTGCATTTTCATTTTTTTTATTTTGTTTTGTGGGGGATTGGTTACATTCCTAGTGAAATGACATTTAATTTTGTAGAATTAAATGTTAAGTAATTTTCTGTATCATCACTAGTTATTCTCCTTGAGTGCATGGCCCCCTCATATGAGAAAGTCAAGGTCTTTTTTAAGTAGAATTAATCTATTTTATCTACTTGGATTTAGATAACTAACCTTATATTTTTGGAAATAGAATATTTGAAATTGGACTCTGGTGCTATTTCCGTCTACTTCATGGTCAATGTTAGTAGCAATTAAAAAAAGGACAAATATTTCTACGGCAAGATACATGGATATAATGCCTACTTTTTTATTACCTAGATGGTTGGTTTCAATGCTTGTTTTACTTGTGCAATTTCAATTTTGGCAAAGCTGCATAACTAAATTAAATTTTTAGCACTTTTGAAGGCAATAAATTACTCAGTATTGTAAGTACTTGTTGCTTCCCCATTTTATGTATCATTTTGTAAGCAATACCAATACATGAAATGCGATTGACTCAGTGTCGTCAAGGTGGACCTAAGGCGGTGCAAGGCATTAGAAAGGGTTAATGCTTCCTTTGCACTTTAGGAGTGCCGTTTTAAATGTCATTAAAATAGTCTTTGAAATACTTATATGATGCTAAGCAGGGCAATATAGTCATAATGTTAAAAGGATAACTGGTTGTTAGACTTTTGGACCCTTAGCAGCAAACAGCTTAAGGTTTTGCATATCTGACAAGGTAATCTTTTACTTTTACTGAAATGTTAGGCTTAAGTAGCTTATTCATATGGATAAACAATGCAAAATGGTCAAATATTTTACTATTTTCTTTTTCAGATATGTGTGTTTTTTGGTGTTTCTTGCCTCTAAGGCATTAAAACCTAAGATGTCTCTCACCTTCAACTACCTTGGGTTGACTTAATGCACATCCAGTTTAATTATGCATACAATAGTTAGTGCTGTTTAAGATTAAAATTGTCATTTTGTGTGCCGGTTAAAGCTATGAATATGAATATTTGTGGGATAGTTCTTTTATTTGTTTGAACTAAATGTTTTGTTTCCTTTTACCTCCATAACAGCATCACAATACTTTTCTTTGCAAAAGAAGGCGAAGGTTGCATCCTAATCCCAATGAAGGAAGACGTTTTTCCATCCCTGACTGTAAATTTCCAGCAAGGTCTTGGGCAGAAGTTTAAACAGCCACCTGGAACTGGTATTGATTTTTCAATATTTGAGGAGTCCGAGTTATTGAATGTGGGGGACAATGATGTCTATCCCGTTGCAATTAAAGCAGATGCATCCTCTGTCAACCCTGATGAATCAAAATCAAATGAAACTCCATCATCTGGTAACACAAACTCTCAGATAACTCAAGCAGTGTTTGAGAAGGAGAAAGGAGAGTTTCAGGTGAAGGTTGTTAAGCAGATCTTATGGGTAAATGAAGTGAGGTATGAACTGCAGGAAATATATGGTATTGGAAATTCAGTGGAGAGTGACTTGGATGGGAATGACCCAGGAAAAGAGTGTGTTATATGTTTGTCAGAGCCTCGTGACACAACTGTCCTTCCATGTCGCCACATGGTATTTATCGTTTTACTTTTTTCTTAAAATTTATGTTTAATTGGTTGACTGAATGATCCTCTGATGATAACCATTGCCACTGTGAGTAGAAAGTGATAGAATATATATGCTGCTGGCTTTCATTGATGAGCAGATTCTTTTGTCATTATTTTTCATTTCTTGTGTATTCTGGTTCAACTTATTTTTGAACAACAATCGCTTAGTTTCTTCAGCTTCATGAAACAACTACTATAAAATAAATTATTAAAAACTTATGTACCTTGGTGTCCAAAGACTTCTTGCTATGCAAAGGTATGGAGAAGGGTATTGTAAGCAGTCTTATCCTTGCATATGCAAAGAGGTTGTTTCCAAATTCTTATCCATGCCCAATTGGTCACCAACATGCACCTTTACAGTTGCACCAAGGCACACCCTCATAAATGATTATTTCCTCAAAATAATTTATATTAACATGTTACTCTGTCATTAATAAGTTATCATTCTTAGCTAACACTGATTATTATCTTTGCTCCATTTTAAGTGTTGATTGGTTTTGGATTTGTTTCCTTGTAGTGTATGTGTAGCGGATGTGCAAAGGTTTTGAGGTTCCAAACAAATAGATGTCCAATCTGCAGACAACCAGTTGAGAGGCTTTTGGAGATCAAAGTGGGGCCTGAACCTGAGGAATGAAGATACAATGTTAGTGACACCAGCTTCCTGTACAGTCCAAATGTTATAGTTAATACTTTCACTTATTTTATCAGGTTTCCCTAATAATCCCAAAAGTATAGAAATTGGTATTTATGCATATGACATTATGTTTGACATCTGCAACAGGCTGGCATTGCACCTGACTTGTATTATTGTATAAGACAATGCCTCCACCATGTTGGTTTGGTTTTACTCCTAATTTTTAAGTGCTTTTATCTTCTAAACTTAATTAGATTCTCCTCTTCTCTTTGGATTACATCTTTCTTATTTTGGTCAAAATTGCTCATAACTTCATCCAACGTTAGGCCAGTTGCAAAACATTTCTTGTAGTTAACAATAACTCAGCAACTTGACACCCTAGCTTTATCAATTAGTGTGAATCTAATCTTTGTGCACGTAAAAAAAGCCCTTCTAAGGATAAGGGACCAATATGTATGAATGATGTGATGAGATGAAGCAGTTTGAGTTGCTACATTTTGAATACTGCTTTTATGCAATTGACCATTTGGCCAGTAGTTGAAGTTCATTACGGTTTCCACAAGAACACGAGGAAATATAGGTTTATGTTGCATTGCCCATGTATCAGACCATGTTTTCAGGTTGGCACAATAATGGTATTTAACTTTCTCAACCACTTTTTTCTTTTCTGGTAGGATTTTTCTTGTTTCGGCCAAAGGTCTTATGAGCCACTTTTTAATCCATACCTTTGTCAGGGAAATGATTATTGAATAGCTCATATCCTCAAACCCATCATTCACCTCAATTACTTTTATTCTAAGTATTGGATAACACGTTGGACACTAATTTTTTAATGTCTCTAAGGATTTTTGAGGGTAAGTCTGCACATGTTTCCTTAACAATTGGTTGAGCACTCGTTAAATTACTTCGCATGCGTTGCATGACCCAACAATAAGCATATGCACATCGTTTGTCAGATGAATAGTTTTAAATGTTTCTGTAACGTTTTTCTTACTGACCTTATTTGTTTAAAATAGAAAATGATACTCCTGTGTAATGTTTTCTTTATAGAAATATATCAAAGCAAATCAGCAAGAGAATATAACATTACTTTGTCACATGACATTACTGATTAGCTAAACACCAAAAGCCAAAACAGACACACAATTACAGATTACGAGGATGTTTACCACCTCAGATGAATCAAGTATGCAACGGTTCAATTAAAGTTCCATCGTTGAATCGGTTCCTTCATCTTGAAATTCGTAGTTATAAGTTTGATCCAGACAAATTTAACTTGTCATCAATACTTAAAACTTGTAAAAAGAAAAGAAAAACCAAGCAGCACACACTTTATTTGCAGAGGAGAATGATAAAGTAAGGTCATTTATAAAGCATTTTGGAACTTTAAACACTGTACATATGACTTCTGAGGCCATTTATGCGATTTGGTATCCACCATTGATGAACATAAACACCATTGCTTCTAAGACCCTTGTAAATAATAATATCCATGCACTGTTTCCTGCTGCTCATAATTTCATCTTTACCATCTTCACTCTCTGAACATCATTTTTTGCTATCTTTTCTTGATATTATTATTAGCAATAACAATAATTATAAATAACTTCAATTGATAATAAGACATAATTTAAGTATACAAATGTAGATAATTTCAATTGATTCCATATAAAAAATTGTTATATTGTTTAAAATATTTTTATTTTGATTTTTTCGTGACATGATTGTTACTTTCGTCCACAAACTTATCAATCAACTAATGTTTTCCTTCTATAATTTTATTTTTATCACAAACTTACCAATGAACTCATGTTTTTCTCCTATAATTCTTTCTAACTCTTAGTCAACTCATTTTTTCTCTCTTTAGAAAACCTATCGATCAACTCATTTTTTCTCTTATAATTCCTTCAACTCATTAGTCAACTCGTACTTTCTCTCTTCAAAACTTCTCCAGAAACGAGTTGATCAAAGAATTGCATTTATTTTTATTTTGTTGTCAACAGAATGACATGATTGTTACTTTTTTTTTTATCACAAATGTATCATTCAATTCATGTTTTTCTCTTATAATTTTGTTTTTATCACAAACTTATCAATCAACTCATGTTTTTCTCCTATAATTTCAACTCTTTCTTTCTCTTTTTAGAAAATTTATCAATCAACACTCATGTTTTTTCTCCTATAATTCCTTCTAACTCATTAGTCAACTTGTTCTTTCTCTCTTCAAAACTCCTAAAAAACAAATTGATCAGAGAATTGTATCTCTCTTCAAAAACTCCTAAAAACAAATTGATCAAAGAATTGTATCTCTCTTAAAAAATTCCTCCAGAAAAGAGTTGATCAAAGAATTATAGGAGATTAATAAAGAACATTATGCGATCTTATTAATATAAAAAATCAAACAGTAAAAATATTTAAATAAAATTAAAAAATATTGAGCATTCAACAAAACAAAAATATTTCAATAGAAATTCAATAAAAAAAAGGCACAAATTTATAATATACTTAAAACTTACTTAAATTTAATAAAAATAAAATTATTATTATTATTATAATTATTATTTTTTTAATGTTTATTTCGAGTTGTTACTTTTTGAATATTCGAAAAGAAGCAATTTCACACTCCTCAGACATGTCTCAATATTTATTCTTCGATCTTTCTCCGATTGTCTTTCTTTTTTAAATAAATACAATATATGAATAAGTTACTCTAAGACTGTAGAATACACATTCTACTAATTGGATCACTCTTCATGTGCCTATTGAGACGGCAGAGGCAAGATCAAATAGTAATTGTTTAACTATAGTGTAAAATACTGATGTCAAACAGTGCTTTTCATTAAAAAATTAAACCAAATGTTGACTCTTAAAATTCAGCGAATAAAATTCATAACAAAATTCAGTATCCACTGCAGACAGTCCTAAATTTAAAGAGATTTAACTATGGATATCAACTGCCAAATCCAAGAGTACATGATCCCAAAAGCACAGTATATGGAAATCAACATGAGTGGTGCAAATGCAAACTTATCACCCAAAATTAGAGGGTGTAAAATTTGGCCCCATATCTCCACAACTACAAGACCTATCAGATATATCCTCTCACTCCACCCAATAACAAAACCTTTCTTCACAGTTTCACCCGAACTACCTTCAGATCCAAATTCATCAGCCTTTTTCTTTGAATTAGTACTTGGCGTCCTCGCTGTTTCAGCCCCGGCATTAAATTGTGCTGAAAAGCCTAACCACATCAAAATGGAGTGTAGAAGCAGCAACAAAACTTTGATCGGATACTCTTGTGCCTCAAATAGTAGCGGAAAAATTGAATAGCAAGATACTGCACGTACAAGTAATGTGTAAAATTTCAAAGAAATTAAACACGAAAAGAACAACACTGATACAAAGAGATGCCACTTGCAAATTTTATTTCGTTGGAAAGCATTCAGTCATTGCAAGCAATGATTTTGGCAAACATATATTGCCACGTTAAAGAAGGAACTAGACAGTATAACTGTTTATATAAATTTGCTTTTATCTTTTATTCTGCTTGGTTCATGTTGTGCAAGATTGGAATGGTTGCATGTTTATACTTCATCTTAGATGTAGTTGGGTCACGAAAATACATATCTCAGCAGTATAAACAAATATTTAGCACAAGTAGAGAAAGAAACAGATAGAAAACGATTCTGAACTAATCTATATATTTGCAAACAAAGAACCCTGGGTTCTTATATAAGCAGATGAGAATGAGGGTTAACACAGCCTTGTAACACTAGAAACATCAAAACTATCATTACTAAACCAACCAAACTGACAGCAGTAACTAGCTAACCAATCGAGGCTGCTCAAATAATAGAAGGACAAGAATTACCAAATAAGAATATACAGAAACAAGGCCATGAGTTACCATATTTCATAGGATGTACAAAGATTTTTGTGACAGTTTGAAATTGAACATAACAAAGAATAGTTGCTATAGGCAACTTCATGGTGCATTACTAGCCCGACATGTCCACAAATGTGCATGTCTAGAAGTAGAGTAGAACTTAAGCAGACAAAAGTTCAAGTGGAGTCTCACTATCCAATGGTTCACAGAAAGTCAGGGTTCTGGTTCTGATCCAGTGTAAGAACTGAACCTACCCTAGTGGCTTGGCCTTTACGCACCCACTGTTGAATAAAGCTTGGGTGGGTCTCTGTAACAGTAGTAAGCTATCTGTCCAAGAGATGCAATGATAGTATGCACCTGATTGGGTAAGTAAGCTGCTTCCATAAGCACTTGAAAGAAGAGAAAATAAGAAAAAATAAAATAAAGTAAACTTTCTCCATAAGCTAAAATTAACTTATACATGAATTAAAAATTTGATTTTGAAGAAATTAATGAGACAGGTTTTACAAATTAGCTTTTTGAAGAAGTTATTTATTTCTCCCTATTTTCTTTTCTTAGAAGTATTATTGATAAGTTATCCAAATAGACCCTATAGTCTTCCGAGCTAAATAGAGAAACACTCTTTTGACTATTTCAATTTGAGATCTAGGATCAGTTGGAAGAGAATTAAACTGATTTAAAATGAAATTTTCCTATTATTTTCAACCTTCAAGTTTATACTGAAAGTTAAGTTAAGAAATTCCTGAAATCCTCCAAAGGTTTATATTCAACACTACCACCACTTTGTTAGGATAAGGATTGAGATTAGAAGGAAGGAAATAGAAGGGAATTTTAAGAGGAAATTTGCGTTATTTGGATTGATGAAATTAATGAAGGAATGACATAAGATTTAGGTTCAGTTGTTTGGCTAAATGGAAAAATTAAAACAAGAAATAAGTGGTAATAGTAAAAGACTTTTTATTTTATCATTTACTTTAACATGTCCTGTAACAATTTACGAATCTTATGACACAATCTCTGTTCACAGGCAAGAACCTCTTGACGAAGCATGCAGCCCCAGTGTGTTCCAGCAAGACCACCAGGCCAGTGGTCATTGCCAACTGTTGTGCAGTCTCTCCTATTTGGGTTTTTGTTTCTCCCTCGGCTGGTGCTTCAGCTTTGCACAATTTCATCCCATTATCAATTCACACCAACATGGAGAGGAAAGATGCTGCAGTGGGGGCCCAAAACATTTTGCATTCACCCCTCATGTTTCCCCATCCAAACACATCAAAGTTTGCATATCTCTCCGAACTCACTCCCATTCTCTCCCAATCAAACAATCCTATCCAGACCCTATACAGGTTTACAACCTGCAACAAATAACTGTTTCATACAAACATAGCTGTCTTCAGCAGGCAGATACCCGAGTTTTGGATGGTAATTTGTAGAGGTTTAGTGGTGATAGAGGTAGTAATAGAATCAATTCTCTAGCAACGAGTTAATATGACTATGTGATCTTATTCATTTGAATTTTAAAGGTTCTCAGTTTCATTTTTCTGATTTTAAAAATGTTTTTCTTTTTCTTTCTCCTTTGATTAATTGGAAGGGGGAACAAGATATTTGAATCTAGAATCTGACAAATCTATACATGCCTAGGGCACAGATAACAATAGATGGAGCATTATTCACAGAAACCTATGCCAATAGAATAGCAAACAGCAAGATTATTAGCAATTGGCCAACTAGTACGAAAAAAAATTAGTAAATATTGTCTTCAAGGGGGTACATGCATCACTTATGCTTTCCACTAGTTATATAAAACTTACATGTAATTCACACCACGCACACATTTTTCATAAAAAAAATTTCATTGTACTTATATTTCATTTCCAGTTTCTCCTATCATTTAAAAAAAGAAGAAAAATAAAAGCATTAGATGCAGGTGAACAAACAAATGAACATTAAAAGTATACCTATTGACAGCAAAAAGTAATGCCTTGCATCCTCCGGAGCCTGAGCTGCAACAACAGCGAGTGGTATTACAAAATGGAGAGATGCCTTCTCATGCACATGCCATCCAAAAAGAAAACCACAGGTATAAGCATAGGCTATCCATCTTATAATCATCTGTGGTTTTGGATTCTTCCAAGCCTTGAAAAGGCAAGGAGATAAGGCAAGAAGAACCATTATAAAGGTCACAGAAGGTGTGATCTGCATATTAATAAATAGAAATAATGAATGCTTTGATGGAATTTTTTTAATAAAGATGAAGCAAAGCAGTATAACTAAAAGTTGTTATATCATAGTCATAAATTTCAAATGACCAATAGCACCTGCAAAATTGTTACCAGGCTCAGATGCAGATTCAATTGAACAATAGCACCTGTGAAATTGAATTAACTAGACTAGAAGGTGTGAAATGTAAAGCTAATATTATCATTATATCATCAGTTATAAATTTTCACAAATATCACTTCCTGATGCCAAACAGGTGCTGATATTAGCTTATCAACTTGCGGTAACCAATTTTTTCCACTTGAACAATGTATTTAGATTCTATATTTTCATTCCTAAATAATGGATAAGGATCAACCAGTGAATCTATTATATATTTTCAACAAGATTCTTAGAAAGTGGATTTAGGTCTAACATAACCCTGAACATCTCGAGCATGGGAATAAAAATTTGTGAATCATTTGATAATGGGTGACACGATAAGCCCAACACACTTCATTAGGATAGGCTTTGATGACACCATCTTAGAAAGTGGATTTAGACCTAATCAATCAACCCTACAAAACTGGTTTACAAGATAAGGTTTGCAGTCACTCATATTATAATTTGTTATATCTCTAATAGATGTGAGATGTCCAACAAAGGTTCAAAAGTGAATTCTAATCTTTCAATGGCTAGGTCACAGTGCAAGATTACAGGTTTGAAGAAATGATAAGACATCATCCTCCCTCTCTTTGTACTAATGAAATGAACACAGCAAATAAGGCATTTCAATCATCTGTTTTGGTATAACCATATAAGCATGTGATTAGCTTAACCAGGGTCATAAAATCCCTATATGTTCTTTGTTGTTTGTCTTTTGGTTTAATAGCAAACAAGCTTATTGAGAGAATTAAAAACTCACAAGTCTTACCTTAGGTAGTACAGAAAATGGAGAGGAATCCCCAACTAGACCAGCAGTGAATGAAGCTGCTGGCATCTGGATATTAAACCCAAGTTTTCTTAATATGAAAGCAAGCCCTTTATCTGCCATAATATAGAATACCCAAAAATTTGGGGCCCAGTATGCATGGCAAAGCCCCCTGCCAAATGGAAACAATCGTCGAATGACTTGTTGTATCTACAATTTATAATTTGAAAAATCAATAAGAATACCAAAATGCAAAGGGTGCAAATGAAATATCTTCACTTTTAGACAGGAAAATGAAGTAATACAAGAATTTAACAAAAGGCAACTAAACTTGTTGCCACTCACTTGGGCATGCAAAGATGGACATTCGTAATTGGTTACATTATTCTATTCACGTAGTAATCTCATAATAGGTAGCATGAGTATATTATAAAAATGAAAAAAAAAGTTGTCTATACAACCTGATCAAAAGTCAGTAAACCTGAGTTAGAAGCTATGCAGCACACCACAACCTAAACATAAAAATCTCTCCTTCAAATATAATTTTCATTGCTATACCAAGCATCCAATTTTTGCTCCACTTATTAAGTTTAAAACAAAAAATAACAATTTATCATTCCACATTTCTGAAAATCAACAAACATAAAATTCCTAAACTTATTGAACAAATAGTAATCAATTTGAAATTAGTTAAACACAATGATTTATCAGAAGCAAGGGGAAAACAGCATGACATATGGTCCACATAATGACCATATATGAGTTCAATATATAAAAGTTATATTTACCTGGCCAAGGTGGAAAAATGGTCCAAAAGCAGATGCAAACACTGCTGTAACCACGCCTCCCATAATCAAAAGTCGACTGAAGCCTCTTATCATTCCACCCCAAACATAGTGTCTCAACAAATAAATAAAATAGACTGGTGCTGCCACTGCAAATAAATGTTTAAAGCACAGGAGAACAGCAAAAATACACCCACCTAACAAATCCCTTCCTTCCTCCAAATATGAAAGTGAGATCAACAAAATCCCAATGAGAAATCCATTGTACTGAAAATGCACATGGTCCACTATAAAAAGCATTGGTGACCAAATAATCAATGACCAGATCAACTTCTGCTTTTTTGAATCCAGATTTCGAGTAAGTCTGTAAACCCCATAAAGAAGAGACAAATCAGAAAGTATTACAGTAACTCTTTGGAAATAAACCACCTTGTTTGAGCTATAATTCAGGCCCTCTTGAAGGTGCACAATTTGGGGATCGATGAGGTGAGCAAAAATAGATAGAAAACGTTCATAATAGGCAAAGAATGGTGGGTAATCAAGAGTCCACGGACTTGTCTCATCAAAGTACCACTGGGAAAGAGGGAGGGAGTGGGTCAAAGCCAGCCAGTTGCGATGCACCTCAAAATCTGTACTACGGTAGGCTGGGAAAAGAAGAACTTTAATGCAGGTAGCTACAAGAAAGAACCACCAGAGAGTTGTTTTGGGGCTGTGAGAATGATGAACTTCTTTGAAGCTTATTTTCTCTTTTCCCATGCCAGAAATTGGGAGTGCTAAATGGTAAGAGGAATATAGACGTTGTATTTAATGCAGAAACCGAACAAGCCTTTTTTGACTACTCAAATAGAACTTGCTCAGTTTTTAACCCAACATGGAGACTGTTAATGGAAATTGTGCCCTTTAGAATTCCTGCACGAAAGTAAGCATAGTCACTGAGAAAGCTTATGGGAGTACCCCTGACACCAATATGATTGAAAGATGAACAAAGAGTATTTGCATAAAACTATTAGGAATCTTCAGTCAACTTTGTCATGGACATATCTATTAGTAACAGGTACAGACTGATTATTAGATTTTGAAGCATTTATAGAAGGTAAAACAATTGAAGCAGGCATGGAAACAAATATACAATCCATGACAAGTGTTTATTCTTTCACAAAATAAGAACTATTATTAGAGAGAATAAAAACAAAGAATTGGTAGGAAGCATAAGAAATCCTCCATACCAGAAAAACTAATTTAGAAACTGAAAGAACAACAAAACTCAAGACTCTAGAGTAACAAGGCTGTTACTTATAGTCATCTGCATATTGGAGATGAAGATGCCTCTATTAAAATCCATGAGCATACCACCAATAGGCACAAATAAAATAATCCTGTCAAAAGAATAGATGAAATGGGCAAATAGGTTTCCTAGGAAACCTCAAACCATATTCACCATAGAAGTGTAAAACTTTCAGTCGATGATTTTAGCTTCCTTATCCTTAACAAAATCATAAATTAAAGTTCATAGGAACAGTTAGAAAGTGGTACAACCCGCCCAAAGTTCCACAAAGACAAATAAACAAACTATTACATACATAAGTAACTGAATGAAAATGTAAAAGTAAATGGGTCATTATTTCTAAACTAGGTCTATGCATAAGACTACCCGTGGAAGATGTAGCATCAAACATTCGGACTCCAACTCTTTCAAAAGATTTTTAAGCTTCCTACCTATTGCTACTCAATAGAACAAACAACCAAGAAGTAGTGTCTCCATCCTTAAATCATATGAACTTTGGATAATTGTCTTCGACTAAATCCCTACATTTATTGTAACTCCAATTTTTCAATTCTTACTGATAGTAACTTTCTCTGGGACTCAAAAAAAAATCCCAACCCCCAATCTAGTACTTTCTGAATATTCTTATATTACAAAAAAAAGAAGCTTAATTCACATATTCTAATAACACACCTTTCTAGGATTTTTATAGAGGTGTCTTCATCTCCAATATGCAAGGTTGGGCTTTTGAAGAAAAATGTGGAAGGAACTGTCCACTAATGTTAGCAAACAGAATCGAAGTGGGTTCACTAATGTATCAAGTTATTAACTTCTCCCTTTGACTTATACTTAGTAACAATCAAATTCAACTGCCAGAAAAAAAGAATCAAATAGTGTATGACAGAAAACTCTAAACTAACTTAAATATATGTCCTCTGTATACATGAAAAGCAACGCCCTCAGAAACCAGTATGCTTTGTGTATACAGTGCCACGTATGTCTGCTTTTGCTTTCTGGTAAATGGGAAATGAATAGTTAAGTAGCCCCAACGCTTTGCTAAATTCCATTTATTTTATTAAGGCTTCCTGAGTGGACAGCTTCAATAATATAAATTCATTTAAAAAAAGAAAAAATCTGTGAAAAATAAATTCTTAGGACAAGTCTGCTATCTGATATATCAAATCAATAAAAATACAAGGAAGGCATGGACCTTCAGTAGAAAAACAACGGTTCAAAATCCCAACCACACCCGAAGTCCTTGGCTTTCATCTCATCACTGTGGCCTCTTGGTAGTTGCAGAGTGTGTTACTGATTGCTAGGCCTCTTGACCATCTAGAAACCTTTATCTTTATTACCTACATTACATGTGGCATCATAGCCCTTTTGATATCCATCCTTTGTTTGATAAATTTTCAGTTCTTCATAGAAGTCAGTAACATTGACCAACCACATTACATTCCACAAACCATTTTACATAAATATCAAAGCTAGAAAAATAATTCACTCTCACCCATACACTCAATTGATAACTCTAAGCTAGCAGTAGAACCTCAAATTCTGGCTATTAATGTTTCATTCACTATTACCTATTGCCAATTTTCCAAGTGACAACAAATACTAATTTTACTCAATATGTTACTGGATTATCCCACCCAAAACTAATTGACCAACTTAGAATTACTAACTTATGTGCCTTCTATTAATATCCTATCTCCACTAATGTAATTACATAACAAACTAACTACCTATAACAACTTCTCGAACCATTTTAACTAACAAGGTCTATATGAAGCTGACTCACTGGGTCATTTTCAACAAACAGTGGGAAATGGATTCCACATTTGACTTCTATTTATGAATAAACTTATCCAATGCTGGTGCCATATACATGTATAGTTTCTTTGAAGTCAAATTCAATATTGACTTGAATGTCGCCCTCGTTGTTCCCTTCTCAAAATGCATGAATTGCCATCACTTTTTTCCAATTTATGTGTGCATATATACACATACAACAAATCCCTTTTTGCCATATAGCTTCCTAGCCAGTGTTAGTTGGTCTGTAGTTACTTTTCAATCAATGAAGAAACAACAAATGACGCTCCCAACATCATCAAGAACTTTTTCATCTGATTTTGAAATTGCTTACAGTTTTACTGTTCATAATGAGAAAGAGGAGGTTTTAATAACTCAAAGGAAAGAGATATCAGCTCCAAACGAAAGTGACAAGGAGTCCCATTGATGTACTGGATGATGGGTACCAATTGAGAAAATATGGGAAAAAATAGTGAGAAACAAAACTATAATTGCAAATCCAACATAGTTTGGTGAAAATCCAACACACAGCCTCTAGATTATAGAGATGAAATGAAAATCAATGATATTAAAAATAAAATCAACGAAAACAAAAAGGAAACACACACTGAATCAACAAACCCTAGAATAGAAATAGAAACATCAAACCCTAGATTAGGGAGACAAACCCAAATGAACCACCGAGAGAGAAAATGAGCTTGATCCGAGAGAGAGAGCTTCTGAATTTTAGCGAGAGTGAGAACGAGTGCGATTTGAAGTGGTGAGGGAGCGAGAGTGTCCGTGAGAGAGGAACCGTACGCGCGTTTAAGAGTGTTTCAAATTCTTAATTTTTAATTGAATTTCAGATTTCACTAATTCAGTTCATTAAAATGTCTCAGAAAAATATGAAAATGTGAATTATTTTCTAAATTCTTATTTGTTAAATTACTTTCTAATTTTTCAATTTTATAATGTATCATTTTAATTTGTTTACAAGAATAATTATCCTTTTAAATTAAACTGTCATTAAAATGTTGAAAGAGCAACTCCTTGTTGGACTTTGGAGTCTTAGCAGCACATAGCTTTTAAGTTTTACAGAAATGTTATATTAAATAAGCTTATTCATATGGAGAAACAATACAAAATAGTCAATTATATCAATGCCTTTGTTTATTAGACGTGTGGTTTTTGGTGTTTCTTTCCTCTCACTTTCAAGTGCCTAGGGTTGACAAGTGTTATTATGCATTTAATTGTGTTAGGCTATTTAAGAGTTAGATTATAGAGTTGTACACAAAATAGTAAATGAGATTGAGAGACACTTGAGATTGTGATGATATTACATGAAAAAAAAACAGTCAAAATAAGGAATGGTGGAATTATGTGTTAAGAATTTAAAAATAAAACTTTTTTTAAAGCTTCATTTAATGAGCACGAACAAACAAAGTTTATACTTTTTTGACAAATTATCTATCAAGTATTTTTTACATTGTTACATTTGATGATGTAAAATCATACACAAGTTCAAATTTGACATATGAACTGACTAAAGACACTTTCTAAACAATTTTGTTTTCGTAAAACTCACATTCTTTAATTAGTTGCAAATAAATAACATATAATATAAAAAATAAGGAAAAAAGAGATTTAACAAAGTATTTTTATACTGGTTTATTTGATAATACAAACTACATTATGTTCTTGATAAACACAGGTATATTTTGGATCTCGGGTACTCTTGGCTAAAATAATTTGAGTATTCTTTGGACACCCAATCATTATTGATTAACAACCCTGAGTATTGTTACTAACACAACCGTTCTTGACTATGACTGAGTATTAGTTAAAATACAAACATTATTGACTAAAACTCAAATATTGTTTGAAATCCATTCATTTATTGCAACCCATTGAGTATTATTTGGAATACAATCACTCTTGAGTAACACGAATATTATTTGGACAACAACCACTCCTAATTAAGATTGAAAGGTTTACAAAGAAAATGATCTAAAAAATCACAAGGTTGTTCCCTAGACCAATACAAGAGTCATACAATCTTCTACTTTGCAAAAGAGCACAAATAATTTACTTCCTCACAATAAGGCTAAGGTTTGCTTAATAAATGCAAGAGCTTGTTTTTGTTCTTGTTGCAAGACTTTCTTTAATTTTCCTTCTTCACAAAGATCTTCTTTATATATATTTAAGATAAAAAGAAATTGTTGCAATTCATTATGACGGTCTTCTTTTGCTATTGCTTCTTCTTGCGGTCTTACCACACTTGAAGCTTTAAGACGCATTAAATATTATTTACTTTAGCATTAAATGTGTGTCTTCTCTGGAAACGACAAAACTTCACGAGTTTAGGCAGGTTGCTTCCTTTCTCCATTTGAGCAGAGTGAGAAAAGTGCAGGGCGTTGATTGTCTCTACAACAATGACATCCCGTCTTTCTTAACAAAATTATTTGCATGAAGCAGCTTTTAGGATTTTTTTTAAGAGATCTTAATGTTGATAAAATGTTGCACAATCATCTTAAAAACATGAAGAAGCGAGTATTTTTTACAAGCATAAAATAAATATTGATAAGTCTTTGATGTTTATCAAGAAATACTCAAAGTTTGGTTTGTCAAACGAATATAAATGTAAAATTTTTTAACAACTCCTTTTATTTTTTTTCTCACAATTAATTACCATTATCTAACATGTTGTTGTACTTTATTTGTAATATTCATTTTTAAAATTATTATTATTTATCAATAAAAAATTATTAAAGTAATTTTAATAATATCAATTTATATACTAAATCTAACCACACAAACCAAATTAATATTTATTTATTTTAAATATTTTATTCTATTATTTATATTAATTTTGATTTACTATATTATTCAAAAACCCTACAAAATCATATTAAGAAATTATTAATAATTATCATTTATAACACTTTTAATAATACTAAAAACATTACATTAAATATTAATAAAAAAATAATCATAAAAGTTGATATTTTATTTTATTTATTAATTTATATTTTTAATTATTTATAAATTACTTATTTTTATTTTATATATTTTTTAATATTATTCATAAATCTAAAATATTTTAAATATTTTGAATATTTTAAAACTTTATACATGTTGTTAAAATTATAAAAATATATTAAATATAATGCGTAATACTAATATAATATATTAAGTAAATAAATATAGTTTCTTTTTATAATTTTTATTTATGTGTCATTCTATTAAATTAAATAAATATATTAGAAAACCTCTCGGAAATCAACGGGTTTTCTTTCTGACAAATGGTGTAATTTGATTTTATATTTCCTAAAATTGAGAAAAAAAAATTATAAAATTAGGCAAGCAATACTTATTATATATGTACAATTTTAATTTTGATATTAAAGTGAAAACGTATTTAACACGTATGACTTCAATTATATAAAATTGTATGACTTTGGTTTGATATAAAAGTTGAAATTGTAAGTATGACGTGGTTAATACAAATTTTTTTTCTAAACAATGAAGTGGTGTATTTGGTAAATAAACTTACGACCATGGGATTTGAGAAACGGTGGTGATGGTCGATTTGGGTTGTTTCCACGAGGAACAAGAAAAATAGGTTTAGGTTGCCTTGCGTGTGCATCTCTACCCTTGTTTCAGCTTGGCTTATTAATGGCAAGTTTTCGTAACTTTCTCAACCACTTTCTTGTTTTCTGGTTTGGGCCAAAGGTTTCATGTTATATCAATACCTTGGTTAGGAAAATGATTATTCAATACCTTTTATCCACAAACCCATCATTCACCTCAATTACTTTTGTGCAAAGCATAGAGATTGACACCAATACTTTAAGGTTTAAGGATTTTGCAAGGCTAAGTACGCACATGCTTCCTTAAACTACTTCGCATGCGTTGCTTTTGTCCTCAACCCCAATAATTGATCTTCAAATACACAGAGCAATGAGAGGATCCACTGTTCTCAATTGGAAATTACTCTACCATGTACGACCCGACAACAAGCATATGCACACATTACATGTTAGATGAATAGTTTAAATCTTTATGGAACTTTTTTTCTTACTGATCTTATTTATTTCAAATAGAAAATGATACTTTTTTATAAAAATGTACTAAAGCAATGAAAGAGAATATAACATTACTTTGTTACATTACCGATCAGCTAAAGATCAAAAGCCTAACAGAAACACAATTACAAATTACGAGGATGTTTGCAACATGAATCACAAAATCATGTTTCGTGGTTGAAGTTGATTCCTTCATCTTGAAATTGGTAGTTGTAGTTTTGATACAGAAAAAAAATAACTTGTCATCAATCCTTACAACTTATAAAAGAAAATAAAGGAAAAGAAAAACCGAACACACTTACTTTATTTGAAGAGGAAAATGATGAAGTAAGGTCATTTATAAAGCATTTTGGAACTTTAAACACACAAAGCAGATACAATTTCTCACGACACAATCACTGTACATATGACTTCTGAGGCCCTTTACGCGATCTGGTATCCCACCATTGATGAACATAAACACCATTGCTTCTAAGACCCTTGTAAATATCCATGCACTGTTCCCTGCTGCTCATAATTTCATCTTTACCATCTTCACTTTCTGAGCATCCAAGAAACAACTCATCAACAAAGCATAAAGTTCCACTCTCAAATATGTCCGCAAGGAACTTCATTTCAACATCCCCGACATTCATCTTCAGAACCACAAAATCAGCATTCTGAACTGTTTCTTTAAACCACATAAGGAAATCAAACTCTTCCTCTCCCAAAAGCGGATCCATATCAACATTGTCTGCAACCCTCCCAGCCAACCCCGGATGATACACAAAGGTGACACGAGGCCGTTTCACATAGGACAACACAGAAACATTGTAATGAACAAAATACACACTGAAAGCCTTAAGATGAATGGGATAAGAAGGTGGGAACCAATCACTGACATCCACATCTGCATTAACCAAGTCCCTCACCCCAATATCAATGTACACCATCCTCTTCCTACCAGAAACGTCCACCAAGTTTGGCAAATAGGAGACACTTCTCTCATACTTGACATCTTGTCTCGCTCTTTCCTCCACAAGAGGCTCCATCAACTCCACCAAAGGCTTGGTGAATGCAACGCTAGCACAATCTTCTGGAAGTACTCGATTATAAAAAAGGGAGGTGGAGTTTGTGTTCGTGTTCGAGTTTTCAGATGTTTTCTTGAAAATCACAAGGCTGAGTTCATTGACATAACCCACATGGACCACAGTGGAACATGTGATCAGTGAAAACACCGAGGATGAAGAAGAGGAATCAATAAGCAAGACCCCGATTCCACCAGGCTTAAGAATGCGCTCAACCTCAAGAACCAGCAATGCAGGGACAGAAACCTTGTCCACATCCTTGGAGAAGACGAAGTCAAAGGACGAGTCTTTGTACTCAAAGTGGGACACAAAATTCTTATTGTTGGGGGAGAAAAAAGCGTGGTTGTTGAGAGCGGCGACAGTGGAGAATCCGAACCGTTGCATTGTAGAGACGACAATGTTAGAGCCTTGTCCAATGCAGAGGGTTTTAGCGCCATAGTTCAAGAGTCGTTTAGCCTTTAGAATGGCAATGACAGTGGATGTTAAAGCGGTGTGGTTCTGGCATTTGATGGAGTCAAAGGAACCCCAGAAGGTGTTGAGGATGCGGCTCTGGAACAAGTAGGAACCAGCGTTCAAACTGGTGTTTTGGTTAACCGAATCCGAGTCATGGACGCAGTCAACGTAGGTCTTGGGAGTCAAAGATCCCAACTCGAGGGTGGGCAGGAAGCGAACGAGGGAAACAAGGGAAACAGCAGAAGCGAGAAACAGCGCGCGGAAGAAGACGTGGCGGGCTAAGGAGCCGGTGAGAGCGTGGAATTTTGAGGACTTTGAATCCATGGAATGTTGTTACAGATGAGAGTGAGAAGAGAGAGAGTTTGTGAAAGTGACAGTGACAACTATGGAAAACATGAAGACCCTCTTGTCTGGTTTTTGGCATGAGATAATTTCAGGACCCAGTTAAGTGTTAAGGAAGTTTTTGGTTGTTCTGAAGAAGATGTTGAAGGAAGGGTCAAAGGGACATATAGAATAGAATAACGTAGGACACAACACAGTGGCACTCACTTTGCGATGTGGGACCCTTGTATCTAGAGTTACGTGTCACCATATGGAACTAACTGCCTTATTCTCATGCCGAACATCATAAATAAAAATATCAATATAAAATGTAATCATGCAGCTTAGTGTGTATTTGATACTATTTAATTGAGATTCCTTTTTTGTCCTTTAACTTGTGCTTTAAGACCACTGATAGCTTTTCTTTTAATGAAGGATTAACAGCTTGAAGATTCTAAGAGAGATTCAATGAAGGATTTGCTAATCTACTTAAAAAGAAATTAAAACATAAAGTATTGCAAATTTTATCGAAAACTTTATTATTGGATTAGAGAAGGATAAAAGAGGGTGCAATGTGGTTTTCAAACATATTTTTTCCAAACTCACAGATCTGACAGTGAACATTGAACTAATTTAATACATGGTTAAATATATATTTTTTTAAAAATTTTACATGAAATTTGTTTTCGTGTATTTAGTTTAAATTTTATAAAAAATTTACAATATGTATTGTTTATAAAAAATTATTTATAGAGATATACAAAATCTCAAATCTCTGAACCCATTTTCAACATGTTACATTGATAATGAGTCAAATAAAGGTTGAAAAATGGATCATCTACACACATGCTTCTCACCACCTCTTTGAATAAACCATGGAACACATGCTCTAGAAAGATTAGGAAATTTAACACTGAATTATAAGCATTCTAATGTGTTGAGATTAAGGGTAAATATATGAAATTGTAACCATTCCAATGGCCAGGACAAAATCCCAGAGTTAACCCAAATAATAATATAAATCTTCATGTTGATATATTATATTCCTTTGATCAAGTTGGGCCCTTCGTCAAGTACAAATATTATGACACTTTTTAATTGTTTTCTATGTTTAAGAAAAATATGAGTATGAATGTTTAAGTCAAATCTCAATAACTTAAACCAAATCTTAGGTTCCTTGTATTATTGTCTAATGTTTGTATATTTATTGATAAAATGAATTTAGCAAGCAAACCCTGTTTTTTTTTTTCTGTTTGTTTTATTTTTTGATTGTAACAAATGAACCCATTCTTCAATATGTATATAAGAATGATTTAGATACTTGTAAAGATGTTTCACTTATAGATGACTAAATTTTTAACACTTTATAACTTCGGATTTAATGATAATTTATTACTTTGATTTCGACTTTTTATTTTGTTGTAAATATATGGATGGGTAACTATTCGACCATTTGAAAGATTATATATATGAGAGAGAGATCAATTTATACTAATGTAAGTTTATTAAAAGTGGTAGTGTCAATAATTTTATATAAAGAATGAATTTTATCGATTTAATAATTAAATTCTAATTTTATATTACTATAATTATTTATATCAACTTAAAATTGAACAACAATAACAAAGTGATCAAATTATTTATATTTTAGTGTATTTTATAAAAAATATACCCTGTTAATTGATCTATATAAATTAAAGATAAAATAATTTTAGATTAGTATAAAATTTTGTATGTATAATTTTTGTGAAAATAAATTTAAATCTAATGATTAATTAAAAAAAATACTCAATTAAAAGATATTAAATTTAGTAAAAAGTATATATAAGATTTATTAACTTATGTCTATATTTTTTTTTTGGAAAGGGTAAGTAACAATATATAATGTATTTAAAACAATAAAAAAATTAAATATATCTTAATTACTTATTCCTTTTAAAAAAATTAATAGAAGTTAGCAACCAATGCATTTATTAACCGTATAATTAAGTTTTAAATGTTTTGTAAATTTGATTATTTGATTATTTTCAATTGTCTTTCTTTTACAAATTTTTTTTTATTAAGTGTTCAACTTTTTATTTATTTTTTGTCTAAGTATCTTATAATTTGATTTCTGTCGTCATCATTGTTACTTGCATTTTTTTTTGTCTCCAACTCAAAAATCAACTTGTTCATTTTTCTCTAATATCGTCCAACTTACCAGTCAACTGACTCCTCCTCTTTTTAAAACAAGCTAACCGAAGAGTTAGAGAAAATTGGAGAAGAAAAAATTGATCAATAAGTTAGAGACTAGAAGATAGAAATAACAACTACATCATTCCATTCACAACAAAATTAAATAATGGAATACTTAAAAAAAATTAATACTCGATAAAATATTTATTTTAATAAGATTTTATTAATTTATACTCATTTATATTAGTACAAATAACACATATTACACCGATTCTACCACCGATGTAAATCTCAACGATGTAATATGTCAATCACATATTACATTGGTTGTAAAAACCGATGTAAAATATCAAAATTTGAGTAAAATAATTAAAAAATATAGCATCTAAAAGGGGTATATTACACCAGTTGTAAGGTCCAACCGGTGTAATATGTGCAATGGTCTTCTATTCTGTCTTTCATGGCCCTGATCTTCTATTCCTTTAGGTTTGTGAAAGCTAACTAATGGTGGAGTCAAGATCTGCATAAGCAACACCTCCTCTGCCACCACCACCACCACCACCACCAATCTCACTCTCCCAGCGACATAATGAGGTTGGCGTTCAGGATCGAGGAGGAACCCTTGTGGACTATGTACTGCAACAAGAAGAAGAATGGGTACAACGTGCGGAGGGAGGTTTGTACGTGATGGAGCTTTTGAAGGAGGTGTCGATGGGCATCAACATTCTTCCATTGACATTTAAGGTGGAGGAGGATGGTGGTGGTGGCGAGGGAGGAGTGGTGGCAACAAAGGTGAGCAACAGTGTAAAATGGTGGTTGTTGATTTTGGCTTAATCTCAAGTCCCACATCGGTGGGTTCATTGTTTGGGAAGGAGGTTTGAGAGTTATAAATTAAACTCTCCTCCTTCTGTTATATATCCCAATTTGTAATATCTTCTCCCATAATAATAAAAGCGGGCTATTTCAGCTGTGCTCGGAGATTAGGCTAAATTGGCCGAACTTCGTTAACAATTTTCTGGTGTGTTTTTCCTCTTTATCTCTTTTATTATTCCGCTCTGTTTATTCAATATTATTTGTCGGGTAGCTCTGTTAGGGTTTTGTTTTAGTGGGAAAATTACCCGTTTTTCCCAACAAGTGGTATCAAGAGCTGAAGGTTCGCCCTTGGGTTGTTTGAAATTGTTTGTAATATTGAATACAATATTTTTGAGTTTGTGATGGCAAGAGGTCGTCAGCAAAGTCAGACAAAGGAGAGAAGAGGGAGGTCTAAGTCTAAAGGTCGAGCCGTTGCCAAAGATGAGTGTGCTTTCTGTCATGAGAAAGGACACTGGAAGAAAGACTGTCCAAAACTGCAGAAGAAAGGAAAGGCTCCACAAGATGCAAATGTTGTAGAATGCAAAAGTGATGTGGAATCAGATATCTCTTTAATTGTCTCGCTTTCAGCATCATCGTATCCAGATGAGTGGATATTGGATTCAGGTTGTACCTATCATATGTGTCTCATTCGGGATTGATTCTTTGAATTTCAAGAACTTGATGGCGGGGTTGTTTACATGGGTAATGATAATCCATGTAAGACAACTGGATAGGTTCAATCAAGCTGCGGAATCATGATGGATCCACCAGAATTTTGCGGGATGTACGGTATGTGCCAAAGTTGAAGAAGAATCTCATCTCTTTGGGGGCTTTAGAATCTAAAGGCCTAGTTGTGACGATGCGAGATGGAATTCTTAAAGCAACTTCAGGAGCACTGGTGATGTTGAAAGGCGTGAGGAAGAACAATTTGTATTACTACCAAGGTAATACAGTGGTGGGGAAGTAGCGGAAGCAACTTCTAGTTCTAAGAAGAATGCTGAGGCAACGAAGTTGTGGCATATGAGGTTGGGACATGCTGGAGAGAAATCCTTGCAAATTCTTACCAAGCAGGGATTGTTGAAAGGTACGAAGGCTTGCAAATTTGAATTTGTGAGCATTGTGTTCTGGGAAAACAACGAAGAGTGAAGTTTGACACTACAATTCACAATACCAAGGGTATTCTGGATTATGTGCATTCAGATGTGTGGGGACCTGCCAAGACTCCGTCAATCGGAGGTAGGCATTATTTTGTCACTTTTGTGGATGATTTTTCCAGGAGAGTTTGGGTGTTTACTATGAAGAACAAAAATGATGTGCTTGAAATTTTCCTTAAGTGGAAAGCTCAAGTTGAAAACCAGATAGGAAGGAAGATTAAGGTTCTCCGAACAGACAATGGAGGAGAATACAAGAGTGATCCGTTCCTGAAGGTATGTCAAGATTGTGGCATAGTTTGACACTTCACTGTTAGAAAAACACCACAACAGAATGAGGTGTCGGAGCGTATGAACAAGACACTTGTGGAGAAAGTTCGTTGTATGTTGTCTAATGCTGAGTTAGGCAGAGAGTTTTGGGTTGATGCTGTGACATACGCTCAACATCTCGTCAATCGTTTGCCATCATCTGCTATAGATGACAAAACCTCGTTAGAGGTATGGTCTGGAAAACCTGCAACTGATTATGATTCTTTGCATGTTTTTGGTTCTATTGCATATTATCATGTCATTGAATCAAAGTTGGATCCATGGGAAAAGAAGGCTCTTTTCATGGGCTTTAGTCCTGGAGTGAAGGGATACCGTTTGTGGTGTCTAGAAGCAAAGAAGACGATTATCAGCAGGGATGTTACCTTTGATGAATCTTCCATGTTAAAGAAGGTAAATCCAGAAGGAGCTGATAGTACTCCACAACAGGTGGAGTGTGTCCGGAAGCAGGTGGAGTTTGAGCCGACAGTGGTGATCCTAACACGAAATACCACAAGTGACTCTCCTATGGCAGAAGAAGAGTCAGATGAGGAAGAGGTTCCTACCCAAGAATCTCAACAACAATCAGCGCCAATTGCAGTTAGAAGACAGAGACGAGATATTCAGAAGCCTGCTCGTTTCATGGATATGGTTGCCTATGCACTTCCAGTTGTTGATGACATTCCATCCACTTACCCAGAAGCCATTCTGAGTTCAGAGAGTGGTAATTGGGCAGGTGCGATGGAAGAGGAGATGCAGTCTTTGAAGAAGAACAAGACGTGGAAGCTGACACAATTACCAAAAGGTAAGAAGGCAATTGGGTGCAAATTGGTATTTGCAAAGAAAGAAGGATTTCTTAATAAAGAAGATGTTCGCTACAAGGCAAGGTTGGTTGCTAAAGGCTTTGCTCAGAGGGAGGGAATTGATTATAATGAGGTATTTTCTCCAGTTGCTAAACATTCCTCCATTCGAATTTTGTTGGCCTTGGTAGCACAGTTGAATTTGGAGCTTGCTCAACTGGATGTAAAGACCGCGTTCCTACACGGTGATTTGAAGGAGGAAATTTATATGACTCAACCAGAAGGATACAAGGTTGATGGTAAAGAAGATTGAGTTTGTAAACTTAGCAAATCGTTGTACGGACTGAAACAATCTCCGAGATAGTGGTAAAAAACGATTTGATAAGTTCATGAAGGATCAGAAGTACAAGAGAAGCAAATATGATCACTGTGTGTATTTGCGCAGACTTGAAGATGGTTCCTACATTTACTTACTCTTATATGTTGATGATATGCTGATTGCAGCAAAGAGCCAAGTTGAGATTGTCAGGTTAAAGGCTCAGTTGAGTAAAGAGTTCGAGATGAAGGATTTGGGGGAAGGCAAGAAGATTCTTGGCATGGGGATAAATAGGGACAGAGAAAGGGGAAAACTTTGGCTGTCATAGAAGCAGTATTTGCATAAGGTACTACAACGTTTTGGTATACACGAAGATACAAAATCTGTAAGTACCCCACTTGCTCCTCATTTGAAATTGAGTAGTCGTTTATCTCTGACGACTGATGAAGAACGAGAATACATGGCGAAAGTCCCATATGCAAATGCAGTTGGAAGCTTGATGTATGCAATGGTGTGTACAAGACCAGATATTTCACAGGTTGTGAGTGTTGTTAGCAGGTACATGCATGATCCGGGCAAGGTTCATTAGCAAGTTGTGAGATGGATTCTACGATACCTCCAAAATACCTTAGATGTTGGATTGGCATTTGAGCAAGATGAATCACTTGGTCAATGCATAGTTGGATATTGTGATTCTGATTATGCAGGTGATTTGGATAAGCGACGGTCTACAACTGGCTATTTGTTCACTTTAGCAAAAGCGCCAGTTAGTTGGAAGTCTACCTTGCAGTCTACGGTGGCTTTGTCTACGACAGAGGCAGAGTATATGGCGATTACAGAGGCTGCGAAGGAAGCAATTTGGCTTCATGGGTTGCTTAAAGACTTGGGAGTTGGTCAGAAACAACTTGAGTTATATTCTGACAGTCAGAGTGTTATTCATTTAGTAAAGAATCAAGTCTTTCATGTACGGACGAAGTACATTGATGTTCGCTATCACTTTGTGCGTGAGATTCTCGAAGAAGAGGAGATTGTTCTCCAAAAGATTCACACTACGGAGAATCCTGCAGATATGCTCACCAAGGTGGTTACAAGGACCAAGTTTGAACACTGTTTAGACTTGGTTAATATCTTGCACATTTGAAGTTGGCGCCCGGAGGCGCAAATTTGAAACACTGCAAAGTTTGTTTTTGTTATGTTTTGAGAAGATTTGTTTTAGGTGGGGCTTGAAATTAAGCCAATGTGGAGATTTGTTGATTTTGGCTTAATCCCAAGTCCCACATCGGTGGGTTCATTGTTTGGGAAGGAGGTTTGAGGGTTATAAATTAAACTCTCCTCCTTCACTGTTATATATCCCAATTTGTAATATCTTCTCTCATAATAATAAAAGCGGGCTATTTCAGCTGTGCTCGGAGATTAGGCTAAATTGGCCGAACTCCGTTAACAATTTTCTGGTGTGTTTTTCCTCTTTATCTCTTTTATTATTCCGCTCTGTTTATTCAATATTATTTGTCGGGTAGCTCTGTTAGGGTTCTGTTTTAGTGGAAAAATTACCCGTTTTTCCCAACAGTGTAAAATGGTGGCAACAACGACAGTGGAGGCAACAAGGCAAAAAGATATTTGTTTAAGTGTGATGTGAGTTGATTTTAAGATTTCACATTTTATGAGTTGCACTTTGATTATGGTTTTTTAATTTCTAAGCAGAATATGGTGAGAAACCCAAAGAATATTCCCACTGAACATGAACTTAACCAAGTGGTTAAGTAAGTGTGAAGGTTCACTTTTAGAAGGCAAAGAAAAAACACAATTATATGGTGATGATGATGAAGATGTGCATAATTAAAACATATAATGGAAAGCAACAAGATGGAAAAACAAAAAAGGAAAAGAAGAACACAAGAATATAAAAGGAATGGAAATGGTGGAAGGAAGGAAGAGAGGAATAGATAGAGAAAGCTTATGGATGATGATGATGGTCACGTCACTTGGAGTGGTGGGAGACTCCAAGATCAGTGGTGAAGAGCCGTCACGTGAAGTGCACAAACACCCAAGATAAGACCCACAAAAAGAAAGCACTCAAGACTCACTCAACACTCTCACAAAGTTTCTTTTCTATTCAAAATTCAATGTGTAAAATACATAAGACAATACACTCTATTTATAGGAGAGAGTGTATTGGAGAACAAGATAGAGAGGTATGGGTGTCATTTGTGAGAAGTCTTTTAGAAGGTAGGTCAAAGAAACCCTAAACCTAGAAGCACTTGTCATGAAAGGTAGGCTTGGTACAAGTCCAAATTACTAAGCACACCCTATTCAAATTACTAAGCACACCCTACTCAAATTACTAAGCACATCCTACTGTAGTTTATTCTTCTATTTGGACCCCCAAAGTGAACCCAAATTATTTACATAACTCCTTTATTGTGCAAAAACAAGAAGAAAAAACTTATGATATTCTGGTTTATATCCGGTTCTTCTTCTCCTGATGCTCTCTCGAGGTTTGGTGGGGCTTGACTTTGTATATTGAAATGACTGATCTTTTTGTGAAGTGTTTGATATGTCCTTAGTCATTCTGGTTGTTGTGGTTTGTATCAAAGTGCGAAGTGAGTAGTAAGAGCACGAGTGAAGAAAATAGGGTAAATAAACATATTACATCGGTTATGAGTAACAGTTGGTGTAATTATTTTGTTAAAACTTTTTTTTTTATTTTGAAAAATCGGTGTAATATGTCTAGTGCCAAACTTAACTAATTTTAATTTTTTTACTCTCAAATACATATTACACGGGTTGGTCATCCAACCTATGTAATATGTCTAGCGCTATAATTAATAAATTTTATTTTTTTACTCTCAAAGACATATTACACCAATTGGTTTGATCAACTAATGTAATATGTCTAGCGTCAAAATTAAATTTTTTTGATTTTTTGTACTCTCAAATACATATTACACCGGTTGAATGGACCAACCAGTGTAATATGTCTAGTACCAAAATTAATATTTTTTTTTTACTCTCAAAAGCATATTACAGCGACTGGTCCATCTAACCGATGTAATATGTCTAGTCAAAATTAAGTTTTTTTAAAACTTTGTTTTAACTTTGAAAAGAATATATTACATTAATTTTTCTTACAATCAATGTAATATATGTCAAAGGTTTTATTTTAAAATGACACCGTGTTTTATTTACACTGATTTAATTAACTAACTTAATATATCATTATAGAATACGTTAATTCTCAATTAACCGACTTAATATATCATTATAAAATACATTATTTACCTAGTGTTATCAAATTTTAAATACCTTTACTAACTTATAGCCACTTGTTACTCACAGTAAGCAAGTTAGTATGTTATTTCTTAAGTATACTTTTAAAAAAAATGTAATTATAAACGTAAGTATATTTTAAAAAATTTGTTATATTTCTTTCAAAGTAAAGCAAGTCCAAGTTAACAAATTCATATATACGATACTTATTATATTATTTATATAAGACGCTTTGTGTGTGTATATATATACAAAAAAATTCCAAAGTTTAAAACAAACAAATTCTTCAAGTACAAAATTTACTTAATATATTTAGTAGTTTTTTTTATTAATTTTTAGAATATTTTAGAATGTCGAAGCACATTTGATCAAATTTTAAAATATTTTGTAAAGTCAATATTAATTAAAAGAAAATATATTTAATCTTTAAAAATTATAATATGAGATAGAAGTAGCAGAAGATTTTAAAAGTATTGTAATGATGTTGTTATTGCGGTAAGTCTACTTGCACTAATTAAAATGTCTCCACTTGAGTGAATATATGTGGTCGTTTTGTCTTCGACCACATAACACAATCACCACATTGACTTTTTTATATTTCCACTTTGCACACATATAATTTTAAAACTACATTCATATTTTATTATTATTCTTATTATTATTAGAATTTAATTTGGCTCCCCGTAACGGTTAAAGAAAACAAAAACACACTTTTAAAAAACTAAATAAACCTTATAGAATGTAATTAATAATAGTCTTAAATTATTAGGTAAATTATACAAATATGGAAAATATCATTTAAAAATTTGCATATTACTCACTTAGTAATAAAAAATATCTTAAAAAAGGGAATCGAAAAATTAACTTTTCAAAATATACAAAACTATGTTCTTCTCTCCTCTGAAAACAAGTTTGGAAGGTTAGAGTGTTGTTGGAACTTAGCTGGACATAATATTAAAATAAAATAAAATAAAATAAAAGACAGTGACCAATACATTAAAAAAAATGTTGAGGTAGGTTTGTCTGTTAATTTTAATGTATATATTCAATGTTAATTACCTAATAAGCGAAGTACTTTATTAATCTATTTTCTATTTGTTCCAACAACAACAAAATTATTTATTATTTGATTTCGAACTTCAAACAATTTAAATAAAATAAAAAAATAATAAAATCAATAAGAGTAATGTTTTAGCCGGCCATTGATATATTATTGATAATGAGTGATGATTGCTGTGCACCTTAAGATGAAAGATAAAAATAATAAAGTGTAAAAATAGAAAATAATTAATGTGATATAACATGATAAATAAGTAATAAATAAATAAGTATGATAAAATGATTGTTTTTTTGTATTATAATGTGTATGACATGTATTATGTATTAAATTTGGGAAAATATGAAACATGTCTGCTTCAAGCTTACACCACAACCTGTCTCCATGGTGCCTCCCTTCTCCACTCTTTACTATATTCTCTCTCAGCTTTTCTTCAGGCAATTTTCATCTTCCATGATCCAGGGAAGGTTTCATCTCTCTTTCCTGCAAAACCAACATTTGTTTGAATTTCAACTCTTCAGCTCAAACCTGTATTGTTTTTTTCTCTCTTTGGTTTGGTGGGTTCCCCACTGAACATGGCAACTGAAGCTGCAGACTCTTCCAACCACAACAATAACCAAGGCCATGGCACCACTGGAAATAGAGTTGATATCCCAATTCAAAAGGTCCTTCCTTCTTTTGTTGTCATGTCTCTATTCTTTTCTTGCTTTGTACTAACTTTTTATGTTTGTTTTCTTGAATTGAATTGAAGGTTGTGGTTGTGGGTTTTCTGTTTCTGTCTTAATTTACTTTCTTGCCTTTTGTTTATCTATCATTGGTCATAGGTAAAGGCTGTTCATGCATGGGTAATTGGTTTTGCAGTCTTTACATCTTCAGTTCTTGTTAGTAAGCCAACATACTTATGTGTTGTACATGTAAAGCTGAAATATGAATTTATAGAAGAGAGGGGCATTTGGGTTCTAGTAAAGGTTGAAAATTTCCCAAGCAGAAAATTTAGATTTTAGAGGTTTAAATAAGCTTTGAATTTGAATTTTTGAATACAGCAGACAAAGATACTGCAAGCTATGTTGCCCTTCGAAATTTTTGTTGACATGCTCAGATGTTCAAAGCTCTCCAATTTGTATTTTCCTGCTAAAAAATGAATTATTTCCTACAAATTGGGGGAAGATCTTAGACACTGAAAGTTGTATGATCCTCGAATTATCTTTCTATAAGACGTTTCTCTCCGAATTTATGTATAGTTTAGAAAAAGTGGTGATTTTCACCGCAGTATACTATTTGTCTAGAGTCAAGAGCTTCTATTGCTCATCCGCAGAGCATACCCAACACCTTCTAAATATTTTCAAATAGTATAGTGCTTATATGACAACTATGATTTGCTCATATTTTTAGATTTGTGAAAGCTGCTACATTTTTTCATGAATGCCAATTGTTTGATGAATTGTTTGGTTCCGTCTTACAAAGCCCTCTTGTGAAGTTAATCAAGTATTAAGAGTATTAGAATTCAGTTTACTTTGATTTCATTCTACTCTGTATCTCCCCTGTGCTGACAAATAATGCACCATATGCTTAAGCACTTCCTTCTAAGCAGGGGAAAATTTTGAACAATGTGATATTTTCTTTTAACTCAAGTGTCCTCCGACTAAAACTACATGTTTCTGATATATTTGTGTATCACTAAGGTTTATTACATTGCATCACAATGAGTAAATTTTTTCCTTTTCTACTCTTAAGAAACTTTTCTTCTGCTTCTTTATACATAGGGTCCAGCATCATCTGAAATAATTGAGGAATTCCCAAGAGATCAACATGGGACAAGGCAAAACTTTATCGTGGATATACCTGCAATATCTCAGGAGGAACTGAAAGAAGATTATGTGAGGATAAACATGCCTCTAACTCCACCTCCAAGAAGAGTGGTTTTTTCCCCTTGTCCAAGTCCTGTTTACCCAAGAAGCAAAGAATCCCCAGGTCCCTCCTCATCAAAAAATAGATCAAATATTAAAACCTTTCTTCCCAAACTCAGTTTTAAATTTCGCAACACAAGTTTGGAGATTGAAAAGGCTGCTTTCCTAGCACTTGGAGGATCAGCAACAGTGGCCCCAAAAAAGCCTTTTCTTTCAAGGACATTATCTCTTGTCACACCCAGAGGGAATAAAACATCATCCTTACCTGTAACCCCGATTGCTCATTCAAATCCCGGGTCTGTACATGGCGGGAACATGGCTTATGCAGAAACAGTTGTGAGTACCTTGCAATTAACGCAACATGTTACATTGTTATTATTATATATAGTTAATTATCATATTGAAAATATAAATTAAATGGTTAAAATAATTGTGAAAATAACCGGTTCTTCCTTGGATATTTGTAGTGATGCTTTGTATTCATGAAACCAGGTTTTCTCAGTAACACGTACTTCTCTTTTAATTAACATTTTGAATGACGGTTTCGTTTTATTTTGCTTGTGCTAGAGTTGACTGAGCTGATTTGTTTTGATTCCTATCGTCATCTAGAAAAGAAGTCATGATTGACTAAGTATGGCATAAAAAATTTCAATATTAATATCGGTGTCACTTACATCAAATTAACATAAATCATATAATCCAATTGACTACGTGGCTTTCTTCAAAAGATGTATCTTTTAATTGCTGATTCATCAGTGCTACATATCCCCTTCTTCAAGTTACTCTGAAGTCTGCAACACTACAGCTTGATATGTTAAAGCTACAAAATAAAAATTCTGCACTATGTTCCAAATCATCATTAGACATTTTTTTATCTCTATGATGATTTAGTCCTCACTTACATGATTATATCTGATTTTTACCTCATTTTACAGGAGAATGAAATGAAATTACCAATTCATCGTTCCCGTTCAGTACCTATGCTTAACAAAGAAGGTAACTCACCAATGGTTAACAAAGAAGGTAACTCACCCGTACCTGGCATGTTTCGTATAGTTCTGACCACATTGCGATTGGATGATAAAATTGCCACAACACCTATGACATCTCCGATTCATGATACTGGTAATATTTCTTTTTTAAAGTTGCTTTATGAAAGATATGTTAACCTTAGAATCTTCAACAATTTGTTATATATCTTGATTAAACTAAACTATTCTAGACCCAGATGGAGACATTTTTGTTTGTTATATTCATTATGACTATCAACTGACAACTGCAAATGGCTGTAATGCTCAATTCCAAGTATTTCAAAGACGAGAAAGGCTAACAACATATTACTTACAAACTACTATATTATTGGTTAAATTTCATGTGGATCTCACCAGAAAGGGAGCAGGGCTATGTGTTCAGTGGGACTCACGAAATTCCCCCAGTGATACTGTATTGCTAGCATTGCTCTTTTATGATTTAGTATGTTTGTATCACTGATTAAAATGCAAAATATAATTTGCTTTCTGTATATGACACTGATAATATTTTGAGGTTGGTTATTCTACGAAATAGATTTACAAACTGAAATTATTTTGCTGACTCAACTGTTACGTGTTTCCTTTCTCATCCTACTCAATCTCCTGCTTCAGCTGTCTTAACCTTTCGAGTTACATGTATATATGTATATATTTATCCAATACATAGATACATACATATATATATATATATATATATATATTAACTGGTGGCTTTGACAATGTTGCTAATTTCCAAATGCAAAGATATCCGTTATTGGCTTGGACCTCTAGATTAAGTTCCTTCTGTGACAATTTTATTTATAAGAGTATTTTGTTTCAGTTCAAAATGAGGATGGTGGTGAAGATATTCCTGAAGAAGAAGCTGTTTGTAGAATTTGTATGGTTGAACTTGGAGAAGGTGCTGATACTTTTAAATTGGAGTGTAGCTGCAAAGGTGAGCTTTCATTGGCACACAAAGAATGTGCACTCAAATGGTTTACCATTAAAGGTAATAGAACATGTGAAGTGTGCAAACAAGAAGTTCAGAATCTACCCGTCACTCTTTTACGAGTTCAAAACGGTCAGGCCCATAACATACTGGGGGCAGAGGCTTCTCATTACAGGTAAGTTCAAACCACATTCCTGTGCTTGAATAGTTTTTTTTTAAGGGGAGGTAGAACTATTTAGATCATTTGATATAATTTTATGGCTCAGCACTCTTGGCCATGTTTCATTGATAAGCTTCAATGGTAGACTACTATAAAGAAAGGTGATTGTTACTTACACAAATAGACTATACATAAATTTGATCTAAGGAAAGCTTTCTAGTTTGCCTTGACTTCCATGAGACGCGTATAACTTGATATCAATTTTAATGGTATCATTATTCTTTTGGGATTTACAGGAAACTAACTTTTTTTAGCCCTTTCTCTGACTTCCTTTCAGTATGGTTTCCAACATGGTACAACAGAACCTAACGCAATTTTTTTTATAGGGTTTGGCAGGATGCTCCCGTTCTTGTTGTTATCAACATGCTGGCTTACTTTTGTTTTCTTGAGCAGCTTCTTGTAAGTTGAACTACCGTTATATAATATATTCCCTGTAGCCAATGTAAATCCTGTTGTTATCAATGAACAGGTGTCTAATATGGGATCCGGTTCTATTGCCATGTCTCTCCCATTTTCTTGTATATTGGGTCTTCTTGCAAGCATGACAGCTACAACAATGGGTAAAGCTTTTTCTACTTTTAGACAACTCTGTGTACTTGAACTCCTCCTTTGTTATTATATAATGTAGAACTAATTTCTTCAAAAAATTTGTAGTGAGGAGAAATCATGTTTGGGTTTATGCAACTGTTCAATTTTGTCTGGTGGTTCTTGCTGGGCATCTTTTCTTTTCATTGGTAAGAAATTCCTTCTGTAACCATAGTTACAGGACATTTTTGTGTTTTGTCATTTTTGGGAAATAACTGTTCACTTTGAGACCAAGTATTATAAGTCCTATTTTGAGTAGAATAAAGAGTTCGATATAGTTATTAAGCCCTAAGGCCGTCTCACCAAATAAAGTAGTCTTTCAGTTGAGTTTTCCTCAATCATGATGACAACCTGTGCTTTCATTAAGAGAAAAATTGAAAAAATAGTTGCCTATACGCTAAACTTTGAATTAGTGTATAATGTACAATATAGTTAAGTCATAAGTCTTTCTCAGTGCAGCTAAGTACTCTATTTAACCCCATTTTCAACTCCTCTTGCCTTGGACGTTCTCAAGGCCTATTTGCATTCAAATAAAAATCAGGTTATAAAAATGAATTGTAGTCAGCAAAATTTGTTAGAGGCATGTAGAGCCATGATCAGTGAGCTAAATGCTGATTAGTCAATTGAATTTAAAATTAGCATGGTTGAGGATTTCAACATGTTAGCCTTCAACTGTAATGATAGAGCACTAATTAAAATTTGCGCATTCAAAATATTTCTAATATCATGTATTTTCATACATTTGAGATGGCAGGTTCATATGCAAGCTGTTCTTGCTATCCTACTAGCTACACTAACTGGGTTTGGAGTTGTAATGTGTGGAACTTCTGTTCTAATGGAGATTTTAAAGTGGAGGAGGAGATCCCTTGCTCAATCAGATCAACAGCAAGTTTCCCAAGAGACAGTGCCACCGGATCAATCATCTAGAGTTGCTCATCAAACTCAAATTGGTTCTGAACAATCTGAAAGCAATTTGGGAGAGTCTCCTGAACAGAGTTGACAGAATATTGGCTTAAATATATTTTGGTCTCTAAAATATGACCTTTTTCTATTTTAGTCTCCATTTAAATTTTAATTATTTTTGGTCCCTACATTATTTACATTTAATACAAGCAATACGTTTTAGTCCCTTACAAGTTGCATCAAACATAAAAAGCACATGTTTTTTAAAATAAAAAATGAAAGTGTTTAAGTTTGGAACAAAAGAGGTTGTATTTTCAGGACCAAAAATATGTTTAAGCTATTCTCTGAAAGCTGACCGGGCATCATAAAGGTATCTGATTGTATATATGTGCATATTGTACAGACAAGTTTGGGCACACTTGACTCTTGTTTTCCTTTCTGATGCCATGATCATGTACCATGTATGGCATGATTGGCATCCATTGCTCCCTCTCATAAAAACACAACGATACTTGTACGAGAATTGCTTGATGCCAAGTTGAAGAAAGGTTGATTTTATGCTACAATAATGGTTGAAGTTTTACATTTCAACTTTTGGCCATATATACAGTATATGATTTACACTTTCCAGAGAACCAGAAAGTGGCAAAAATACTCTCATCTTTTACTGAATTCGAAGCCATTCTTTGCTGCAATGTGGTTGTAAATTTTACATTGACGACAACAACAAAAAGGCAAACCAAATGTAGGTAAATTTTCATTTTGGTTCTTAAAAGTGAGAAAACCAATTGTTGGTGTTGAGGGAATAAAACAGAGCAAGATATTTGTGAATAGAGAATATAAATTTTATTTAATTGCTATTTTTCAAATAAAAATACAATCTCTCTAAATAGTCTTACAATAGACTTCTCAAATTCTACTTTCTTTGTCATAAAACCTATACTATAATTTACATTTAAATCATAGTATAAATGACATTCAAAACTATAATTAAAAATAATAATTATTGGCTATTCAAATACTAAAATAAAACTGATGACGGCTTTGAGTTTAATGCTAATAGCAATGATATATCTTATTATATGAGATTATACCATGTTGTTACTAATACAATGTTAAGAACCAATTTGACACTAATTTGTGTTTGAACAAATTTAACATTGTCAAACTATGAAGTTTATAGACAAATTTGTGGTTAAGTTATAAAGTAAGACATATTTAGATATTTGAGAACTAAATCAAAACTTTTGTTTTTTCAAAAACTAAATTACACAGTATTTTCAGGAACTAACATGTTGATTTACCAAACCAGATTAGCAGATTCGTCATATTTAACATCTGTAGATTGTAAGGGATAGTGTCCTTTTCATGAACTGATAATACATTATTTTAATATGAGTTGATGATAGGCAATGTGTGAAATGGTTGAAAAGTAGGTGAGAATTAGGTGGCACATTATGAGGGAGTGCGCATGTTTTGTGGAAGTGGCACTTCTATTTCTTCCATCATTGGCTGCGTCCCCAAAGGCTTTATGGCTAAAATGGGATACACGACAATGGTTTTTTTTTTGTCAATGTAACCAATCATCTTTCAGAACACTCAAGAGTCAAATCAATGCTCAATTAGGGCCACCATATACACTCCACAACACCATTTTGGTTAATTGCTACTGTAGGACTTGTATCAATTCCTGTAACTAAAGAAATAACAAGTAGATATCTAAATATTCCCACCTTTTTTATTTTACTCTTTAAACATAGGTTAATATTATTATTTTTTTGAATTTTAAATTAAAGTGATGAATATCGTTTAACTCTTTCATGGACTATCAGTATGTTTTACCCTGAATTTAAAATATAATTATTGAAGGGCATGTAAGATAATCTTATTAATTAAAATAAGTTACTAAAAAAATACAACTTTTCTTATTATTTCTCAATTTTGAACTTTAACATGTGTAGAATACACATCTCTTAACAATCTCTTCCTTACTAAACTTAGTATAGAAGTAACGAATTTCTCCATATTTACATCTAGAATAAAAGTAGAAGAGAATTAAAAAAAAATGTACACATTCTTGAACAAAATTATATATCTTTACTTGCTAATCATTATTTTTCAATTTAATCAATACATTTTTTTCACAAATATAGTCAAATGTATGACTCTTCTTAGTACCATTCTTAACAAGTGAGCAATTCATTCTTAAGTCTATTTTGACGTAAAAACTTGTTAACAAATGTGATTTGACAATTATTTAATATATTTTCAAAATAAAAAAGTTAAAATTTTTAGAATAATTAAAATTTAATGAATTAAAAAAATCAGGAATCCAAATTATGGATAATTAAAAAATTTAAAAACTAAAACTAAGAGAAATTAAGAACCAAAATTATAGATTTTATAAAATATAAGATTCAAAACTATAATTAAGCTTTATTATTATTACAATGACAAAAAGTACATTACTTATTTTTTTCAAAATATCAAGAGATGCTAAAGGGATCTCTTGATAAAAACATATCAACACAAATCCACAGGAATTGACGAGGGATCATAACTGAGTTTTCTATCAACAAAAATTAACATATGAATACCTAATATTTTTGGATAAAAAAAATTCAACAAAAATTAACATATGAATACCTAATATTTTTGGATAAAAAAATTCAACAATAATATATCAAACACACTAACTCAAAGTTAACGAAATAAGAATCCTGAAATTACAAACCCAAAATCAGAAAAATATAGAATACTCATTCTCTTATGAAGATCAATAGATGAGAGCATGACCTACTAAATGCGTTTGTTGAAGTTCGTGGTTGGTTAATATTTGGATTACAATTGAACCAAGCCCACTCAAGGAATAGATTTGGGAACACCTGATATAATTGGCCCAATGGAAAACAAGGTTATGACAATTGCTTTTTGTACCCTCATGATTTCTTCTTGTACTTTCATGGGAACTTGAAAAGGTCTAAAGTGTCTGTGCCTTACATTTCTGGACTTCTGGACTTCTGGAATTTGGAAACATAATTTTCTGATCTGAAAATACATTAATACATTATGAATTAAAAAATTTAAAATATATTATGGATTATTGAATTGCATAATTCAACAATATATTTTATATTACATAATTTGGAGTGTATTTCCAGATTTTTGTACTGCATAATTTAAAATATATTTCAAGATTATGTAATACAAAATATTTTTTCATATCTAATCTAAAATACATTTTTAATTTTTAGATTTCATAATAGAAAATTGTATTATAATAATCTACTATAAACATATTTTAGATTTATATTATATAATTAAAAATATATTTTTAAATTTATAAATATATTCTAGATTATATAATCTATTTATATTTTCATTATAAAAGTTAATTTTTGAGTTTTGGATTCATAGTCCATATTATAAATTTTTAGATTATACAATCCTAAATATTTGCAACCCATAAAAAAATAGACTTTTCTCACACCCATAGAGGTTTAGGAATTGAGATATGAATGTGGTAAAAGAAATAGCCATAAGTTTTGTTTGTGAGAAAGTCCTCTTGAATAAAATGAGAGCATAAAGGCAATTGGGTCTGTTTTGATCTTAAACTTTTAGTTAGAGTATAGTTTGTATTTTGAAAAGCAAAGCATAGAGAGAATACAAAATGGTATGGTGTAGGTTGTAGAATATAAAGTGAATACACCTTAGACTCTATAAAACAAAGAAAAAAGAGGGCATGAAAGCATAAATGTTAGGAAAGAAAGTTGCTAAAAAGTTGAAAAAGAAAGAGATTGGTAGGGCCGAGGGAGGTCTAAAAAAGCTGGTAATGACAAATACCAATAAAAAGGGGAAATCTTGTTAGGGAACTGCCTTTTATTTAAGGTCATATTATCTCTCTTTTTTGTGTATTTTCAAGAATCCTTTTGCTGTGCCCTACCTACCTAAGGCCTACACTCACTATATATTAACACAACCAATTCTTCATTGGACAATCTTTCCCACTTCTTTTTAACTCAACTTAACCCTTTTTAATAAAATTAGCTCCAACAATTTTAAACTATATATCTCTAAAGTTATCTTTACTCTCCACTTTTATCAAGAACTGAATTCTGAATGGACTTTTGATAACACCGTTCACAATTAAAAATTTGACTTAAAAAAAAACAAATTTTAACTATTTTTTTTATGAGTTAAATATATTTTTCATCTTTATAATATAATAAAATTAATTTTTTTCTAATTCAAATTTTAGTTCGTTCATATATATACATAAAAATATTTACAGTACCAAAATGATTGGAATGAATTATTTTACATATAGAATGATGGTTATTTTTTTTAAAATATTGTTAGTTTTTTTTTTAAATTTGTTATTATTTTATTTACAGAATGATTTTAGTATAAGTATTTTCAATGGATTGAAAACTCAAACTGAATCAATTCAACCTATAAAATACAAAATGACACATATGCTAATCATTTCTTTATATTACAAACATTTGAAAAATCTAAAATTTAAACATAAACAAAAAATATTTTCATTTTATAATACAATAACAAAAAATATATTTAAACTTTTTTACTTTGATATTTGTGTCAGATATTTACTAGAACTAGAATATGTCTATTCTAGTAAATAATGTTAACATAGGTTCTTTATAAAAAAAGATTGAAATGAATTTATTGTGAAAGAAAACAATTATTAAAGGAAAAACAAGAAAAAGTTTCACTAAATATAATCAATTAAATACCTTCATCAATTACTTTTAGAAAAACTAAGTTACATCAATCATGCATGCAATCTCTTACCAAAAAAAATCTGAGGACCAATATCCCTAAAGAAATTGTCTCAAAAAATAGAACCGAAAACATTTGTTTCCGAGGTTTTCTTTTTCTCTGTGGCTTCGTTGTGAGTGGAAATATCGTTCAGATGGCTATGATTTTGTGGTTCTTACGATCCACGTTGGCGTCCCAAACATCTTATCCTGTTTGGTTAGAGTTTCAAAGATTAAGGTAAAATTTAAAAAAGAAAAAAAACTATTTACTGTTACTTTTACGAAACGTGGACATAGCTACAGGAAAACACGAGTCCAAACCCAGAAAAACAATGGCTAGTCATAGACTATGTACGCTGCGTTTAAATGCAACTTGAGTTTTGGAAGGTTTGAGGTGTGCTTGAAAATTTTGAGGTTCATAAATGAATGTAAATACCAATAAATATGTCTTTAGAATTTGGGTTTTCTTTCTGTGGTAACTTGTAACTAGGGTGAAACTGGTCACAATCAAACTTGGGTGAATCTGTCTTTTTAATTATTAACTTTTAAAATAAAGTACAATTAAAAAATATTTAAAAATTAAAAATATTTATTGAACATCTTTGATGGAAAATAGTATCCCAATAATAATGTTTCTAAGAATATGAATCACATGTAATTTAATCCACGACATAAACGTTCCCTAAAAATTCATCTCACTTTCTTTTTTTTTTTCTGTCTTTCTTTCTTTCTTTTTCTTTGTTCCTTTTATTTATGCATACCTACCATAAATTCCTCCATGTCCCTTCCTTTGTGATAAAATCATAATATACTTCCACAGACAAAGTAAAAATGCACCCAACACACTACAACACATGCATTCTTAAACTTTATTAAAAAAGATTACATTTTATAAGTCTCTTATCTTATTCAATATTTTTTAATCGATAATAAAGGTGTGTATAGAATGTATTGCTAGCACTTTTCTTAATGAAAATAAGTTATCATTTAATTGTTTGAATATTTTTATAATGAAAAAACAAACCAATTGCGTACATCCAAATCAAAAGAAAATATAATAATTTAGCAAAATAAAACGCATCTCATTATATTCTATTTGGTTTCATCTTTTCTTTTCTCAATTATAAGGAATAATAAACTCTTCTTTTAGTATTGATTACTATTTTTTATTTAAATTTATGAAAAAAGACTTTATTAATGTGACAATCACTTATTCATTAATGTATTGATAATATATCTCATATGTATAATATCTTATTGATATAAATAAAATTCTCTTAAATTATAATAGCGTAACTAATATAACTAAGGTTAAATACGTTTTTATTTTTTTAATATATATTAAACACGAAATTAAAAATCGGTTTTTGTTATTGGTCTAAATTTTAGATTATCAAAGTGTTTATAATATGAAAGTGATTGGAATATCTTCTTCTAATTTAAATTCTAAAATTGGTAACTAAAATTTTGGTATCGAATTAGATACCAATTTAAAAACTATTTATTAATAATAATTTTTTTTAATTTCTTAAATAATATCTAATTTAGTTAATATAATAATTAATTATTTTTTATTTAATGAGTTTTGCTAGTAATGTAGGATGTAAAGTTTAAATTACAATAAAAACTAATTTCGTATTACAGTGTAAAAAAATATATTTAAATTATGGAAGAATTACTTGTTGAATTTTTAAATATTTTTAGAGGAGAAATGAAAGTTACAATAGAATTAATTAAAATAAAGTAGATTATTTTGTTTGTAATAAATGATTAGTTGTGTTGTAGAGCAGCAATTAAGAATGGAGTGAAGAGAGTGTGTTTGGGGACAGAGACAAGAAAATTTATTACTCCGTTAGTGATGCCGGGGAGTGTAATACTAGAGAAGACATTAGGGTTGAGTAAAGCATGAAAAATTCTTGGTTTTGCACAAACCAAGATTGCATCGTTTTGGGACACAGATCCAAATTGGAAGCAGTCAAGGACCTACTTTACAGTTACTGTACAGCAACCACGATCTGTCAAGCAATGAAATGTCAATCCATATTCCATATACATTGCTAGTCAAACAACTTTGACCATTCACCTTTCATTCTAATCACCACCACCACACACTCTACTACTTATATTTTTACCCTTGCCAACCAACTTCCACTGCACAAATCCTAACACCACCACAGCAAATTTCACTGTTTAACCCTGCATTTCACTTTGTCATAGTTATCAGGGTCTACTAAAAAGCTACTCTGCAACCTAGATTCTCGCTACGTAACAAGTACTGTGTTGGCTGCACTTCATATCTACCAAAAGCTTCCTCAAGATGAGATGAGACTCAATTATTATTGTTCTTGTTAAAATTTAAATATTGTCAAGTTCACAGTACCCAAAGGAATCAAAATGTTATCATATTTCATCATCTTTCCTTCTTATTTTTCTTTCTTCTAGTTTGCAATTATCAGATGTTGGTAAGGAACCTTATTTTGACGGTCAACAACAACAGTGATACGTAACTGCTAGTTTTCTGCGTTTCACTAAGAATTTCTTTCATTATTTTATGCCTCCCTTCGTTTCTCTCGAGGAAGAGAAGCCAAAAACGATAACATGGTTTAAGATAGAAGATAATAAAACAACAATATAACAATAGGGAGAACATGCATGACTCGTGGCATTCGATATTCTATTTTCGTTCAAGAAGTGGGTCCCCACACACTACATCACGATCAATCTCTCACAGTGGTACCCCAAAAGCTCAATCAACCTCCCATCAAACCTTCATGTTTGATGTTATCTTACAGGCTCAGAAACGAGACGAGTTCATTGGTTACTTGTGAAATGGCTCAACCCCATAGGCGACCCTAAGGAAGCAAACTTTGCAAGTTCTTGGGGTAGGAACTGAGGTCCACCACCACCTCCTCCTCCTCCTCCGCTGACTCCAAGAAAATCCCTTGTCAAATTGTGCTCCGCGGCGCTTGAACGAAGCTTCAGCTTCACAGGTTCACTTTGCAACTGCGCATTGGTTTGCATCACGAGTTGGTCAAAACTGTTTGATGAATGCGTCAATGAGGTAAAATCAGTTGCAGCAGTGGTATTACTTCCCAGCATCATGGCTGCACCCCCGTTGTTGTTATTATTGAGACTGGTAGTTTGTGAGGAAGGTGAGTTCATCACTCCAAAACTACCACTGAAAATGGAAGGGTTGGTGCTTCTGGTGGATCCCATCTGCGCTGCTTTCTGAAGAAGAGCAGTGGCTGACATAGGTGAAGCAGGCTTTGAATTCTTGTTTGGACCCTCAGAGTTATAAATAGACGCCAAGTCCACTACAGTTCCTCCTGCTTCCCCTCTTTTACCAGTGGGAAGTGACGACAGAGAAAGATTTGCACTGGAGGAATTCGAACCCGCAGGCACTCCAAAATTAGACACCATCGATGTAGAACCCATCAAAGCATTAGCCTGAGCCATTTGCACAATATCAGGCAAACCTGAAGAAGAGCATGACGACATGTAATTGGGCCCCACATCGGGACCATTATTGTTGCTGTTAACATTACTATTATTTATCTGGGGATTCCCCTGGTTCAACCACAGTGACAAGCTAGGCCTTGGCTGTTCCATTCCATTAAAATCCAAGCGAAAACCATGTGAACCAAATTGTGGAATGCCAGAAACATTTTGAAGACCTTGTGCTGCAATTAGTCCATGCCCTCCCAAACCAGGCTGCGAGTTCATCACATTACCACCCTCTTCACTCTTGAAATTTAGATTTGTTGACGTAACTGAGGTGAGTCTCGCACTCTCTTCTGCCAAGGCATCGCAAAATGCTCTGTGGGTAATGAAGCTGTCCTTCCTGTTCAAAATCCATTGGAACCCCATTAATTACCTCGTCTTATCATCCTCCAAAATATACATAAATTTAGGAAGCATTAAATTTGAAACTCTACGCACCAATGAAAAAACATCGGATTTGTTACATAAATATAGTACTACACAATTATAAGCACGCATTTATTTCACTTAGACACATTTACAATTATAACAGCAACATATATATTAATTAAATTACCTGGAGAAGAGGGTGCCACAGTCGCATTTGTATTCTCTAGTGCCACAGGTTTTGGCGTGGGCTTTCCAATCTGATTGGACTGCGTATTTCTTGGAGCATTTTTCACACTTCCACTTCTTCTCGCCGTGCTTTCTGCTGAAGTGCTTTTTGATGCCAGTGAGGTCGCCGAGTGCTCTTGCAGGGTCGTGGTGGACGCAGGATTGTTCGGGGCAGATATAAACCTTCTTCCTTACCTCTTTGTTGGACCTCTGTCGTAGCTTCCATGGAAGGTTGTGACCCCTTCGGTGAAGCTGAAGGTTTTGGTCTCTCTGGAACCCTTTATTGCATATCTCGCATATGAATCGGTTCGTGGCCATGAGGGTCTTCGGCGAGAGAGCAATGACCTCGGCATCTGGATCTGTAATATGAATTTTTTGAAGAAAAAGATAAGCTAACAACATAAAAGTTTATCATGACGTTATTTGAAGTGCTTTGATTAATGAAGGAAGATGAAGATGAAGATGATGGTAAAGACCTGGTGTTCCTGGAAGGTTTCTCTTCTTCTTGGGAGGGGGGTTAGGTTTAGGGTTAGGGTTTGTATTTTGCTCTTGAGTGAAGCCTCCGATGGAAGTGGATAGGGAAAAGGGGTCACCGGGCATCATTTGCATATTAGAAAAAGGGGAAAATGGGGATTTGGGCTATATTGGATTGGGTGGCTAAGCAGTGAGCAGAAGCAAATAGCGAAGTTTCAAAGGTTTCAGACAGTACAAAGAAGAAAACAATGGTTTTGGAGTAGCTAAAGCCAAGAAAAGAACATAAATTCTTTTGGAGGGTACCCAAATTCTTTAAAGAGAGTGGATGGCTTTATATATATCGTTCTGCCAAAAGACAAGAAAAGGCCATAAACGAAAACTTGAATCAAACCAAAAATATTTAAAACCTGAAAAAGAAACTATATACTAATGCAAAGCATGAACTTCCAACTGGTGGTGATCTGGTTTCTCGTTTGTTTGATTTCGTTTGTTTGAAGATAAAACCAAAAGCCCATATAAACCATAAGATGGTTGTAGATAACACTCCACCTCTACCTTATCTCTCAGTCTCACTCTCTCTCTCTCTCTCTCTTGCTGTCTTTGGTCTTGAGGGTAGTCTATTTCTCATCTTATTTACTTGTATCCTCAAAGACGGTGGTGAGCCATATGTTTAGATGGGCCACCACACGGACATTACATACACGCTCTCTCTCTCTATCACTACCTCTCTCTTTCACAGTCACACACAGAGACACACAAAAACAGACAGAAACCACACGCACAATCGTTTTGTGTCTTGTGTTTGAGGGAGGTTTCTTTTGCCTTTTTGCCTAGTAAACCAGAAATTTGAATATGAAGAAGTAGGAGGGTTGTGTCTTTGTAGCGCTGTGGCACACATATATTTGAGCACAAACATCAATTGTTTGCTTTAAAAGCCGAAAATATTTTTGAAAAGGCATTCCAAGTAAGTAAGTACTATTAGCTTTTCGTTGAAATGAATAAAATTATACTATATATATTCTGATGAACATCTCGAGAGGTAAATAGTACAACAACTACAACCACTACTAGTAGCAGTAGACTAATAGATATAGTTGCGAGGGTTGTGTCTTTGACTGCTTGTGTTGTTGTGCTTGCAGTAGATATAGGAAATCAAGGTTAAAAAAATAATGCTGCGGTTCTTGAGAACCAGCGAAGAGTCTCAGAAAAAAGTGTTTTACCTTTATTAGATGCTTTATCAGGTGTGGAATGATTAAGCCATAATTACAGCCCTGAAGACCATTCTTTTTTAGCATGCGAGAGATTAAATCAGATCAGACTTCAGGGTCAGAGATCCATTCACATTCACAGACACTGATGAGAAGAATGTAGCATGGTATTAGAGAGATAAGAAAAAAATGTTTATTTGCATATGATATTATTAATTTTTTTTATCAAGATATTAAGTTCATATGTGGGGTCCACTGGGAAGGGTTCTCTTTTCCCAATGCAAGGTGATAGGACCGTCCGTGATACCTCTGTCTTTGTCAGACAAACGATGTGGGACCCCAAGATTAGACCGTGGGGGACCCTTGATGCACCGTCCAATTCCAAAAAGTGCGAGTGATGAAAACTTGTGCATTATGTTTCATGAGAAGGGTTTATGGCTAAGACTAGACTACTACACTAGAGGGATGTTGTTACTTGTTGAAGGTTGAAGTTGACGTACGTATGTACGTGTATACGCGTACATTTACGTTAAGATACCACGAAACATGTCTGGGAATGTGATCGTATTGTTTTGTCATCACGACGACGATGTTACCTCATAAAGCTTAGGCTTGCTATGCTGGCTGGCCTAGCTTGTTGCTCGCACCAGTATTCGTGATGTGATCACCAAAGTTTGGTGAGATGAACTCTGTTATTTCCTCTTTTCCCCGTTTCAAAAGCTGTTAGACTTGTTTCTTTCACAATAAATCATGTTTTGTTCTGTGAACAAACGTCAACTGTTGTGTGTTCTACAGAAAAGGACCCCACAGCAAAATTCTCCTCCGAATAAGTGAATTCATGTTTAGGAATGGATAAAGATTTTTAGCACCTAAACAGAACTAACAAGGCCATATGATTACATTTTTTTAGATATGTTCATTGCTTATTATGACTTAATTTTGTAAAGAAACTTGTTGAAAGAAACAAAACACTGCTGAGTAATTACTGTACTTGTGTTTGCTCTTCATTTATCAACTAAATGATTTCTGCACAGAAAAGGGCTCAACCATTCCACTCCCTTTTTAAAGAAATTTGCCGCTGACTAATAAGGTTTATCGGTGAAATGTTAAACCATTAAGTTATTATTCACTGAATTACTAATTAAGTTCAGAATTAATGTTAAAAAACTACATATGATGCAAGTACTTGACTTGTTCTAGTGCAGAAACATATTTTTAATACTTTTTACAGTACATGTCCAACTGCATGAACTTCAATTAATTTTCCATTGAATAAATTTGAAACTGATCCACTTCTTTATGTTATTGGTTGCTTTTTCTCTTCAAAATTTGAACCGATTGAATGAATATAGCCATCCTTTTGTTAATAAGCAATCTATCAGAAGAAGGTGTGCCACAGATTAGTTAGAAGATGAGATATTAACGTATTGGTATTTTTGGCTAAATAATAAACTTGTGGAACAATAGGTGATAACTTAATAATTATATCGGGAAACAAAAAAATTGTACAAGTAATATTCCTAACCAAACGCAAACTTAAGGGCAGATCTGAGGATTACTTGAGTGACAGAGACACCTCACCTTACAGTCACACTAGCATAATTAATGAGATAATTACTTGATGATGACCGAGCCAAGACAATCATTTAACAATCTCTTTCTTTTGTTGGATAAAATTCTTGCAATTCATCCAATTCAAAGTAAATAGATACCCTATTTCGAATTACACTGCATCTAATAATTATGACACCTTCAACTTTTCTGGGAACAAAAAAAAGAAGAGAGAAAGGCATCTAGAAATGTGTCGTACCAAAATGCATTACAAGCACATGCATACACAGTTGCACAACCCCTCTATTTATTACTCTTTTTTCTACTTTAGATGAACAATAACTATTTAAGGAAGCCAATAATCTGCAGGTTATATATGTAATATTGGCCATGCTCCTGCTCTATACCATATGTAGTCCACGATATTAAAGATTACTGAGAGCTTTGAAAATTATATATTTTTCCGATTCCTCGTCATAACTTCTTCTGTCTATTTCCAACAACCCTACATGTCTCGTGTGGGAACAAATATTGCCATCACAAGTAACAATATTAGCCTTTTCTATTTCCACCTCAACTAAACCACAACTACTGAGGTTAATATGAGGATTACTATTCCATATAGAGGGCACCGACTGAATCAGAAACCATGCTCATTTTCTTGTGCAAATGGTTGTTTAGAGTCTGTATACACGCATCATGATGGTTCATATAAGCCTAGACTAGTTGACTTTCACTTCAAAGGGTTAGATGAGGAGAGGGTGATGGTGAAGATGAAGGTCTGAACCTTTACGTCTCCTACCTATTTAATTATGTACTTACATAATAGGAGGACCATCCTACGTTATTGATGCTCCTTTTTGAATCCATCAGCATATTGGAAGAAGAATAAGATCACATATAGTTGTAGCCTGTTAAAAAATAGTGCTTAGATTGGCAAAATCCCTTTGGGGCGTCATATCCAACAGCCAGCGTTAATTAGATTTCTAAGCCATTACCTCATTTGGTCTCACCATTTAAATATGGTAGTTAATGGTTAAGGATGGAGCACTCCAATTTCATCTCCTCCATTTTTTTTTTGGCGTGCACATACACAACTTAATCAATAAATTAAAGGAAGGTTCAGAGTTTCAACTCTCAAGAATTCATGCAACAATCAAGTATCATGAATGATAGTAAAAAAAAGTTGCAGCAGAAAAAGAAGGTTTGAAGTAGGAAGTGATTAAGATTGCAGCAGCATGATGTTGAGGCATGGGGTAGGTAGTGGAATTGGTGAGGAAGAGAATTAGGTGAAGAATAGCAATCAAAGGAAGAATTAGTAATGAATTAGATAGATTAATTAGATAATAGAGTGTAGTAGAAGGTGTGGGGGCCAAGAGGATGTGTTTGATTTTTTTATGGAATTAAAGAAAGGAAATGAGCATAATAATTGAATTTATAATAATTTGGGGAAAACGTAATGTGTGATGTTATAAAAATATGAGACAACTCAACTGCTTTTGGCATCTTGCATTCGGAATTTCCCTTCCAATCTATATATTATTTGTTTCCTCATCCTCATTTCAGTATCCTATGAGTTACTCAGTACCCCACGTTCACACACATTCAAACCCCATGTGATAATTAATAATTTCATTGCTACAATATATATATATATATATATATACACCAGAGAGACACACTGAATAATTTCACTCATTTCAAATAAAAATGCATGCTCAGAAAATATTATAATCATTAGATATACATCACACTAAAATATATATATAAATAAAAATAATTAACATATATGATCGAACTAATTGACCAATTAGTTATGCTCGGACTAATTGACCAATTCATCAATATAAGTATATATAAGTTTTAGAGCATATAAATGACAAGAGAGAAAATCTAAAGGACTAATGGTATAGTGTAAGGTATGTTAATCATTTCCAAATATTTATCTTGTTTATTTATTTAATATAATAGTGTTTGAAATTGTGATTAAATTATAATATATAAGATGTTATCACACATATCAATTATATGGGGTTGGTCTTAATAATAATAACTTGTTTGAACTTATTTCTTAATTGATATCTGTACATGTGGTGGTAGTATTTTATAGAAATTAATTAGTGTAATTTATGGATTAGCAAGATCTGCAATTTGATTTGTAGGTAGGGCAGAGAAAAGGAATGAAACTCACAGGTATTATATAAAAATACATATATTATGTCCATTCAGATAAAGACATCCCTCACACATATCCATTCCATGGATTCCCTGTCTTCTGGGCAAGTGTATAGAAATCGAAGGCCCCATCTTTGTAAATTATTATAATTTCTCACTTTATTTATGCTTCTTCTTCTTCTTCTTTGTTTCAAAATCTTATAAAGGTTATCGTGGTTATGGTATAATGGTTGGGATTTTTCTAAAGTGTCCCCTTTAACTTATTATTATTTTTTATAATCTTTTTTATAAAGGCTTCTCTCAATTTTATTTTCAAACTAAATTATTATATGTGATTTATTATTCATAAATGCGTTTTAGTGCTATATTTTCAAATACCTAATGTATGAACATTTTCTAGAAATCCTTTGAGAAAAATGTGTACGTGCATAAGCAAGAATTAATGTATTCACAAGAGCAAAAATTAATGAGATGTTTCAAAGCCGATTTCTTTATTGTATACTAGAATTTTTTTCTTTTCATATACCAAAAACATCATTCATTATTCAGCATGCAAATATGGAATGAAACCGTTTCTTCTCCTTCAAGTTTAAGGCATAAATGGTATGAAGAAGTGGTATATTCATGATCTCCAGAAACTCAATCTTTTCTATATATATTTGAGTGCTGATTATTCAATGGTTTACCTATTACATGATGTTAGTTATATGAATTACTATAGTTGATAGTTGAGTTTATCATAATAAATGTTATGATGAAATTTTACTCTGTATTCATTACATTGTACTTTATGAAAGCATAAAACTCTTAGTAGATTAATTTATTAGACGCAAATTATATCAATAAGAGTAAGTTTAATGACTAATATTTTTATATTTGTATATGTATTTTTGTGGTGATTATTCACTCTTACACGGGATATTTTTTATTTGGTGTTTATTCTGTGTTGTTTTTAGAAATTAAGTACTTAGAGATAAATATTAAACAGAGAATATGATTATAATCACTTCCTAATTTTTAATTAACATCGTTATGGAGTACTTATAATTTTAATTTTTCAGATTCTTTTTCCAATAATAAAGAGGGATCTCCAACACACTCCCCTCCCGAGACTGTCAACTCGTGCGTGGGACTGGACTATATATTTTGGGTGGTCCGATAGCGGGTGACACGATAGGTCCAACACAAACATTCGCTAGGATAGACTCGAAATGACTCTGATACCATATTACGAAGTGGACTTTAAGCCTAACTCAACCACATAAAATCGGCTCATAGGGTGAGGTTTGCACCCACTTATATACAATGAAAGGTCTTTATCTCTAGTCAACGTGGGATCTCCAACAATTTTTGAACACTTAGACTTTGATGAATATGTGTTTAGATTTTTTGAAAGAAGTGTTATAATTTGAGAAAATATTAACATATTCGACATCATAAAAGAAATCCCTCTTATGAAAGCCAATTGTTTAGGCGGAGTTTTTTTTTTCTATCAGCAATAAAAAATAAATAAATAGGGATCACTTCAGGGGTGGTCCAACCCTTATAAAAAAAACAAGACATCAAACACTTAAAAACGCGTCTACCAACCCAACACACCAGCACCCAGACCAACTCTAACCAGAATCAATGAAACAGTCTCATACAAACTAAAGGATTTAGAACCCAACTAGAATAAGGAAAATAAATGTTTAGGCGGAGTTGACTCACAATAATGTTCCAAATGATTAATATATAACATTTGAAATTGGTAAAAGGAAACAAGGCATCTACAATTTTGAAGAAGAACTCATAATTATGTTTTTAGGTGTGAATTATGCTAAGAACTTTATAATTCAACAAAGAAAAAGGAACACAAAGATGTTCATCACTGGACATTTAATCTGTAAGATTAAGTACGCATGAACAATAGCAATTGCATCTATGAAATAAAACACGAGCACAAATAAAACAATTACTATAAGAAAATCATAAAATAAAAACTAATTTTTAGTGACAAAAAATAATTAGTTGTTATAGTTACTAAATTAGAGATATTTTAGAGACTAAAAAATTTTTGGTTTCTAAATTAGTTTCTATTATTGTTAAATGATTTATAAATTGGTATCTAATTAATAATCAAGGTTTTTGCTACCAAATTTAGAAACTAAATAATTGGTAGTTAAAACATCGGTTGCTAATTAGATACAAATTTAGAAACCAATTTTTTTTTAGTTTATAGAATGATATTTAATTTAGTTACTATAACAACTAATTTTTTTTTTCTAAAATTGATATCTATTTCATATTTTTCTTGTAGTTAATAAAGAATAAAGGTTTGTTTGGATTGGGAAAAGGATTTGAGGAACTGGATTTTAAAAGAAAAGTGTAAGAAAGTGAGGTTATTTGGATAAAAATATATTAGAGTGGATTTGTAAGAAAAATTTATTAAAATTTGTGAATGATGTGATGATTGTGGAAAAATAATTATTATTTATATTATATTATATAATTAATTATATTTATTTATTATAATATAAATATAAATATGAATAATTAATAATTAATAATATAAAAATATAATATTTATTTTATATAATAATTATAAAATATATATTTTATATATATATATATATATTTAACCGTTTGTTAGATATTTGTTTTAACAATTTATATATAAACATATATTTTTTTTAACAGTAAATCTTCGCATGATTGTGAAGAAAAAAATCCAAATTGATATTACCTCGTTTTTTGTTTTTTATTTCTTGAAATCTGTAATTTTCATGTCCTTCTTTGCCTTATGTGAATCACTAGTGGGAAACAAACATGGTATAAGAGATAGAGATGTGCGAAAATTGTAAACTCAAGAAGAAAAAAAAAGATGAAAACACTCCAGATATGGAGAATGGTGTACCACATATAGAAAAAAAAGATAATTTCACGTTTTTCTAAGATAAACTTCAAGTGAAGAATCACCATTTGACTTCTAAAAATCAAGATAAGACTTCAAGAAATTCTTTCATACTCAAAAGTATCAAAATTTTGATATCTCAAAAAGTATTTTTTAGATAGAAGAAGTATGGTAGTGTGGTTATTCGTAGGAGGAATCATACTCAAATGAAAATGTAAATACATAGAAAATTAAATTTAGTCTTTCAAAACCTTGAAAAAAATTATGAGGAAAATTCAAATTTCCTTATCTAATGTGCTGAAAATTATAAAGCATTGGATACGTGCTTTCCTTACTCCAAGTAGTCATGCTTTCCTTGTTTTCTTTTTTTCACTTTTGAAGCTCTTCATTGCTCATTTTTTTTTAACTGTCCTTGGAGTAGGCTAATAAAACATTATTCTAAAAAATACAGAAGGGACATTCTCTCCTCAAATGACATTTTTCTACAACAATTGTTTCATATTCACATTGCACAACATTGAAAATGTTCTTACTAGGGATGTGATCTAAAAAACTATTGAAGTCTTTGTCTTTCTCCTTCGGTCGGTCAGGTTGTTAGGTGTTTGGTTGGGATCTTTCTCGCCTTCGTGTCTCTTCTTTGGCTCTCGGTCTCGGGTGAGTACCGAATGGGGGTACCTGCAGAAGATACTCCGATGCTCAAGTCAGTAAAGCGGGTGATCGGCACTCAAGTAGGTGCACAGTAATAAATGACGTACATTTCTCCTTGGAAAGTGTGCTATTTATATTATTTTAATGGACTTACCTTATTGGGTCTGATTAGTGGAATGAATCACACTTAAGATTGCATTACCTAATTCTTAATGATAGTTTAACTTCACTAATCTTGAGTTGAGCGTTAATGGTTATACATGTTGGTCGGTCATATCGGTACAGAAAAGATTCACCTTTGCCACATGTTGAACAAAATAAAGGAGGAGTCATGGTATCTATCCCAACTGAAATATCAACAGTTATGCAAACCTTTTCAAAAACTCTATGCATTGTCATGAGAGAACGAATTATTTTAGATATTTTAAAAAGTGAACTCATCTTCAATGTCAAAGATCTTGTTGTGAACCAAGAAAAGACCACCATAAGACAAGAAAATGAAACTACTAGTGGAAGAAAATGCTTCAAACATGGCAACAAATTATTTCTATGCAATTATGAATGCGTTTTGAATGAAACAATACACCTACACCTCTAAACATTTTGGGCCTATTCACCTTCTTCAAGGGAGATAATATTTTATGTCAGGAGAAACAAAATATTGGCAACTTAACAATATTGTCATTTTGGTATCCATGCAAACCTCTCATTAAGAACATTTGTTATTACCTCACAAATGATTCTTATAAATGATAGGATATTGGCATTGTTACTTAAGTTTGAAGAAAAATATTACTAAAAAATATCTTAATAAGTGACATTTCACTAAGTTATATCAATCTCGATCATCGTCACTAAGTTATACTTCAATAAATCAAAAATTTATTTCTTCAAAAATATATATCAATTTAAACTAATTATCCATCTATAGAAAATACTTTCTACTCAACTTTTTATTATATTTATAATATATTATTCATTTACAACTATATGATAAGACTTAATATGGTTTTAGTGTTAACCAAAAGTTAAGACTGACAAAAATTATTAACACCTTGATATTCCTGATATACTCGTAATTTATTTCTTCGTTCATTATTCTCTTGTTAACTTCTCAACTTAAGTGTCATTAGCATGTGAATTTTAATTTAGTGTTACAATTATATTCTTCATTAATGTTAACTTTATTCATTAGTTTTATCTCTCTTTTTTTTCTCAGCAATGAATAAATTAAATAATTGAGACACTTTAGGTGTCTCAACCTTTTACATTAAAAAGTTCTTTACCAGGGCCTCATCCCCTAACAACACCCCAACTAAAATCTTTTGATAAAGTCTCTATTATACCTATCACATAATTTTCTATTTATGTTGTCTTTCTATTACATTATTCATAGTTTATTAAGCCCAGTTTACCCTCATTTATGTTAATCATTCGTACAAAATACAAATATACATTTGAGTCAATATTATCTATACTTTCCTTCCATCATATGGCTTGTGTTTTCCTTCCTGCAAAACAAAAAAAAAAAAAAATCTCTACTAAAGAGATAAAGTTAATAATACCAGCCCAAACAGTTTATTAGACCATATACTTAATTGGTTCATTCGTTAAGTGTCACTCTTGCTCCGGTTAAGCGAACACCCTTATAAATAAACATTACCCAAAAAATTGCAACCTACCTGAAACAATATCTCATAATCTCAAACTGTCCTTTTGTCATCTATTTCACATTTCCTTTCTCCTCTACTTACTGAGAGATCTCAAACATTTCTTAGGATCCATACACCATTGGAGTATGTAATAGCAACTGAGTATTCTTGACTAGATATCCATGTCCACGCCTTGAGTTGTCTCAACGTGAAAATCTCGACACAATCTACTCTGTCATTCTTAAAGATAATTTGATTCCTTTTTTCCCATATTTTCCACCACTATCCACGTACAACTCCACCTCCTTTTGTCATTAGTTTTATCTATAATTCGATTCATACACTAAAATGTTGAATAAATGTACCTAAAAAGAAAACTCTCACGTGATCTGATCCGGGTCAGTTGCATAACTCCATTAGGGCCCGATTATTCCCTTTCAATAATTATTTATACTTAAGCAATAGAATGTGAAGTAATAGAAAAAATTATATCAAAATAGCAAGAAAAAAAATTAAGTCAGAATATTTGAAGGTAAAAAACATTATTTAAAAAGTACTCTTGTCGGTTTGTTAATTTAAAGGGTGTAAATTGAACTATACTAGTATAAGTTTTTACTTCAATTATAATCAATTAAAAAATAATAATTTATTACTTGATTCATACTTATGATCCATTAAATTGAAAATATGTTAATTCAATTTATAATATTATCGTTGGTGAGTCAAGTAATGATGGATAACACGAATAAGAAGAAGTAGAAAGAAACTTTCATAGCAAAATAAAAGAACAAGTATATATCAATTTTTAATGATTTAATAATTACATGTAATAGATTGAAGGGAAGAAAAATGAACCATTCGATCATTAATCACAAAATTTAATCCATTCAATTCATTTGTTTTTTGTTTTTTTTTAAATATGAATGGAATTGATTGAATTGTGAATGTATAAAATATTTGACTGGATATAAAAAAAAATTTGGTTCTACTAGGTCTTGATGTATACATAACGAACTTAATTAATGCAGTTCAAGAAACTTTTGCACCAATACTTATCAAATACTATTTTAATAAAAACTTCTTTCAATAATTTGTTTCTAATAAAGGTAACATCAAATGAAGCTGATAAATATTAACCAATGGTTTACTTTAAAAGAATTAATGGAAGGAAAGGAATAAATAAACAACTTAATGATGACAGCACCATTAAAAAAATTACATTCTATACATTATCATACATAATAAGATTCTTAAGTTTAATTACTTCTAAAACTATATCTAGTATATTTTTAATTACTCTATAAACAGAATTTTATATAAATATTATATTTATGTTTAGCAAAACTTTTTTAATTAATGTCTATTTTTTTCCTTTGAAAAACTTGTTTAACGTTAATAGCATATTCTCTGCTAAACAAACATTTTCACTCACTACAAGAAAAAATGATTTTAATAACTCATTACAAGAAAAAATGATTTTAATGTATTATTTAGTGGAGGTCAATATAATCCTAACACTACAATAAAATTATAAAATAGAAACCAATTTTAAAAATAAAAAATAATTTGTTGCTATAATGTCTAATTTAGAGACATTTTAGAAACTAAAAATAATTTTTGATTTTTAAATTAGTTTCTATTATTGTTAAATAGTTAAATAATTGATTCAAAATCAATAAATTTGAATCACTTCAGGATGGTCAAACCCAATTATTAGAATTAAAATAAAAAATTTATTAGAAAAATAATGTTATCCTTACTAAACAATTTGATAATAAATTAAATATTTTTATAAATAAAAATGGTTAGAAATGTTATATTATATTGACTAAATATGATTAAATTATAAATATATAAGTGGATGTTAATTTTGTTTACAAATCGATTTCAATTTTGTAAAATAGTTAAGTATAGAGTTTTCTTTTTAATGACCAATTATAATATGATATATTAATGATAAAAACTTCATTTTAAAATTTAAATTTGTGAGGTTGATTTAAATTTAAAAATTTATTTTATAAGAAAACCGTATTAAAATAATTTTATAAATATTTTTTTATAACTTAACATAATGTAATTTTCAGTATTCATGATTCTAAAAAATTATGATTTTTCTTTAGCATCAAGCCCCATCCTACCATATTATGAGTAAATATAAATATTTACTCGTAACTTTTTATATCTGTAAAAATAAAAATGCGCATTCTTTCATTTAATTATATATATATATATATATATATATAACATATAACATTTTAATTTTCCTGTAATTTTTTCCTTTCTATTTTTATTTTCTAATATCTTTTAAATTAAATAAATAGAAACATAAATTAAAAATTAAATTTTTAGAATTTATTATTTTTATAAGGGTTAAATATGTTTTTTTTTAATTGTAGATTTTTTTAATAATTGTAATAAAAAAATTATTAGAATGAATAATTGTGTGTTTTATTTTTTCTTACATGAGAAACGAATTTTCTTAATTATAATATTTAATAACTTTTTAAAAGTTTGTAAAATAGTAACACACACGTTACAACTTTGTGTGGGAGTGAACCTAGTTATATATAACTTAAGAAAGAAAAATGGAAAGTACAAGCAGAGTTTAAAACAATGAATTTCACTTTCCTCGAACCACATGCAAGTTTCCAATTTTTGCTCCCTCAATTATTTTTCTTCTACTTTCATTACCTAACACACTTAGCACATTTTTGTAGCAAGAGATCGATCACCCTTTCATCACAGTTTTCAACATGAAAGCATGCTTTTTGTTTGAAAACTCATCACTTCAACTGTTTCTCTTCCTAATTCATTGGGACTGAACGTTTTCAATTAGCTTTTGCTTTTTTTGGGCTGCTTTGACTCTGATAATGTAAATTGGAGGAAACAAAGCATTGTTCATTGGTAAAATCAAAGCATCTTCTTTCCGAAGCTTTCTTTTTTCCAAAATTGAACCCAGCAACGAATCACTGTGCAATCTCTTTTCCATCATCACAATAGTTTGTTGTATAAGTTTATTTGGTGTAAGAAGCGTAAAGTGCGGAACCATGGCATAAGAGTCCAAAAACTATAGCACTGTTGAAATATGAATCTAATAACTGGGAAGAGGTACTACGTGCAGCAAGAAAAGCATATTATAAAGCTGCATGCATGCTTATTCAACTCCGAAGCAATTAAAAAATAAAAGGGGAAACGCAAACACATGATATCTCCTGTGTTTATGTGTTCCTCAGTTTTTATTAATTATTAGACATTTATTCCACAACCAAACACATAGGATTATGTGGAATCTTCACCAACTGGTCCCATTCAAGGAATGACTGTTCTTACCTGTTCCCTTTCCACCTCTCCTCTCCTCTCACACTTCATTCACCTTACATTATAGCTTTCCATGGTTGGATATACATATTTACTAATTGTTATTGTATGGGTTGAGAAGATATCGATCTTCTAAAAAATCTTTTGTGTTAAGGTGGCTTTAATCTCGATTCTCGGTTTTGGATGCAGGGTGATATGCCTATTTTAAAAGTTATTTTGATACCTAAATATCTAAATCCGTATTTGAAATATAAGTAGTTGAAAAAGTAATAAATGTTGTTGAATATATTCATAGATATATTGTCCGTAGATAAATTACTTATGTTTACATTATATACAAATTTTGGTCCATAAATAATTCGTGAATAAATTAATACTGATTTATCTACGAATTTTTGTTGTTATTTCATAAATAAATGAATTTCTTTTTTAGTGATAATTTGATATAATGTTAATTAATCAACAAGGATTTAACTTTTTTTTGCTTTAATATTGCTGTGAAGTATTTCTAGACTTTTTTATTTCTGGTCAGAAAACTAGTTAATTTGTTTTAGTGTAAATATATTTTCTCAATCATGAGACTTGGATATATGAGTTCAACTTATTAAGAAATTGAAACCAATTTTACTTAATTTGTTGATTGGCCAATAATCTAAGTATAACTTCTTTAGTAAGATCACATATTCAAATATTACTAATAGAGTAAACGTGATTGACGAGAACTTTAGTAAGACCCTACCAAAATAAATCGTTAGGTTTATACAAACACTAATCATGAAAAAACCAATAAATATTTACCTCAAGCATCCCAAAAAAGAGCTAGTTCAACTAACAAATCTAATAAATAGTGTCGAGAAGGAAATATTGTGTAATACTTTTTTTTTCAGATATATTTAGATTATATTTTACAATATTAATTAAAAATTGAGTCATATTCATGATTGAGATCCATCAAGATGATCTTGAGGAGAAGATTATGGCCATGAAAGAGAAGAAGAAGAAAAAATGTGCTCTCAATGTAGACTTATCTATTGGGGGATGTTCCCTCTAGCCAACCCTAATTTGTCTTAACTTGTGTGTTTTTGCGTTAGTCTTCTTTTTTATATCAATCCACGTATGAAGGATAAGATATGAATGAATTATATGTCTCACCATGAGCATTTAGTTATGTTCTACAATTATAAATTATTTTTATTTTTCTTTGACCTCTATTTGTATTGGTGAATTGAATGGTGGTGTCAAATCTTTTTCTATCTTACCAAAGTAAGGGGTTAAAATAATATTATATGACGCAAGTAAATGGTGATTTTGATGATAATGTATTTGCAAAAGTTGCGTTTAAGCATGCTCAAAATGTTGAAGGTGGAAGGGAAAAGCATTGACATAAGTGTAAAACCATTTTTGTTGGAATTAATTGAGATGGATTTGAATGTGTTCAGATTTGAAGTTGAGGAATGTTCTTGTTGTACGCATGAAGTGACTTGAAAGCTAAACGCATGTCATAATCATACACGAATTTCAATCCACCATCACCACTGTATACGTATACACAACACCAAACAAGTTGCGTTTCCATTTCTAATTATTTCATTAACTTAATTCCAAGACAATTATAACATTTCGATTCCACTAATTGCTTCTCTTTTATCCCTCAAGTGTGAGTTTAGTTCCAGACATTGAATATGAATGAGTAAACGGAATAATATATATAAACTTATACATCTATTGTCAAATTATAGGTTAAAAGTTATAATTTTTCCGACTTTTTTGTTTATGAGAACCAACAAATGATACAATGAATGTGGAACCAACACATGAATCTATGGGTGAAGAGTCTTCTAATCCCTTTTTAAGGTTATTTTATGGAAATACAAGTATATAAAAATATTACTATAATAAAATAATTCTGTAATTTTCTTATTATTTTTTTCCTCTTCTTCTATTACAATAAATACACATATATATAACTAATAATATACATGAGAATAAATAAAAATATTTTTTTATAATTAAATATTTTTATCGTCCATATATTATAACAGAAAATTAATTTTTATCCTTAAACCTCATAAATATTTATAATTAAAAAACTATTGAAATAAAGCTTTATAAATAACTTTTTACATAACAAATTTTTAACGTGGATCGTATTATAATATTGATATACATCAATTTGAAATATCATAACATTTTAGTTCATATTAAAATTTGTTTATCGAATAATTTTTTGTTTATTAGATAAATCTTTTGAACTAAAGAGGAAAATTAATTTAGTGTAAAAGTAGACAAAAAAATATATTTAATATTTTTTAGTTTTTTAAAATATAACATAACATAACTGTTAGAGATCACACGTCGATTAGATATTAGAGTTTTTCATAATATATATATATATATGTGTGTGAGTGTAAACCTCATCCCATAAACCGATTTTATGAGATTGAGTTAGACTTAAAGTTCACTTCTTAATATAGTATTAGAGTCATTTCGAATTTATCCTAACAAATGAGTTTAAAGTTCACTTTGTAATAATAATAATAAACAAATTGGATTTATTTATTTATTTCCGATGGGAACAATGTTGCTTTAATTAATACTCATTCCTACACACATCACAAAGATATACAATGGGTAAGTCTAAATTAATATGATTATCCAGTATCATTAGTCTTGATGGAGTTGAATATTTTGAGAGTGAAAAAAAAAGTGGAAGGAAGTGTGGGAAGTGGGGGCTTGTTGATGGAGCAATGATTCAGAGATTGAAACGTAGAAGCAGTAATGTGAAAACAGGCTGTCAATTAAGGGGATGCAGAAAAATTGATTATTGAGGTGATTAGGTCCAAGAAGAAGAGACCAAATAGCAGAATCAAGTTGGTCTTATTATGTCTCTCCACCTTGTGTTCATGCATGTTCTGTTTCTTGGAGTTTGGTGCAATTGGACTATGGTATTGGTATTCTAGGAATAACGCCAAATACAACCTTCTCTAGCCATCTTTCGCCCATGCCCATCTTTCCTTTCAAATCAATCGCTCAATTATTTTCTTTTCTTTATCTCAATTTCCCATATGCTAAGTTTATGTTTCACCTTTGCTTTAATCTCTCACTTCTTTAAGTCCAATGTTTGAAAACCTGCATTGAAATTTACATGACTGTTTTTTTTTTCAATCTTAACAACATAATCTAAATACATGGTTGTTTCTCTACTTTATTCAACTAAACATGAATTCCCATTTCTTTCCCCTTGGATTTTTTCTCATTGGAATGTGTTACTCCTCTGGTCAACACTGACAAAAGGGGTTTTCAGACATACCATAATTAGTTAACATTCCATGTTAGTAGGCACTGCAGAAATACTTGGAAAAGGGGGTGAAAGTAGAGAAGTACTACATTTTTTTTGTTGTAAACTTAAATCCACTTCTATGCAAGTAGACCAATTATGTAATGTCGTATAATACTTGGAATTTTTTAGGTTCTTATCAAATTATTGTCATATTTACCTATACTCATATATAGTAGACTGTGAAATGATAACCAGAATGTGGTGCACTCTGGCCAAGAACAATTAATCAGAATTTTAATAATCAAACTTCACATTGGGACCAGAAATAGAATATAATCAAGCATGGTGGGATCCAGCATTCTAATTCTGTGTCAAGCTTAATAAATATGTTCACAGTATTTGTCTTACTTTAAGATGACAATAACTTAATCTGATACTGCAATCTGTGTAATACAAAGAAAGTAGAAGAGAATTGGGAAAAACATATGATTCATTGAGTTTAAAAACTGAAGTTTAAGCAAAGATTGAGTTTATTTAGATAAGTACACACATAATGGTGCAAGGTCTTCTTCTAATGTTGAAATTAGTTGATTTGGTGAAATCAATGCATGCATTAAAAGACAATTTCGAAGCAACACATGTCCAATACTCAATATTTTGATTGAACAAGATTCCTTGTCAGACAAAAGCTACACTGCTTTACACCCCATCATTTGTGGCTTCGAATCCACTTTCAAACTTTCTTCCAACTACCTACTGAACAAAAGTGAACTTATCACAACATTAACACATAAATTTTTGTACACCTAGAGCTCAAGCTTATTAAACAAGAGCACTGAATCCAAAATAGATTCATCTAGCAAGTACTCTTCTTCCATAAAAGCAAAGAAGATTGCATGACAGAGTGCAATAAGCTACCAATGTTGTACATCCAATGGTTAGAAGAAACTCCAGGCACTTCTCTTCCCTTTGCTGCAATGAAATACTGAATACAACAGTTGAATTAGGCTCATCATCATGAACATTTATAATTTTACCCTGCTACACTCATTGCTAAGTTTCTGCAAGTAGTTATGTTTGAAATTGAACCGGTAACTGTTATTTTCTTTTGCTGAAAATCATCACAAGGCAATTGGGATTCAAAATGTTCAAATTTTCAGCATTGCTTCTGATGACCTTCAGCAACAATTTCTCACACGTTGCTCCAAAATTCAACTCCATAATGATTTTATTCCCCTGGTTGTAATAATTTTCTCATATGGAAATCAAGTGCCATGATTACAAAAAACTCATCAGAAGATGTTTCTTCCTCATTATATAAAACTTTTAAGAATTGTATACAAGCCTCATTATAGGGCCAGAATATCTAGGCAACATTATGAACTTTGGGTAATCAATGTTATTGATCAATTTACAATTATATGAAAGACTATAGTGTGGTTTCAGCATTCAAAAACTGAGCCAGAAAAGTAAATTAATTCCAATAATTAGTTTTCTGTGGCTAATCCCCTTTGTCCGAAAACCTTTAGAAAGTCGTATGATTTTTATCCCTTTCGGCACAAAATCACAAGCCTAGATCTTGATAACAACATCATCAAGAATGTACTTTCTATAAATTTTGTTACCTTATTTTGAGGTTTGTAATCATTCTCAGCGGTGGATCCTAATAGGGGTTGGGGGAATCTTGTTCTTTCAACTCAGAATTCACCGCTCTTTATGTTTCTTCTTTTAAGAGCATATACAAGGTCAATGTTATTGGTAATTATAGATGATGTAATTGTTTTATATTTTTATTCATGTATAAAGTGGAATATTGAGGGGAAAAAAGCTCTACATATGAAAAAATGAACTCTAATAATTTTGTATGGAGATATAAAATTAGACATTAAAACTAAACTTAGTTTGACTATATTAAATTATTAGTCTAAGATTAGCTGTCATTTTATAGTATCATAAAAAAAATAATGGTTTAGTTAATATAAATCATTAATAATTAACTAATGACTAACTCAAAAAAACTTCTTTATTATTTATAATTGTTTAGCTTTTTTTTGATATAAATGGACAAAAAAATTGCAAAACTAAATTTAGAAAGTATAAAGAAATTTAATATTTTTGTGTGTTATTTGATATAAGAAGAACTCGCCAAGGATTTTTCTATATAGTTTTAATTTTATCATATAAAATATCTTTTTATTTAACTTGTATTATTTTAGTAAAGTTTTTTGTTTGAGACTTTCACCACATTAATATAAAATTATACACAAACAATGACGGAGCTTAATTAAAAAATTTCAAATAATTTTGAAGGAGCCAAAAAATCTGAAATAGAATTTTGAAAAGTAAAAATATAATATATATATATATATATATATTACACTTTAAAAAATATATTAAAAACTATTTTAATATATCAAATTCAATATATTTTGAAGACACGCTAGAAAAACAACATACAAATCTCAGAGAACACTTATAAACATGAGATACGAATTAGGAAGTTCCACTAAAAGAACCCAATATTTTAATGTTGATTCAAAATTCAATGAATCGAGTAAAATAATAATAATAATTTTAATTAAGTAATATATAAAATAATATTAACAAATATAATACCATAAATTTACCGTGGTAAACAAAAAATAAAGTATAATTTAGCAAGTTCTTAACATTTAAATTCCATACAAAAATTTAAATAAAATATATCATAGTACTTGAGTCTAAATTTCAACATTATATATCAATAGTATTAAGTTTATATTTGGAATAAAAAAGAAATAACACATTTTGGATTTTTTATTATTATTTTAAAAATTAACAATATACTATATTAAATACTTTTCATATTGACCAATTTTTTTCATTTTTTGAGTCGGAATTTTATCATTTTTTTAGACTAGTCAATTACTTTAATAGGGAAATTTAACAGTAAATTGTCAGTCTTGGGCTCTAGGGAAGGACCAATATAATAGTAATGGGTGTGGGAAGTAAAACGGGTTAGGGATATAAAAGTAATAAAAAAAAAACTAAGATAATAGTAATGGATGTGGGAAGGAAAACAGGTTAGGATATAAAAGTAATAAAAAAACTAAGATAGGATTAATTAGTAAGGAGGGTGTAAATAACAAAATCACTATGAAATGAATTTCCTCCCAAATATCAATTTAATCATGATCTGCGTTTTATCGGCTTGCAGGTAAAACCCACACCCACCAATTGCATTGCCTTTTTGGTGTCTAAATCCGAGGATTTTTTTTTCTGCATTCGACAAAGGATCTTTGTGTGGCATGGAGGGATCTTTGTCTGAGGTTTTGTCTTTGTATCGTCTTCGTCTTGCTCATTAGAGTGTTTTTCTTGTTTGCGGTCCTCCATGGGTCATGTCTACGACAACGCAGTCTCCTATTATAACAAGAGCAGATGACCATGTGTAAACATTTTTCTAAGATTTTTTTTATGTTCTTAGTACCTTTATCACTATCCTGTGACAACAATAACACCTACAACTACTAGAACTCATGTTTTCTAAGTTCGTACTAAAAGAACTTAGAGAATAATTAAACTTATTAGAGTTACTCACAATACTCTCATGCATCCAAAGAATAAAACTTTTGCAATCATTACTTTCACAAATTGAGATTTCGTTGTAAAAGGTAAATTAATTATATCAATCCAGAGGTAAATTAATTATCTCAATCCTGGACAACATTTATACCACATCATTTCCAGTCATCCAAAAGCTTAAATAAAGTACAAAAATAACTTTCAGATATTGAAATCTAGAGAATATAACAATCACTTCCGAATATTGAAACCAAGGGCAGTGTTGGAGTTTTATATTTTGTGTTGGAGAAATTGCTTGAGATTTAAGCATAAAATTTCGTCGATGCCACTCAACCCGGATAAACACATGACATGTCATTAATAAAGGAACAGTTACTAGTCACAAATCACAATATTTTCAAAACTATGAGATTTGCTAGTCAGGTAACAACAAATAACTATTTGAATCATTTTTTCTCATTCATTAAGGGGATCCCCATACTTTTTATCATCGTTTTAGTAGCTAGCTAACTCCAGCTAGAATTTCACATCACTCAAAGAACATCCTTCCTAAATCATCAGCGTCAAGATACAATATATTTAATATACCAAACGTACAGAAAATAAGCAGCAACGACTATTTTTAAGATACTAATGGTATTGTGTGATATGACTGCATGCATACACAGGACTGGTTAAAAAGCAGAAGCGCACATCTCACAAGTAACAGGAAATTTTCACAATGGAAGAAATAAATAAAAAAAAATTAAAAGAAACGTTATTCTCAAAATACAAGTAAAGGCAAATCTCTGAACGTCCAAGCCTTTGTGCATATCATTTCTTTAGTACGCTGAAAAATGAGCACGGCAAGTCAGACAGGTATCTCATGAAACAGTTAAAGCATCCAAACCAGTGAAAACTAATATTAAAATTCAGTAATACCATCGGGAAGAGACGAGGAAATAAAAGCATGCAAGACTAGTAAACACAACCATAAAACGCATGCTATGATATTAAAAATCGCAGGAAGGCCAATGGAAAGTCAGAAAGGTGTATCAACAAACAGATAAAGGATGCAAGACTTTGAAACAAAAATCCTAGTAACGCCATCAGAAAGTGACAAGGAGCCACTATCTTAATACATAAAAAATATTAAAAATTTTAGGTAGAGCATAATTTATTTCAACCGCATTGCATTAAAAATTTGTTTTATATAGTAGTTCTTCATTTGTGGATTTGGATTCTATGCTGCTCAACGTTAACAGGAGAAGTCTTGTTTAATAACAAATCCTGACCATTTATAAAGTTTAGTATTAAATATAGCCGTTGAAATAAAAACTAATCAAAACCAAAAAAAAAGAATGGAGTATGAATGTATATTTTAGTGAGATAATGGGTTTGTTAGTTTATATTTCAACTGTATATATATTAAGTATTATACAGTTAAAAGTAATTAAACAAGAATTCTCCTGTTCATAAACAGTTAATATGTATCAAACTGTTCATAAACAGCTAAAATTTATCAAATAGGACTTCTGCTGATGGTCGTGAATATTGATCGTGACAGGAGAAGATCCAGATCCTTTATTATAACTTTAAAATTAAGCAGAGTCCTCCAATTCTAACAAGTCATTATAATAATGCTTTCCATAACATGATTATCGTCTCTGCAAAGTTTATTAAACTTTCTTTTATACGACAATATCTAATAAATTCATTTGGCTTGAGTAGTTTGCAAATTAGCATTTAAGGGAAACATTCAAGTTTTACTAGATAATCATATTCTCGTCTTAATTTCAAAAGAATTTCTTAATCACACCTAACCTAAACTTGCCCTAGTATGTCAGATTTCAACAGTTCAGAGCTAGTGCTGAGTCAATAAGGGAATCATGAATCACAAAGAAAATAGGTGATGGGATTACATTTCATAAACCAAGTAAAGGCATATGAAATATGGGCTAGATGGGAAAAAAACAAGATTATGTTCTGCAGCAGCAAAGGATGCATATGCATACTAAGAATGTCAGACAAATGCTTTACTAACAAAGACAAGTCCAATTTCAGACTTAAAGTGCAGATTATGGCCACCGTATGAAATATATTTTAAATCTTCAATCCAGGGTACAAAATTAAAAATGTACTTCAAATTTCCCAGACAAGATCATGTTACTTACACCAAAATTTCCAGTATTCAAATCAATAAGCGAATTGAGCATGACTATAAAGAATAATTGAAATTCATGAGCAGAAGACAAAAGCTGAGTGTTTTCAATTTCATGAAAGGAGATAGGGGTCTTACTTGTATAAGTAGGCAGCAATTCCCAAAATTATAATCAACAAAACAATATCGATACAGAAGTTTCGACTGGACCGAAGCTGGATGGAAAAAAAAAATCATATTAAGATTCAGCAAAAATCTCACCTATTGATTGAACTAGAAATTGATAGAAATCTATACAGATAGATTGTAGTTAGATAACCTGGTTCACTGTGTCTTTAAGTCTAACATTTGTATTCTTAAGGTCAGAGGATGCCTTGTCCACCTGTAATGATGCCAAACAATCGAGTCATATTAATTTCAAGTTCTAAATGCCAACATCTCCAAGAATATATTTAGGCTACAGGCAGAAATTAATAATTCTCACCTTAGTGTCAATCTCATCCATCAGCGGAACTTGTCGATCCAGTTCCTGTATTTAACACATGAATAATGACCTTAAAAAGGATTATAACACATGTGCACACACACGAGAACATAAAAACACGATTGAATTAAAAAGTTGGTCCTATACCATACAACATTTTCTTATTTTAGTCCATATAAAAAAAACTGTTTAGTCTCTACAAGAAATAATGTTCACAAATTGATCCTTGCCATTTGTCAAACATTTTTATGCTTCACCTCGGTCCCTACATTAAAAACAGAATACATTGGGCCTCTGCAGTTGACACGTTTTGTTTTGATTCCTATATAAAAATAAAAAACACTAACACCTTTATAACCAAGGTTATCAAACTCAATAGTCTACATAAACTCATGGAAGCTTCGTAAACCTGACTCGTAGACCCAACTCTTATGAGTCTACGTAGTCTACATCATATGAAAAAATAAATAAAGTACCATACTGATTCAAAATTTCAAGCCATAATTAATCAAAATAGTAAACAATAGTTTCATAAGTCTAAAACAATTAAGTTTAGCACATATGACTATATAAGTTCAAACAACACCAAATACATAAGTTCATGCAATCACAAAACATAAATATCTTCAAGTTTGTGTCTCCAATCCCATAATTATATCTTCTCCAACATCATCATCTTCTTCATCCCATGAAGCTCTTCCTCATATGATATGTGTGTATCATCAACATTGACATAAAAAACTATATTATCAAAGATCAAATGCCTCTAGAGTTGGATCGGTTGAACTTGGACCACTTATGTCAACATTTCCACTATCACCTTCACCTTGAACTTTTTCAACCTCAATATTATTTGTATCTTCAATTATCCATTCATCATTAGACTCAATATCACCAAATGGAAGAGCAATGATTTTTCTAATTTGTTTATTTTGGAGCTTCAAGTTATACATGACATAAACCAAGTCATTCATATTTTTCTGAAGCAAACAGTTTCTTCTTTTTAGTACAAACCTATAAATATATATGAATTTTTTAGAACTATATAAACCAAGTAAAGAAAATTAAAAACCACAAAGAACTTGACAAGCTTGAACTACCATTTCAAATGAGCTCCAATTATGCTCTCACCAGAAGAATTGCAAGTCAAGCTCAAAAACTTAGCATGAACACCATAACTAAATTTATCCTTTCCTTTATTTTTGAACACCATACTCTTACTATGAGTGGTATCCACCTGTTTACTTTGCTATCATCAAACTTTTCAATGCTACTGAGCCTTCTTTTCTTCATTGATGCTTCCTTAGCCTCTGCCACAACTTTCAGCATTACAACTTCAGCTTCTTTTGGCTCTAAGGCACAAGATTCAGAATCATATCTAGTACTGGCAAGATGATGCTGGAATCTGAAAATTCCTCCATTCAATGTCTTTGAGCAATAATTACATTTAACTTTTCTCCATTGTGCAAAGACATCTACTCCACGTTTCCATCCAACATCTGTCTTATTTCCTACAGAATCTTTACTTCAAGGTCTAGGAAGTGAGGATGCATTTGCATTGGGACCATTTGAACCAGTCCCACTTCCGAACATAGTAATTTTTTTGCAACTAAACTTGAAAGAAAAAAAAAATACTTTTAAGAAAAATAATTTTAAAAGAACAGGAAGTAAAGAAAATATATACAATCAGAAAACCATCAAAAAAAAAAAAGGGAAGACGAAATACAAAATTAATCAAAAACGAAATTTAAAAAAATATATAATATGAAGAAATGAAAGATGAAAATCACGCATGGGTGGCAGAGTTAACAAAACTCACCACGAGAAGAGAAGACCTGCACCACCAAGATCAGAAACAAAACAACATCGCAATGCAATGAGAGAAGAGAAGAGGAATCACAATCCGAAATGAAACCATGATGCGATCAGAGAAGAGAAGCGGAGTAGCGTCAAAGAAGAAGCGAACATAGTGTTGCTACACAGAGCAGTGGCAGCCGGAGACAAAACGCAAAAATGGATGTACGATACACCTTTACACTTTGGGTTTTGGGTTTTCTATTTGGGTTTTCAAAACACAAACCAGGACAACAATGTTTCTCGTTGTTCTGGTGCCCAACCACAGACTTGGTGACTCAATCTCGAACTCAAGAGTCTACCTCGAGTCAACCAAGTCTGAGTGGATCTACCCCGAGTCAACCAAGTCTGAGAGAGTCTACTCCAAGTCTATCAAATCAAAACAAGGGTTTACGGACAAGTCAACTCCAGAACAGTGACCAAACTCGTAGACTCATACTAGTTTGCGAGTTAACTCGCGAGTTTGATAACCATGTTTTAAATTTAATAATGCAAACTAGGGACTAATTTGTAAACAACTTCTCACGCAAGGACTAGACAATGAAAGATACAAAGACTAAATTTATAATCTAACAAAAAACAATAAAAACAACTGACCTCATTCATATCATGTGCCATGTTTTTCAATGTATCCAATCCTTCAGCAATCACATCCAAACCTTGATCCTAAAAAATTACATGTAGTTAGACTTGAAAGTTGAAGCATATTTGTGGAGTGGCATCCAATAATCAACCTACATCTAAAAGACATCAACAATCCTCTAAACTTCTATAAGTTACTTGCCTGTTTCATTCTACGCATTTCAAATTCCTGCTTAAATTGGTTTGCTTGCTCAGAAGGTTGGAAGTATTCATCATCAAATTGCCCATCTGTACTTGAGAGATGATTCCATGATTCACAAACATTACCAGAGTCAAACGATAAAAAGGCCCCCACAGATGAAATATGATAACTGCATCAACCTGAGACATGGAAAACTTAATTACCTGAATCAAACTTAATTTCAGGACGTGAGGCAGAAGCAGCCCAGCCTCCAGTTTGTTTAGGCACAGCAGGAGACCCATCTGGGATGGCTTGGATTCTATCTGGCAATGTAAGAGCCAAATCATTACGGGCAGCAAATTCTTGCGAAGAAAGACCCTTGACCTGTGGGTAAAATGAATCATGCATCAGATAAAAGTACTGGGATTCACTTGGAAACTGTTCATGCTGTGAAGTTACTGAGTGCAAAATAAACATGAGGAAAACTAAATCAAACCTAAGAGAAAACAAGTGCACCAAATGGAATAAACTCGTTAGAATTATTGGATTGAAATACTCAGAATTACAACAAGATTTCCGGAATTCCGTTTGAAACTGGATAGTTATACTAGTGAAAACAGTTATAATACAACAGAAAAGTTAAATTTACTTCTCAACTGTATCTCATTGTTCTAATTTTATAAAAGAACTCTTCAATTAGTTTAAACAAACTATCCTAGATGCTAACAAGTTACTAGTTAGATAAATTCAGCAACAAGATTTATGAGAATTCACAATAAAAACACCTAAAAATCTCAAGCAATCATTTTCACAGCCCAAATAATAAGCCTAACAATAGAATAAAACCTTTTTCACAGCCAGTCTCTGCAACTTGGGAACCTCCTCCAGCAACCGAGCCTTAGTACGACGAATCTCCGCATTGATCGCTACAGCAGACGCCTTACCTTTCTCCTTGGAAGCCGTTTCTGCTTTCTACACAAAAAAAGAAAAGAAATACATATGAATTTCCTCTAGTACCGTTAGAGAAACCCCTGATTCCGTGATTCTTAAGAAAAAATCACCAGTTAGGGCACAAATTGAGTCATGCGAGTTTCTCGCGGGCTTACCTGGAGCAATGCCTCGATGTCGGCGTCGACGGAGGCGTAGAGTTTGGCAAAGGCATCGTCGCCAGAAATATTAGAATCGCGGTGCTTCTCGACGTCGTATTTGTCGTACTTCTTGCAAATGGAATCGACTCTGGTGAGAATATCGATGACACTCATACTGTGGAGATTTTGGAATCAAACACAGATCTCTGACTTGCGACGGTTGCTGTCGACAACAACCAATCGATGACGGTTGAGGAGTTCGATCTGGTTGTTTCAGTTGGCGCAGAACTGAGAGAGGATTTCAAAGAATGCACAGCTGTATCAAGACAGCGATGAACATGAAACAATTTTTTAAATGAATTAATAAAAAATTCTTTTGATTTGGTAGGAGTGGGAACTTACCTTTGGGAGTGGTGGGTGTGAAAAGTGATTAAATGAGTGTTCAATTTACAGCGGTGAACTTGCATATGCTATGGTTAATTTGAGTATAGACGACGTTGTTAGTATGTGGACTCGCCAAGACTTTTTAAATTATTTTTATTTATTTATTAAATTTATAAATAAAATATGTTTTTGAGCTTATTTTGTTAAAAAAATAAAATAAAAGGACAATGTAATACTAATGCTAATATCTCTTTTAGGTCAAAAAGATCTAATAAGGAAAAAAAAATTAAAAAAAAATAAAATATATATATATATATATATGTATAATACGAACCAATGGTAAATGGTAGAATTGATGTGAATAAGTTTCTTAAATAGGTTGATTATTTAGCCTCACATGTACTACTTAAAAAATGTATAAATAGATTCTAAATTTTTTTAGGTTTTACTCTATTTGGACTACTTTATTTTGTTTTAAAAAAATAAAAATATGTATCTTCAAAATATAAGTTGTATAAATGAAATTAATTACAATTTTTTAAAATAAAAACTTTTATATTAAGCATTGTAATTTGAGATCTCAGTTGGGCTAACACCTCAATTAACAACAATAATATGTTAACAAAAACAATAAATAGGTACATTATACATAATTGATATAAGTAATCTTAAACCTAATTTTTCCACAATAATTAAGACAATTATTTCATCGACCACGAAGCATCCAACGAACATTTGTCCTAACAGTAAACACAACACAAACCAAAGTAGAATCACATTTCAGCTACACATTAGTAAGTTTCATCTTTTGAGTTTCCTCCATAGTATGTATAACCTTATAAAACTATTATTTAAAATATTTTTTATTATTAATAAAAAATTTAAATTGATAATTAATTAGCTACGAAAATTTTAGTTAATAGCTAATTTAACTTTTAAAATTGATAATAATTTTTTTTAGTTTCTAAAATAATATATAATTTAGTTAATATAACACTACGAGAAAATCATGAAATAGAAACTAATTTTAGAGACAAAAAATAATTAGTTGTTATAGTGACTAAATTAGAAACCATTTTAGAGACTAAAAAAAATTGTTTCTAAATTAATTTTTATTATTGTTAGATGGTTTCTAAATTGTATCTAATTAGCAACCAAGGTTTTTGCTATCAAATTTAAAATCTGAATAATTGATAATTAAAACCTTAGTAGTTAATTAGATACTAATTTAGAAACTATTTAACAATAATATAAACTAATTTAGAATTTTTTTTTTAAGTTTATAAAATAAACTCTAATTTAGTCACTATAGCAACTAATTATTAATTTTTTCTAAAATTGATTTCTATTTTATGATTTTCTTATAATGTAATGATTAGTTAATTTTTTATAAAATGAATTTTTATTTAATTATTTTCTTTATAAATATGATTATTATTTACTAACTATTGTATATTAATGACGAGGAAAATATGTGATTGTTTACATATTAATAAACTATCTATGCATTAATGAAGAGGTGAGAGAGAATTATAATATTTACTGAACTACATCTCAATATAGAGAAATTACGAGATATTATTAATGTAATAAAATAAAATGATATTAAGAATAATTTATTTCATTTACTTTTAAAATAATTAAGTTCCCACTCATTAAAAAGTATATTTATAATTGTTTTCTAGAAAAATCAGATCATAAATTAATTTTCGGACGGAAGGAATCATAATAAAGGTCAAAATTTGGCTTTCCCATAAATGAATTTTGTCCTCTTAAAAATAGGCGATGTTCTGTAATTAATTTGGCATATAGGTTCATTTTTTGGAATATTTTTTAAATTAATTTAAAAAAAAAAATCAAAATATCTTCTTGACATAATGAAAAAACTACTTTAAATTAATAAGGTTGACCAAAAACATTAATGATGATATTTTGTTACATCACTAAAGATTATAGGTCTAATTTATAAAGTAATTTATTGACAGCAATTTATCGTACTTTTCAGAGTGCATCCTTAACCTCAATCAACACAATCTATTGAGATTGTCGCAATGAAATTTGATCCAAACATCTCACAAAATATATACCTAATTAAGGTCTCAATGAACAATGAATCTAACTCCTCCAATTACTTTTAAAAAATTATAATTAACTGAGCAAGTAGTACTAAATTTATTAATTTATATGATTTTCTCTAGGATTATTTTTAAATTATTGAGACTTTTAATTTTATTTAATTAATTTATTTTCAATCAAGTTCTTACAAATGATGTTTTATATATCCTTTATGAAAGAGAAAATTCAAGAAATTTATTTATATAATTTATTATTGATTAAATATATTTTTTCTTCCATGTATTTACAAATAAAATTGATTTTTCTCTTTAGTTTAAACTTTTAATTTTTTAAGTACTAAAAATTGATTTCCATCTTTAATTTAAATTTTAAATAGTAGGAAGAAAACTATTGAAATTTTGTTTTTACATGTCAAACAAATTTTAAGGATATAAAATAAGATATTAAAATATTTTATATTGATTTATTGTTATATGGATGTTATAATATTATAATACATAAATTTGTTTGTTACATCTAACTTTAATAGTGTTTTTACTATAATTATCTAAAAAAATCTAAACTTTAGATTAATTAAAAAAAAAAATTAATTTCACGTTATAATAATTAATAAAAAATATATTTAATCATTTATTATTTATTTTCTAAGATTAAGGATATTTTTTAAAGATATTATTATGTGTAAAAAGTTGATAGCTATAGATGTTAAAAAAGGAGTAAAATAAACATTTAAAAATATATCTATGAAAATGACCAACTTTTTTTATATATAATATTGCTTTTCTTACAACACCCCCAAAGTAATCATATGGATTAATCAATCAAACAAGATTATAAAAAAGGAAATTAATATATTAAAAGCTATTTCATAATAACAATACTATTTAATGGTAGGAGTAACTTGTACAGGGAAACCTGTATCTATTTTATTGTTTAGATGTAATAATGGTTTTCGTCATTTTCTTGTTTGGTATACCATTAATTTTAAGATTAAAAATTCATTTTTTATAAGTCTTTCAGAGGAAAAAAATGTGTATTTAAAATTTAAAACAAGAGAAAAGGAGTTTTGAATAGTATATAATTGCAAAGTGGATTTTTATTTGATATATAATAACATAATAATTTAAACTTGCTTTTGGTCGTAGTGGAATGCGTACAATTTTCATCTGTTGCTTTTCTAATTAATCTTATCTTCCATATTATAAAATGATCAACGTCCATTCAAAAGTTCCGTGATGAAGTTTCTTATCATTATGTATCACTAAAAAGGTTAACAATGAATTAGAATATAGTGAGATAAATAACTATGCAAAGACATGTTCCTCAAGAAGCCTAGTTCTTCTAGTTTCGGCTTTAAAGCAAAGATTAGAAAATCAAAAGCATAAACCTGACGCCTCTATTTTCTTTAGCGTGAGAATATAAAAATGTTTTAGTATCGTTATTTGAGTCGATAACAGATATAATAACAGTTTATATATCATTTATATATCATTTCTTTATATTTTTTTCTTTAATTAATGAAACACGCTTTTGAAGGATAAAATTATGACAAACAACCTAAAACAGATAATATTTCAGATACAGTAATTGACCTTAACAATGTTATCTCTTAGATTTTTTTTATGTTTGTGACATAACACCAACCTCAAAAACGAATAATACCTCAGATGCGATAATTGACTTTAACAATGTTATTTCTTAGATTTTTTAATGTTGAAAAAAAAAACTATTTATTTATTTATTTAAAGTTTACATTATGAAAATAACTTGCTATCAAGTAATTTAGCATCATAGGTTTGGTCCTTATCCCAAGCTTGGTTTGTGCTTCGACGCCATCACTGTTTTAGAATGTAATGAACACTCTAAACAACACCTTGATTTGGTTAAAGAAAATAAAATAGTATAAATGCCCTAGATGCCTACATTATTTAATCACTATTTTTTGGGTCCATGTGGCTATAAAGGAATTGGGTAGTGTTCAAGCAAGAATAGTTTGATATTCTCATTATAAAAGAACACCCGTAGTCATGGTTTTTTGTCTAGAACAAAAAATGAGGAAATCTTTCTCTCTTTCTATTAATGTATATTAGTCCTTTGCATATGGTATGAAATGCTACTTGTAAGTCCAAAATAAGTACTTTTTTAAGATGCTAGAAGAAATCCACTTATATATGCACTTTCTTCATTTTGCTGGCATGAAAATTGTTTTCAAAGCAACATGTATATATTTGCAGACCATCTTACAACATGTTTGGATATGCATTTAGACCCGTTTGAACGAAAAAATTCAGAGTATTAGAAGCAACATTTTTCATGATTTTTATACGCACAAAAAAGGTTAGTTACATTTAACCTAATTTTTTTTCTCCAAACGATGAATTTTGTAATTGTATTTCTTATAAATCCAAGTGTGAGTTTGAGTTGTACATTAAGTAGAAATAAAAATTTGAATTATATATTGGAAAGAAAATTCACAAATTCATTGTCTTAAGTTTTAGATCAGAGGTGATGTCATGATTTCTTATGCGTGTTGACTCGTGCTCCATTGATGTCAAATCTCTTATCTCTAAAAGACTTAACAAATCATAACTAATAATTCGTCTTGGTTATCACAAATGATAGTAAGTAAAAGTCATTGAGGTAGTCGTGGTTAAAAAACGTTTCTACTTGAGAGTGTACCAATGTAAAAAAAATTATATTGAGAGAGAGAGTCATTCAATTTAAGTTAACTTATTGGAGTTTGATATTTGTACCAAACTCTAGAGTTAATTAATTCAAAGTTGTAAATGATGGAAGAAAAATATTGTGTTATTTTTGTTCTAATGATTCTTAAAAATAAAATAATATTAAATTATGTTATCCGAACTTTAAGGAGAATATTTCTATATATATGCTTGATTAATGTACTACCAACTTATTTTTGAACTAACAAAGCACAAACGAGTGTTCTAATATTTATTAAAAAAATAGTATTTGATTAATTTAAATTAGGGAATTTATTGTGGTAAAATAAATTATTAATTTTAAATAAATGTTATTATACTATTTGTTAGCACATGAAATATAATTAATATAAAGAAAAAAAATTGGTTGAGAGATTTGTTTTTTTCTTATCAATAAATAAAATAAAATGAGACACTTTAGGGTGTCTCAACCATTATAATCCAGACCAAACTTCTTAACACCCAACCAACTGAGGATCCAACAGACTTTACTAAACATCAACCAAAGTGTTATAGACATGACAAGACTGATATAGGCATGATCACATCTTGAGAGATTTATTAAATGTTGGCGACAAAAAAATTACAAATGTTGTTATATATGTTGTAAAAGATTTTGAGACTAAGCTAAACCAAGATGAGGTGAATTATTTTTTATTTGTTTGGATTAGAGGGTGTGGGGGAAGTGTGAAAAAAGTTGAGGTTGCTTGGATTGGGGTATGTTAGAATGGATATGTGAGGAAAGTTTATTGAAATATGTGAGTAATGTGATGGTTGTAAGGATATTTTGAATTGTGTAAATTATAAGATTACAAATTTACCCTTATGTAAATTAATGTATTTAGATAATTTTAATATTATTTATGATTCTTTAAATTATATATATTTACAAATTTACTCTTATCTTTAAAATATTTAAATAATAAAATATAAAATATTTTGTAAAATTTAATTTAACTAAATTTTTATTAATATATATAGGAATTTTTATTTTATTAGAAATATATTTAATATATTTATTTTTATTATAAATGATTAATTTTTTTTGGGTGTGTACAGTTTATTTGAAATAAAATTAAAATAATTGAAATGATTTTAATTAATATTTATTATCATTATTTTAAATATTATTGTTATTTTAATATTTATATTATTAATATAGTTAATTTTTTTATTAGTATATAAACTTTTTTACAATCTTAGTTATTTTTTTATGTTTTATTATATGTGCATGGGATAGTTAAAAAAATAGATACAAAATTACATGTGATTAATTCATATAGCAGATTTTATAAAAAAAATGGAGGCACAGGCGTAATTGCAGACATCTTTAGGTGACTTTCTCTCTTCTCCCACTTATTTCTCTGCACTTGAGAGAAGAAACATGCACCTTCAAGCCACCCACTCCCCCGCTCCCTCATCCTCCTGATCCAAACAGGGGGTGCACCTTCATTTTCGTCCGCAGGAACAGTGCACCCGTAATCCAAACAGGCACTAAAAGATTAACTCCTTCTTAAACTCTTTTGAAAACAAGTCTAATTAAAAATTGAATGGAATTATCTAGAATGAAGAATGATAAAGATAACACATAGAAAATCAATTCAACAAGAATCATATGTAAAAGTTAGTGAAAGAAATGATGAGAAATATTACAGAAAGATTTATACTAGTTTAGATAATAACAAATTTTACATTCAATCTTAGTTAGTCAATCTTAAAACAATCAAAATCCACTATCTTTATATGTTCATTACAATCACAACACATGACAAAACATATAAAAGATAGGAAAAATAAACAAATAACTTTTGAACATACTCAAAGACGATTTGTCCTACTCTTGGATCATACAAAGAAGAATAACAAACAAACTTGAGGTTGAAACATTGAGAAGAACTTCAATTATGAACACTCTTATCCCTTAACCCTCAACCCTCAAGTCTCAACTTAGAGATTTGTTCTTGTACACACAAAAACTCCTATATCTTTTAAGAGTAAAGACCAATATACTCTATATAAACATTCTATCTTAAATCAATAACTACCTCTCAAAGAACATAATTATAATTGTGACAAAGTCATCAACTTTCAAACAAGACAAGTTAATTATAACAATTGTATCATAGCATACTAATATTATTTTATTTTTCAATTTAAATTTTGTAAGTTATGAATTATTTGACATTCTTCATTATATTTTTAATTATTATTTTTTAATTGGATCATTGAATTTATATTAGAGTTTTAATTAAGTCTCCCATCTAACTATAGTTAATAAAAAAATAAATTATCAGTCAATAAAACCTATAGACTTGTAAAAGAATGTTTTTGTGAGTTAGAGGTGGTAATATCATATTAAAAAAAAAACATTGGAAGAGAAGAATAATCTGGAGGTGAGAAATTTGATTAAAAGTGTGCTTAGGTGAGAATAGTGGAGTCAAATGCTAATTAGGTCACATAATTATTTTATTTGCAAAGATAATTAGATAAAAAAGAGGAAAGATAAATAGAAATTGAAAAATGATTAAAAAGTATGTAATAGCTTGATAGAATATTGATTTAGTCTAAAAAGGTAATCCACTTGGGTGGGAAAAAGAATAGGGTAAAAAAGTTAGTGAGGGTGATGGTTTTGTTGAGCCGTGCCACTGACCATGTTGCAATTGGCGGGTGTGAAAGCAAAGGAAAGAAGGTGGTAGGGCACTAGTGCTGCTTATAAAAAATGGTTAATTGCTAACCCTAATCAACCAAATGCGTATGAACAACATGTTGTTTTGGATGAACTTTCTTGGTGAGTTGGGTCCACACATGTTCCTCTCAGTGCGTTGTATATAGTTCACCATTCCAAGAATTTTTCTTTTATCCCCTTCTTCAACTCAACTTTTCGCCATTTTCTTCTTTCTATTCATCATCATAATTATGAAAAATATGAAAAAGGAAAATGTTCCTAATACATACCTAAAAATTGTTATTCGATCTATTTTCGTAACAGGAACAGATAAACTTTTTTTGTTGATCAATATACTCTGAGGCTATATGGTATTGCGGTTTTTTTTTTTTATACAATTTTTTTTTATATGGACAGTAATTTTTTAATTTAAATTGATGCATTATATGTAGTATGAAACTTTCAGGGTCTTGTTAATTAATGATTCAGAAACTAGTTAAAAGACTAAATAATACACACTAAAGAAGTATCAAATTAAAAATATATCTATAGTTTTAAAGTGTTAATTATGTTTACGTAATTTAAACTGTTAATAATAAATATTAGATATTTATCAACGCTTACCCTCATAAAATATTTATAACGGTATAATTTGTTTAAAATAATAGAATAAAATTAATCCCTTAATTGCAAATTTTTACTTTTAAGTTTTTACCATCTAACTACATATTATAGAGTTAGTTGTTGAGTTAATTCTCACGATCATTATTCATGTAAAAATTACTTTCTTTTTCTTTGATAAAAAAAAATTAAAATCACGTTTAACCAAGATTAAAAAATATTAAATATAATTAACTTAATCAATAATTTTGAGTTTGAGTCTTTTATACATATAAAATTCTATTATTTATGGTCGTCTTATTAAGTATTACGAAGTGAATTTTAAGTCTAACTCAACCCCATAAAACCGGTTCAATGGGATGAAGTTTACACCCACTTATATATAATCAAATGCTCTAATCTCTAGTGGGATCTCCAACATTAAGCTCAGATAAAAATGTTTTCCAACAGTACCTATTATTTGCACCTAAAAGTAACCTAAATCCAATCAATAAAGATTCCTACGTAAAACCCGCAAGTATTATACACCCTTTCAATTCTTCTTCATTATCTCATGCGAGATTCATATGTAGTGTTACACTAACATTTCTTTTGTTTTTGTTTTCCACTTAAAATCATACTAAAATATAGTACTCCAAGGTTAAGTCTAGCATATCTTTATTTAATTAAGAGAATAATTAAATTCATGTCCTCACCACTATTCTTAAAGTCTATTTAACCTAAATAAGAAATGAAGAAACAATACATGACGTAAGGAAATCCCCATCTTTTATATTTTCATGCTGGTCATCATAAATTATAACATTTTGAAACCATATTATATACATATTTATAATGATAATGCATAAAATTTTATAATGCATAAATAATTATCGTCCTCCAGCATTAAAATTTTCATCCAGCCCGTTCAAGTGTCTTGGTGGTGGAAGGGGATTGTTCTGACGTTTCAGTTACACAAAAGCATTAAATTGATACAACTCATATATTTTTTTTGAAAGGATGATGTTACTCTTCAATAGTATAAACAAGTGATTCCAAACCACTAAATTACTATCAATAATACACTTGTAGCGGTAGGGCGTCATATGCTAGTGGATGTTTTTATTATGTATCGATATGTTTAAATGTATTAAGGTTAAATGATGATTAATAAGTTTAAGTTATATGAGAAATAGGTAATCTATCCTTAATTTAATCATATCCACGTGTTAATCTTTGTTTAATAGTAACAAATTCATCATAATTGTATAAATAGACACAACAATTAAGATAGAGATATACTATTATTATGTATTTATTGTACTAAATGTTGAACTCTTACTTGAATGTCGGAACATCTTTTACAAGTATCCTCCCTACCGAAAGTCGAAGATAAAGAACACAGAGAAAAGAAGTTGAATTGTTCAACAGACAGGAGATTCTCTCCCCGTCCATCTATACAAGAATAACACTCTATTTTGGTTAATATTTTAATTAATAGTATGTCATACTTTTTTTTTTCAAATTTCAAAATATCTATATTAATTCTGAAAAATCAGTTTTAATATTTTTAAAATTTTAAATAATCCTAAGTGAAACATAACCTTAACCTCATCTATTGCAGTTCAAATACCTTTCGCCTCAATTCCATTATTCTTTAACTACATCGTTTAAGAGAACAATTTCATCATTTACTCCATAAAATAAACCCACACTTACACGAGAGTTTGAGTCCACTGTAGTTATAAGTTTTTCCTCTATCAACCTCATATAAATTCTATCAAGAAAATAATTTTTAAAATTTCATGAAATGAATTGTTATTGCAACTTAAAGTAAAATGTAAATCCTCAAAATTAAAATGTGAAAATAATTTTGTTTTTGAATTTTATACTCTATTTTCGTATCTGGCTAATTTTTTACTGATTTTTTTAACTTTTAGATTGAGTAATAAGTAAATAAAACATAGACATCACGGGGAAAAACATCACAAAATTTACAATATTATTAAAATTAAAAAATATAAAATAAATAGAAATGTATGGAGGTGCAGGAAAATTTTGCCTTTAAATTTTTGCCACAATTATTCAAGAACAAGATTATGCACATTTTCAATGTGTTTTATTCATCAGTTTGCTCAAGGTAAGTTTCATTTTACATGTTATACCGTTCTTGTCCATTAATTTCATATTGAAGATGGCTACATATTTTACTTTATTAGCAAACAAATACAAGTGTAACATAACGTCTTACCATTAATTTCTTTGTGAAAAAGTTAAAATCATTATTTATCCATCATTTAATATGTAAATCGCTGTATTTCTAAAACAATGAAAGGATAATTTATAATTTTTTAACAGAACTGATGTTAAATTCTTGAGTTTTATTTAGTTTTTATAGTCATGAAATTTTCTCAACAAATTTTCCTCAAAAAACTCAATAATTTAAATTTCTTTAAGTTTTTGATATCGCTGTATCTTCATAATACAATAATTTTGATATTTTAAAATATATTAAAATCACTTTATTTTAAAGGTAAACTAGAAAACAACACTACATAAAAAAAAAATCTGAAATTGAAAAGATGTTGATATTAAATTCCTGAACCCATAAAGTTAAATTAAAATTTTTCAATATTTTATTTTTTATATGATGACCTATTATTGTTATTAGAAATGTTATTCTGTAAAGTTTTATAGTGATAATTATGAAAAGGTAAAGGTAGCAGTGGAATTTTAGTTTTTGAAAAGATAAGAATGTAAGAATTACATTCGAAAAACATGTTGGTTGAAGTCACGTGTTACGTTTGTATAACTGAGTTAATAATCCCACCCATGCCACTTGCTTCTGTCACTCAATAACTTGCTGATTCTAGTCAACACGCATCCTCAAAGGACCAAAACCTTCTGACACTAACAAATGGCATTTTGATTCAACAGTAACAAATGAAACACTCAAGAGGTAAAACATGCACCCATCCCAACACAAAACATAAACAAATCACACACATTAAACACTCTCTCACTTCCTATGTCCTTTAAATTATTTTACACAAATAAAAAATACAATAAATCCCACACATGGATCAATTATATATAACATATAACCACTACAATTCTCATTTATGTAACATTAATTTTATAATTCATAAATAAATAAAGATAAAACCTCAACCCTTAAAAGAATTAAAAACATTTCTCTCTATCTTTTATATAAATAATTTCTAACGTGCTAATAAAAATAATTAATCCACTTGATTTTGTTAATTTTTAAAACAATGTTACTAATCTAATATATTTATTCTCATTATCAATAATTTTTTATTGTAAAAAAACACATATTCATGATATTTAATGTGCGAGCAAGAAATTTCTTTTAAAATATATATTAGAACGTTAGCATAATTTAAAACTCTTAGCTTATATTTCTAAGTTATATATAAAATAGAGTTATTATGTGTAATAACTACTTCAAAACTCTGTTAATATTTATGATAGAGAGGAGGGTGGTTTAGCAACGCACTTTTTAATTTTTGTAACGCATTTTAATTTTACTATTAATTAAAATATATTAAAAATAAAATAATAAATGTATTATTCCATTAAAACTTACAATTTTTAAGAGATTTTTGCTGAGAAAAGTATTTTTAAGATCTAAATATTGTAACATGAATAAGTTGAAACATGAATAAAATTGATGAATTATATAATTTTTTCAATACTATTGCTACAGATTGATTAATTTTCATTGAAAAAAAAAATATAGCTAGATAATCTTTAAGTAAGAAAAAAATGTCAAATAAATAAAACAGTTAGATGCAAAGGTGAAATATGTAGAGTAAAATAAAATTAAATAAAAAAAAGAAAAGGTTGTTGATGTGTTTAGTAATAATTAATGGAAGGAGTAAATACTGATGGTATAGGTAACCGGTAAGATTGGGCAGTGCAGCGAATTTCTCCTCCTCTTGTTTCTTATTTCTGCGTACAACCGCTTTATTTCATTGTCTCCTTCTCACGACAATTTCACATCTTCTTCTCCTTCTGTCTCTCTCTCTCTCTTCCATCTTCCTCTTTTCGTCTCTCGAAGATCGGAGCTCCACCGTCGCAGCACCACCGTAACCGATTTCCAAGGCACGTTTATCCTCCCGATTCAACCTTATGTTCTCTCAGCACACGTGCTTGCAATTTTTACATGCATGATCACCATGATCCAACTGTTTATGCGTTCATTTCTTTGACTTCCTAAACTCACAATCCCTTGCTCGATCGCTTCGGCTTTCCTCTCTTCCGATCTTCTCGTTGCTTATTTCCAACGTGTCATCGCCCTCTCCGAGGCGCGTCTGTGATTTTTTTCCCTTTCTCTTCAGAGAGGAGAATATTGTCCGTTTTGTGTGCTTTTTGTTTCTTTATCACCACTCTCTGCTTTCCAGATTGTCTGTTTGGTGCTGGATTTTTAATTTCCCCTCCGAAATTATGCTGTTTATGAGATTGCTTTTTGATTTTGTTCGTGTGTTCTCTTGTTCTGTAGTTGCGGCAAAGTAGCCATCGAATCCCGCTGTTTGTGTAAGCTCAACCGCATGCATTTTTAAAAAATAAGTAATTATTAAAACTGGGGAAATGAAAATCTATACATCGGTCGAACGTGTTTTGATTGATGTTGTGTTTCATACCCTTATCCCCCTTCTGTGTGGAGTACTCCGCTATTCTCCTTGGTTTTAGAAATCATGTGGATTGGGATCCCTTATAAGGTCCTAGATTTAATGAAATTTTATTTGTCATTTTCATGCCCTTCTTCTGTGGTGATGGATAGCATGATGTTGTTACCTTTGTATATTTTCCTGGGAAGTACATTTAGTTATTTGAAGTATTATGACAAGTCTATTTAATATATAACGCGTTTATTTATTTGTATGCTTGGTGGATTGACATCACAGGGTGCTTTCTTGCTCAGTGTGTTTTTTGTTGATGAAGTGTAAAAACATGAACTGCAGTCAAACTTCTTATTGTTAATATTTTAGAATATGCAGAGTTTTTAAGATATACTTTTTATCCAAACAGATTCAGATCTCTTCCCTGATTTTGTTAAAGAGGGGATAAATCTTTTCCTTAGCAGTGTTTACGTTATGACTTTTTATAACTTCTATTGTCTTATGTATGCAAAAAGGGTTTGGGGGTGACGGTTTAGTACATACACTGTTTCACGTGCACAAGTGAAAAGTTTGCCCCCAGGATTTGAACCTACGAAGTCACAAGGCAGCAACCTTATAGCTGTGTGTGCCTAGACTCACCCTCTTGTTGTTGTATGTTGTATATCATTGGCATATATGGCTTTGTAGTTAAAGTCTTGAACACTAATTGTTTATCACACATTGTGGTTTTGAATATTGGCTACTCTGGCATATGTTGTTGGTCCTGGTTTTGTTTAGATATTCTTAGAATCTATTAGGTTTAGATGGTTTTTTTATTATGCAGGTTTCTTGGTGCTGCTGGTGTATCATACATGCTTACATCTGCATGTGCTGGTGAGATGTGCTTGCATTGGAAATTCTCCTTCGTTGTCTCTGTTCCCCACTTTTTTTAGCAATTTACCCTTCATGGATATTTTCAAGCAGTTTTTTGGTATATTATCACTTTACGTTTGGGTTCATATTACAGTGATATATTATTATTATTATTATTATTATTATTATTATTATTATTATTATTATTGGTGAGAACTGGTTTTGTTGCCTTGGCATTTGTACTGTACAGGTTATGGAAGTCAATGAATTTCTCCATTTGGTTTCTCAATTACGTTGTCTGAATCACATATGATGTAGCAGGGATTTTTGAGTCTTGGGTTAAAAGGGGTGACTGTAGAAATGATGACTTTGACATGACGAACCTTTATGTCAGGATTTATTAGCATAATGCTGCCGTTATGGATTGTTGTATGCCGACTTTCATATAGGAAACAGAAAGAATGTTGTACCAAAGATCCTCTGTTAATTGGAAGAATGGCATAGGCTTTATTCAACTAGAATGTGGCTTTTAGATGAAGCACGTTGATCTTCTGGGACTGGGTGCTTTTCTGGTATGAAATGGTCGCTGAGGATGTTATGGCAATAGCTCTGTCACATTCCAATGTTTGGTGAGGCAAGATGTTGGTTCGTAGTGCCACGGGCAATCTAGGGAGTGATGTGGCACTTTCCATTTTTGATCGTTATAGTTCCATTAGTGGGTCTGGGGTGCTGAGATGAGATGTTTGCAAACCTTGATACTCTTTTTGACCCAGTGACTTCTATATGCCTTTGTCAAATTCTTCTTGTTCTCTTAGTTTTGAATTTGACATTACGCTTCCTGTTGTGGTGATGTTACTTGTGGGGAGGTATAATGAGCATAGCAGTGACAGTATTCATAAAGAATTCACTGCACATTGGTATGCGCTATATAGACTTCAATGTTGGACCAATAGCGCATATGATTGATGGAGACTACTGTTCATTTGCCCTGAATTGATATGAACTTCCCTTTATGCTGGTTATCCTTGTTATTCTGCCATAAGTTGATTCCTCCAATAGCACACCTACTCATTGTTGGAATTGGTGTACTGCTGGATGATTCTTTATTTGGATATGAACCTTGGGTTTACTGACAGAGAAGCTGTTTGATCACCACAAGTTGGTTATCTTCACTCATGTTCCTAAATATAGAGGGATGGATGGAAACTAGTGTCAAGAGTGTTGATAGCATAGCCAGAATGCAGGACTTTCTGCCTTTTGTATTAGCTAGTTTGAGGGCTGCAAAAATTCTTCTTAGTTTGAACTTATTCGTCCTAATTTTGAATTGTGATCCCTTATTGGGACAATGGACATTGTTAAGACAGGCCTCATTCACTTTTTGTACACAATTCCCTTGTCCCTCTGGTTTGCGAAGAGAGGTTATTACAATTGAATGTTGGGATGTGGGATTGCTGGTATTCTGGAAAAAGGCAATTTTTTTTTATATGGAAATAGTCATTGCAATAAGTTTAAAGTTTTTTATTTTAATTTTCTTATTCCCATTTAATGCAAATCCAATAAGCCACGTGAGTATAGCTTCAAATATGAAAATATTCAGGAATATATTTGATAAACAAGGCAATATTATTTACAGTTAAATTTAATTTAACACCGGAGACCTATGTTTTGAAAGCATAAGCATCATGGTTTTATTCAGCTATATCTCTGTCTTGATATCCATATATTTCTCTGGAAGGGTATTATTTGGTATTTTGATTATGGTGAAATCTGGAACTAAACCCAAAGCTTAATGTTTACTGTTAATTGAAAACCAATTTAAATCTGTTTTTTTCCCTAATAATCACCGGTTCTAATTATTTAATATATTTTTAATTTTATGTTTTGATTCGATCAATGCCAATACCGGCTTCTTGTGGATTGTTGTGGGCTTTGACACTCTTGTACTATATTATGTTTTTACCTAGTTTGTCAAAAAATTGCTCTGTAACATTTTTGAAAAAGATATGCATGCGTAGTAATCTTATAACTGAGTACACTTCCGACGTTGCCAATATCTGAATACATGTAAAGTGTAGATGGTCAGAGCCATGGTCTTTGCTGCTGATTTGATTCATTATAGTTAATTAGTGTTTTTAACATTCTTGAATTGTTTTAATCTGTTTCTTTCCTGTCTAAAATGAAAGTAATGAACCAAATTTAACTATCTCACTGAGAATATGCCTGCCTCATCCCTCTTAATTTCTTGACTGTTGTGCTTGCCTGGTTGCAACCATTTTGTACATTATATTCAGGAAGGGTTCTTTCTGCTCTCCTATACTCAATAATTATGTTACAATTTTATGATTTGGAGATTACTAGATAGTGGTTTTGGAAGTTGATGGTTCTGGTTCTTAAACTATTTGTGACATATGAGAAATACCATTTCCTTGTAGTAAAAACTGTAGTCTAGTTTTGATAATATTTTTTTCCCTGGACTGGACTCTTGTGTTTTCTATGAGATAATCGGTGAAATTGCTTTTGTTTTGACTATGCATTCATAATTTTTGCGAGATATATACATTGTTTTATTAAACCTTTTTCCTTCTTGTTATTCCATTTTCCCCCTTTAATAACAAATTGTCGTTGTAGTTCAAATGTTTTTTTTAGCTTATATACTGTATTTGCATAAATTATTTGTGTTTAGTTGGTCTTCTCTTGCCTGCTGATACTTATGATCAGGCAAATATAGGAGTCTTTTCCTTTTGTGCCTGGTTGAGCACATAGTTGATTATCATTTTTCAAGTGCAGGAAAATAATAGAAATGCTAACATTTGCTGAGTGATCGTTTGTAAGCCTTGCCAGGTAAGTCTGTTGCTTGAGTCATCTCCTACTTCCATCCTACTTCCAATCACTCCTCGTTTTAAGTCATATGCAGTTACTCATAATAAGCTGGAGTGAGGAACCATTATCCGTCTAATTTAAATGTCAACCATGTCCCTTTTCCCTAATTTATATTTTCTTGTCAATGAAGAGAGACATCCCATTAGTTTGGCTTCAAGTGATTGGACTTACTGGGACTCTTGGTATTTGTGAGTATACGAGTGGCAACTGTTTAGTATTTTACAGGCTAGTTCTGTCAGTTTATGGTGAATTCCCAAGCCTTGATGATCAGAAGCATATATTTCCTCCTCTCCAGAAATAATTGCCAGTGGCGATTCCCCTCACTTGGCCAAATTGTGTGGCTGGTAGTCATGCTTCTCTTTTTATGCATGCCTGTTGATGGCGTTCTAATTCACAGGGCTGTAGCCTTCATCTATCATGCAATTTCAGTGGTTAATTGGAACACTAACATAGATAGTATAGTTCATGCTGTGAGTATTGTCCTCTTGGCTGATTAAACACATCATCTTGATATCCATTGAGCTCCTATATCAGTTAGTTAATTCTTATTTACCCCTTCGATATTTTCTTTGGTATTCTTGGCAGCTGGACATGAAGTTTCAAGCTAGGTGGTCTTCTGTAGGCCTAGATCCTTTTGCCCTGTAAAGGATTGAATGACAAATGATGTAAACTGATGAATAATATATCGGTAATCTAAGGAATTTTTCTATTGACTAGACATGTGGAAGTGCCAGTGGTGCTTGTATATGCTGTAAGTGGAAGAGGAAGGTCAGGCTAGATTTAATTGTAGGACTACTTTTTTTCTAATACTACTAAGATTGTATTTATAGTAAATTTGCAATTATGATTTATAGATTATATGCTCCCTTGCCTTGCAAGATTATCTGAATTATCCCTTGGTATCAGCTCTGTGCTAATTTCTATTTATGATTATGATAGTAATTACCTTTTTTCAGAAAGAAGGTTACACCATGGCCTTGTGACTGTCTAGTTCTGACTCTAGTTCATTTCACCTGAGTTTGCGTATACATATTGTTGTCTTCTTTCACAGTTGTCCCTTTTAAATAGGTCCAACCCGGTAAATATTGAGTCTGTACATATTGTCAATATGTTGAAGTTCTGCATGCAATGCGGGATTGTCACCTTAAGTGTTTAAATTGAATTTAACATACAGACAACTGTTTAGAATACACACTGATTTTCTTTCAAACAAGTGTTTTACCTGGATCTTGTTAAATATGTATGTATGATAAATCTCTCCTGTTTTAATCAGTGTGTTTGAAATGGAATAAATTAGATAAATACAACTGATTATTTATTGTGTTAATTTCACATGTTGCTGTCATGGGTGAATTTTGTCTTGTACAGATATTGTAGTTTTGAAATGGTGTTGCATGATTGTTTTGAACTTTGTATTTTGTTACTGATATATTCAGATGCCCTTTTATCTTGCAGGTTGAGTTATTTGCTGGTCTAACTTAGCCATACTGTCTATTTTGACTCCTGACATTGCTAGCAAGTCATGGGGCATAGACATTTATATAGCTCATCTCCAATGTTTGAGGGTGAACCTGACCCGAACTGGAATCATATGCATACCGATCAACAATATGTGAACCTTGGTAGTGTTACTTGAAATGGCTTATTTGTTGTTTTTATTTTGGTTTATTGGCCTTTTTTCGTGGCAACTATTTGTAGGCCAGTGTCAATAGTCATATCAATTATATTGGATATCTAATGCAGGTAGAAGTACCGCTTCAGACAATGGTTCTTTTATTTATCCTTTGGAAAATATGTCCATAGATAGCATCTCTTTTCCATCTCATTGGAACACTGCGCCAAGGTCAAATGGATATGCCTCCACAAGTCTCAACATTGAAGCACCCCCTCATCAAACAGATGTATCAGGCACTTCTCATGATCATTTTCTGCATTCATCAAGTGGCGGAATGTTTTATGCGGTGTCTGACAATTATGTACACCAGCCCTCTAGTTCCAATTATGACAGACAATCATTTCCTGTTGCTGATGGGGGTTTTATTGATCTCACAATGGGAAATGGGCGAGGGCCTCACAAGCGGAAGAGCCCTGGAGTTCCTTCAGTCTGTGAGAGAGGAAGTACAAGCAGATGTTTTAATGCTGCAAGTGCAAATGCAGCTGATCGTCCTACATCTTCAGAATTGCGGCCTGAAAAGCCCAATATGGATTCTCTATATATGCCTTGGGATCATGTGAATATGACACCCGATCATGTGAATATGACACCCTCATTTAGAGGTAGAGGCCTTTCAATACGAGGTGATAGTTCTTTAAGGAATGTGAGGAGTCGTTCTACACTTGATTTGGAATCCAACTTGGCTAGGACCCATTTATCGAATACTCATTCACACAACTCATTCTCTACTGGTCCCCAAATGGACCATTCTAGCATGGTAGATCTTTCAACTCAAACTTCTGGATCTTTGACAAGGGATTGGAGCCAAATGAGTGTATGTCCTGCTCATGGAAGGGTGCCATCATCAGGTTAGTTTGTAATTTAGTACCAACAGACATTCTAGTCACCTCTACTTTATATCTGAAGTGACCTTTTTTATTAAAATGCAGATGCAAATGCTTTTAATCACGAGGCAAGTCATTTCCTTGTTGGAAGTGGTTCTAGTAATGCTCCTGTAGATATTGGAGGTTTTCATAATGAATTTGGAACTAGCAGAAATCCTACTGCTCCACAAAGTTTTCATAATAATAGTCAGGCTCAACCTGCAAGAGGAGTTCACAGTAACTACTCTCAAAGATCCACTCCAACTTTTAGGGGTTCTTCCAGCTTGCGCTTGGGTCGCATGACACCTTCTGATGATGGATTGCATATGGTGGCTGAAAGTTACTCTTCTAGACATCCAAGGCCATTGACCACCATTGGCTGGCACAGCAATGATAGAAATGGAAGGTCAAGAATACATAGTGATAGATATCGAGCATTGGCTGATGAGGTTGGTCTCAATGATCAATTTAACTTTGAGGTATCTATGGGTATCTTCTCTCAAGAGCTTTGTTCTTGTGAGTAATGATTGGAAACACACGTGCCATGTTCATGTTTTTTACCCTGGCTCCATTATTTTTGCTATATAACCTTGATTGAGATACGTGGTGAGCTAGCAAACTTCGTTGGCATGTTGTTTCCAAGAAATCCTTCGTGAAGTGGACTAGTTATTAACTTAGTATTAGCAAGACTGTAGTTTTGGGCTTTAATTCCACTGGGAGACTGAAATTTCTTCTTTCATTGGGGGTGTATGACTCAAGTTTGGTTTTAATGTTCTTACAGGGTTTCATGATTGTTGATCGCACTTCACTGTATGGTAGGAATATGCTTGATCAGCATAGAGAGATGAGGATGGACATAGACAACATGAGTTATGAGGTAATCATTGTTTTTTCGCTTCTTATAATGAATATCATGTACTGTAAAAAATTGTTAATCATTTGGATGTTTGGCTGTACCAGGAACTACTTGCACTCGGAGAGAGAATAGGCCATGTGAGCACTGGATTGTCTGAGGATTTGATTTCCAAGTATTTGACAGAAACGATATACTGTTCATCCGAGCCAAGTCAAGAAGACGAAGCTTGTGCAATCTGCCTGGTATGTTTCCTTATACCATTCAGAATAAAATAATATAGTGACACTAAATAAGTTTAGTTGATCACCACTTTGAAATTTAGATGGCCTTAATGTTTAACTGATCCATGTTGAAAATCGCAGGAAGAATACAAGAACGTGGATGATGTTGGAACGCTGAAAGCTTGTGGGCATGATTACCATGTGAGTTGCATTAAAAAGTGGTTATCTATGAAGAAAGTGTGTCCTATCTGCAAAGCTTCTGCTTTACCTGAGGAAACGAAGGATAAATAAACAATATATTCATTCTACTTTAACGTATATCATTGTGTACATATATTTGGATATTCCTTGAAGTGGAGGAAAAAAACAGACTTTCCTTTTTGATATGTTGTAATAGAAATGGTACTCTATGTCAAAGGATTCGTTATCTTTGGCTTCACTCTTAATTATGCGTGAAGCCTTGAAATTATGGTTCTTCCATATTTGATTGAATCTTGAAAAGGTCTTCAAAAGGAGGTGCTCTCTGAACTTACATTGTAGCAGGAGTCACGCACGGAAGAATCAAAGAGAAATGCAGGTTTTGCTAGTATAATTGCGTTATACAGGATTACGTAAAGAGCTTTCGTATTAATAGGGAAACTTATTGTAACATAGTTTTACGAATTTAACATAATTCTTTAAATATAAAAAGTTAAAGGAAAAGCGAGAGAGCGTGACAAGATATATAGCTGTTAGATCTTAGTCAGGAAATAATACTTGTCTTGTAAAGAAAAAAATACACTGACGTAAGTAATATTTATATTTTATTTAATTTTAAATTACTGATGAATTTTATTTTAATTAATGATATTATTTTTGGAATTATATGCCTGATAGATTTGTAATCATCAAATTGATGAAATTTGTATGTTTTATTTAATTTTAAATTACTGATGAATTTTATTTTAATCACCAAAATGGATGTTAAATTATTTATTTATGTGTAAATTGAAATTCATTATTTTAAGATATTTGTGGATCACCCAAAGGTTAATTGATTGTCTTTATAATTAATGAATATAATTGTTGGTAGCGAGTGTGTGTTATTAGTTTTGTTTGTATATCCAAAGATAAGTATTTCTAGTTAATGTATACGTCTTGTCAAATAATGTTAATATTATTAGCATCATTGTGTATTAATGTATCATTTAGAGGATAACATTAATATGCATAGAATGTTTGTTTGTTAACTGAATCTGTATTGTATGTTTAGTTTATGACTTAAAATATTAATGTTAAATATGTATTAATTGAATTATTTGTTTCTGTGTCTTTGCATTCGTATGCTAAGTCTGTTCCAGTCTTTAATGGATTGAATTTTCTAGATTGAAAACATGTTGTTATTATTGATGCTAGCAATATTGAAGAGAAAGTTCATTATAGTGTTAGAAAAATGTCAAAGAGACTTAACATGATGTTTATGTTAATGAGCATAACAAGTAATATTAAGTTTGTTCTTCCCAAAACTGAAAGTGCAAAAAAATTTATGAGATTTATAGAAGAGCACTCCCAAAAATATTGATAAATCTCTTGTCGAGACATTAATGAGTACCTTAACTACCATGAAATGACAAATATTATAGCAAGACTTAAGTCACTTGGAATGACAGTGGATAAACTTTTTCTTGTGTAGTTCATAGTTTGAGTATGGTCTTTTCAAAATGAACTATAATACAATGAAAGGCAAATGGAATGTGCATAAATTGCACAATATGTTAGTTCAGAAAGAGACCAGACTTAAAAATTAAGGAAACCACTCCATTAATTATGTGTACCATTAGGGAGCTAGAAAGAAAGTTTACAAGAAGCATGAAAAGGCTAAAGGACCATTAAAGATAAATAGTCATCTACTAAACTCCAGAAGAAAAATGACAAATGTCATTTCTGTGGGAAATCTGGACATTTCCAAAAGAATTGTCTGAAATGTAAGGCTTGATTTGAAAAGAAAGGAAAGGATAATGCATATTATGTATGTTTTGAATCAACCTTAACTGAAGTTCCACATAATTCTTGGTGGATTAATTCTGGATGCAGAACTCATGTTTCTATATGATGCAAGAGATTCCTTTCAACCTGAACCATAAAACCAAATGAAAAGTTTGTCTTTATGGAGAATATAGTGAAGGTTCTAGTGGAGGTTGTCAGGACTTATCGTTTAATTCAGATTTTATTTAGACTTGATGGATACTTTTATGTACTTATTATCTCTAGAAATTTAGTTTCTTTTTCTAAACTTGATGTTGTTGGATACTTTTTTAAATTTGGGAATGGTTGATTCAGTTTGTATAAGAGTACTTGTTTAATTAGATCTAGTACTCTTTATGATGGTTTATATAAATTGAATCTTAATAATTTATATGCTAAAACTCTTATGACCTTGCATCATATGTTGACACTAGACGTAGTTTAGTGAATGAATGTTCTGATTTCATGTGGCATAAACGTTTGGAACATATTTCCAAAAAACGGATGGAAAGATTAGTAAATTTAGATTTTACTGATCTAAATGTATGTGTGGATTGTATTAAAGGGAAACAAAGGGAGTCACAAGAAGCACCCAACTTCTTAAAATTATACACACTGATATATGTGGACCTTTTAATGTAAAATTCTTTCAATAAAGAAATGTATTTTATCACCTTTTTTGATGATTTTTCACGTTATGGTTATGTTTATTTACTACCTGAAAAATCTCAAGCAATCAATGCCTTGGAAGTTTATATAATAAAGTGGAAAAACAATTAGACAAAAAGGTGAAAATTGTCAGGTCACATAAATGTGGTCAATATTATGGAAAATATGATGAAAGTGGACAACATCTTGATCTATTTGCTAAGTTCCTTGAGAAACACGATATTTATGCTCAATACACCATGCCAGATACACCACAACAAAATTGTGTGTCAGAAAATCGTAATCGCACCTTAATGGATATGGTTAGGAGTATTTTAAGTAATTCATCTTTACCTGTATCGTTATGGATGTATGCTTCAAAAAATTGTCATGTATCTGTTGAACAAGTTTCATAGTAAGGCAGTTCAAAAGATACCTTTTGTATTGTGGACAGGTAGGAAACCTAGTTTGAGACACCTGCATGTTTGGGGATGTTAGGCAGAAATTAGAATATACAATCTGCAAGAATAGAAATTGGATGCAAGAACAATCAATGAATATTTCATTGGTTATCCAGCAAAGTCAAAAGGGTATATGTTTTACTATCCTACCTATAGTACAAGAATTGTTGAAACTTGAAATGCACGACTCATTGAAAATGGTAAAACTAGTGGAAGTGAAGCTTAACAAAATGTAAAGATTAAGGAGTTTAGAGTACAAGTTCCTTTAACTAGTACCTCCATTACAAGTATTGTTGTTCCTAATGTAGTTGAACCACTCAACGATGAAGAATAACAACAAATTAATGATCATGAGGTTAACAATGAACCTGTAGTAGAATAACCAGAAGAAATAGTATTAAGAAGATCTCAAAGAGAAATAAAGTTTGTTATTTCAAATGATTATGTGGTTTATCTACAAGAGTCAGAAAATTACTTAGGCATGGATAATGACCCAGTTTCATTTTCAGAAGCCATCAATGGTGATAATTCTGATAAGTGGTTAGATGTCATGAAAGATGAGCTTAAATCAATGACACATAATGATGTATGAGACCTTATGAAATTGCTAGAAGGATGTAAAAGAGTTGAGTGTAAATGGATCTTTAAGACTAAACATGACTCTCATGGTAATATCAAATGTTTTAAGGCACAACTTGTTGCCAAAGGTCTTACTAAAAAAGATGACATTGATTATAAGGAAACATTTTCACCTGTTTCTAAGAAAGATTCCTTTAGAATTATCATGACATTTGTAGCTCATTATGATCTTGAGTTGCATCAAATGGATGTCAAAATTGCCTTTTGAATGAAAATTTAGAAGATAATGTTTATATAGACCAACCAGTGGGGTTCATTGAAGAAGGAAAGGAACACATGGTGTGTAAACTTAAGCAAGTTTATAATTCTGATTCTATATGTTGATGATATCTTGGTTGCAACTAATGATCTTGGTCTATTAAGCGAGACTAAGAAGTTTCTCTCTAATAACTTTGAAATGAAAGATATGGATGAGACATACTATGTGATAGGAATAAAAATATTATGTGATAGATCACAAAGACTATTAGACTTGTCTCAGAAAGCATATATTTAATAAATTTTTAGAGAGATTCAAAATGGATAAATGTTCAACATCTCTTGTTCCAATACAGAATGAGACAAATTTAGTCTCATGCAATGTCCAAAAAAAGATTTGGAACAGAAACAAATAGAGAAGATACTTATAAGGGACAAAAAATCACATGCTTACATATAGGAAATCTGATTATCTTGAGGTGATTGGATGTACAAATTAAGATTTTGTTGGTTGTATAGATACAAGAAAGTTCACATTTGATTATGTGTATCTTTTAGCCGGAGAAGCAATTGAAAAAGTGTGAAGCGGTCAGTCATTGTTGCATCCACCATAGAGGTTGAATTTGTGGCATACTTTGAGGCCACAGTTCAAGATAATTGGTTGCGAAATTTTATTTCAGGACTTCAAATTGTTAACAGTATTGTCAAACTGCTGAGAATTTATTGTGATAATTTTGCAGTTGTCTTCTTTTCTAAAAAATGACAAGTATTCGAAAGGTGCTAAACATATGAAATTGAAATATTTTGTCGTTAAACAGAAAGTTCAGAAACATAAAGTGCCAATAGAACATATTAGCATTGATCTTATGATTGCTGACCCTTTAACAAAAGGGTTACCACCCAAAACATTTATTGGTCATGTTGAGAATATGGACATTATGTCTACTAGTGAATAATGAATGTTGTTATTAATGTTTATTTGACATTGTGAGCTTATTGATATATAAAAGTTTTTGAAATCTATGTTTTCTACTTTATGTATATGCATACAAATTATGGTGCGGAAAACAAATTATGTTATTGTTGATGAAAATGACATTATGTTTGAACCTATTATGGACTTCTCATTATAAAGTCATCATATTAGGAAGAAAGGATGATATAGTCGTACATTGAAGGAAACATGTTGATTAAATGACATGTAACTGTCATGACTCTTATTAGTTATGTATCCTTGTTTTGATTGATGATAGAACCAATTTACATAACCTTTCAATGTGCATTATGATCTATGTAATTATTAAATCATGAAAGTATTATAGCTCATATGATTTATTTTAGACTAAGCTTAAGTTCTAACTAACAGGAAAACTATCATGTTGAAACTTTAAATATATTAAGAAAGTGAGTATTTTAAATTCTAACTAAAGAAATTAACATAAAAACAATAAATAAACATATATGTTACATTATTACTCCAATAAAATTATTATTCACTCCACTATGGTCTTTAATAAAATTATAATTAACTCTTGTTCTTTTTATCGGGTGTTCACTCCTTGCTCATCTGGAGAAGTATATCATTATATCATGTAAAACACTTTGATTTTTAATTTATTTAAACAGTTTTATTCATAACACCTTTTAAGAAAAATAAAATATTATTTCAATTAATTAAAAATAATTTAAATAAGATAATATATAGAAGTTGTCTCTTATAGTTTTTATAATAATTTAAAGTTATATATAAACTATAATTTTAGTTTATCTCAATTCTTTATTTTTCTCTTCTGAAAATATTTATAAATAACTAAAGATAATTTATATATATATATATATATATATGAATTAGTTCGTATGAAGCATCTTTATCCATAGAAGATAGTACATTTTTGAAAGTTTTCTTGAATGTATTCTTCATTGGGACATTAAGATGCCAAATTTTCTCCAAAACACCATACTTGTTTTGATCTCTTCTCTAGAAGTTTAATGTACATATGAGACAATATGATGTCAACCCTATTTTTTTTTTAAAAAAAATCAATGTTTTAAAAAATACAACATACTCTTTTACAAAGTTGAAATTATTCATCTGTTTTTATTTCTGAAATATTTATTTTTCTTGATTATGCATACCCTAAATAAATTTTGAATTAAAATATTAAGCCTCCAATTGGTCTTTTCTTTTCTTGATCCAGTTATGATAGCACATCAATTTTCATACTAGGTTAGGTTTTAAGCATAGATCACCTTACGTGGATGCTTCGCAAGCACATATTCTATTCTATTCTATTTATTTATTTGTTTTAAAATCTCATATATTATTGCTTAAAATTCAAATAAGAATATTTTCTTGTTAGCCTCCCACACACTATCTATACATTAAAATATAAAACACATAGCATCTAGTTAATGTCATTCAAACGCAAAGTAGTCCTGAGGAAGTTATGTGTCATAAATTAATTAAATTTTATTTCGTATAAGTGATAGTATAAACCTATTCAATATTAGAAGAATCTGTATAGTCAGAAAAACTAAGTCTTTCTAATTACATATTTTATCATTTAAGTTATTTTTTATATATTTTATTTTCATTATTACAAAATGATATTTAAGTCTAACTCAATTTCATAAAACTAGCTCATGGGGTGAGGTTTGCACTCACTTATATATAGGTGAGGTTTGCACCAACTTATATATAATGAAATATTTTTATCTCTAGTCGATGTGAGATTTCCAACACCTCTCACGCCGAAAGTGATAGCTCGTGCGATGGATAACATATTATGGATGGTCCGATAACGGCCCGATAGTGGGTAGCCTAATAAACCCAACAAATATTTGTTAGGATAGACTTTAGATCACTCTAATACCATATTACGAACTTTAAACCTAATTAAACTTCATAAAACTGACACATAGATGAGGGTTGCACCCACTTATATACAATAAAATATTATTGCTTATATAAAAAAAATATACAATGAAATATTATTGATGTGAGATGTACAATATTCATAGTTTTTTAATCTTACATATTTGATGTATGCGTTAAGTATGTAACTGTCTACCGACAGGTAAAAATATCATTACACCATATTACAAAATCACGTTATTTTATTTTTTACTTTTTCATGGCAAGTCAGCAGCATGTTAGACATTAAACTAATTAATACTGTGTGGAAAATAAAACTATAATAGTAAAATAAAAAATATTATGACATGAGTAAAATATTTTGTCGGTGAAGGACAAAACAGACTAAATTATTTAAACGATTATTTCGTTAAGAGGTAAATATAAAATATGAATTTTTTTTATTTGAATTATTCTAATGAAAGTGGTCCACGAAGTTTTGTTTTAAAATAAGTTGCTTTTGCTTCAATCGATAGTGTATTGACCAAAACACATAAAATAAAGTATCTGAGAAATAAATAATAAAGCCTCCGAAAATTAATATTGAATAAAGGACACCCACATGCACCAAACTTAACTTTCACTGATAGATGCATGGAATTCTATATTATGGCAACCCAAGTACATACATATCAATGCAAATAAATAAATAAATAAATATATATATATATATATATAACATTTAGGGCTAATTCTCCCAATAACACTTCTGATATGCATCCTTATAAAAAAAATAAAAATTTATCTTTAATTTTTTATATCCATATCTACTAGACAGTTTTAGATATATAAATCTAAAATGAGATATGTCTTTTAGATATGATTATTCACAATTTTATTTCTATACACATAAATATCTTTTAGATGTTAAGATCTGATTTTTTTTTTCTCATTCAAAATGTAAAAATCCAGAAAAAATAACAAAGATAATTTAAAATTTTAAAAAAATAATAATAGGTACATATCACAATTGATCTAAGAAGAATTAGTCTATATTGAGTAGTTTTCCCCCCTTGATTTAGTTGGCCATGAGAGGCCGGTATCAAGTTTCTAAAAGCAATCAATTTTTAAATTTTCAAAATTGTTTTTAGTTCAAGAATTAAAAAATCTGGAATAAACTTTTGGGATTTGGAAATAAAATTCTAGAATAGAATTTAAAAATCAAAATTTCATTTAAAAAATAATTTTGGAATATAAAAAATATATTTTGAAAAAAAAAATCTAGAAGGAAAAATGTTTCAAAAGTGCAAATCCATAAAATATTTTAATCCATATTCTCTCTTATTTAAAAACTAAAAATGATATTTTTATCATTTCAAGAGATCATGTGCGTATTCAACATGGGATGCAATAAGCAATTACCCTACTTTGATGTATTCCTGAGCTCAATTAGGCGTAAAAGGCTATTTTCTAAAAGGTAGTATGACTTTTGAATTATTGGATAGTAACAAAAAAAAATCAGTTGGTTTTAATTAATAAAAATAGAACTTGGCGGATCCCAATAGAAAAAAAAAAGCAATTCCAATTTTGTAATGGGTATTTTCTTATATTAAAGGATTTTCGAAAATCAAAGTTACTTAGTAAAAATAGTATTGTACAATAATATGAAAGAAAACATATTAAAAATATCAAATTAATTATTAATAAAAATGAAAATGAATGTTATATTATAATTAATTAATTAATTTAAATTTTATTATAATTAATAAAATATTTATATTATTATTATTAACTTGTTAATTTGAATTTTAAGTTTAAAAGTATTATTAATAATATGAGTTAATTTTACTTTACAATTATTCATTCTATATTAATAAATTTAAATAAAAAGTATTAATTTAATTATTTTATGTAATAAAAATTAAAATCACTTTTTCATTTCTCTTATTGGTTTCTTACTCTATCATCTCATTTTGTGGAACACTTACATGTGTTACCTTTTCTCTCATTCAATCTTCCATTGCTTCTTTCATCAATATTTGATTGATCGATGAATGATCAATTGTTCGTCATTGACATCAATCAAGGTTAGTGTATTTTATTCTTTCATATATTTAATTTACTTTGTTGTTTAACAACACTTAATCAAAATATGGATGGTTGAATTTTCTCTAACAATTTCTTCTTTCTATTGGACTTTAAGAGTATCTCAAATCTTAAGGCTGTGTTTGTTTCAAAGCGCTGAAAGGCAAAGAAACACTATTTACAGTGAAATGAAGATGAATCCACGTAATAAAAATGAAAATGCATCGAAAAAAAATTTGCTTGCAAAACTTTCTTCGTAAATATGCGAAGAAAGTTGTATATTTAACTTTAATTTTCTCTTTTACCCTTTTTATTTTAAACTAAAATTATTTTAATTTTTATTTAAAATATAATTAAAATTGAAATATAAAAAATATAATCAAAATTATAAAAAAAATAATTATTATAAAAACATAATTAATCATATTATATATAATAAATTATAAATATAAATAATAAAGATAAAAATAAATATATTTTTTAATAATTAAAAAATAAATTTATATAATAATTATATTAATTAAAAAAGGAAAGATAAAAATAATGAAAAATAATTTTTTATCAAATATTTAAATAATATTTTAATTAAAAATAATTATAATTTATAAATAAATATATCAAAATAATTTTTAACCATTTTTAAATATAAGGATAAATATGTAAACTTACATTTTTATCAATTAAAAAATATATAATTCCAGTCACATCATTCACAAACTTTCATAAACTTTTCCTACACTTTCTACTCTATTTACCTTAATCCAAACACCCTAACTTTCTTTACACTTTCCCTTCAAATCATCTCAAATCCACTCTCTCTTTTCCACTCCCTAATCCAAACAAAACATAAGAGAAATTGTTTTGATGATGATATTTAATGATGAAGATGCTAAACTTGTTTAGAATGTTTCAAGTTTTCATTGTACGTGGTTGAATATTTCACATAAGGTATTCATAAGATTTTTTTAATCGACAAAACCATTACTAAAATGAATTAGAAGAAAATATGTTTTAAAGGATTTTATCACCTTATTAGTCAGATGAGATTTAAAATAAGTTAGTTGATTATTTCTTTAATAATTGATTAAACTAGAGAATTAAAAAATCATTTCTGAAAATATTAATCGATTAAAATATTTCACAATCGAATAAATATATGAATGAGCAACCGTTTTGAATTCTTAGAAAATGTATAACTTAATTACGGTATATAAACTTTTACAAATTTTAATAATGAAAAAAGGATAAAGAGTTAAAGTGACACAATAAATATACTTTGGAAAAAGTGTCAAACTAGATAAAGTGTATTTTACACTAAAATTTATCCCAAATATAATATTATTAGCATCAATCATAAAATAATTGAAAAGTTGAATATTTGGTAGGAAGCATTACAATTGTAAAATTATATATAAGACATAAAATAAAATGATAAGTAAGACTACGCAACTATTCCTTCCACCAACTATATGGTTAGATCTATGATTTGATATTATAATAATTTAAATCTAACCTCATATACATGAAGACACATTAATTAAGATACATAAGTGTGCATATGGATAAACCACTAATTACATTAAAATATAGAATAAATAGAATAAAGTTTTTTTTTACACTTTAAACCTTAAAATATATGCTCTTTTTTATATATAAGCATGATACTTGCGAGATAACTTTTGTAGATTTTTTTTCTCAATCACATTATTTTCTTCTATGCACAAAACTTTGTTTAAGAAACCCAAATCCAATACTCTTCTACCAACTGCATGTTTAGTAAAATATATTTTTTGAAGATTAGCATTTCTTTCATAGTGAATAACAGCTTGTATTCATTATAAAATTATAGCAATTTGATGATAGAAACACAGTTTTAAAATTGAAATGCAAAGATCCATCAGAATAATTAATATAAAAACAGCAGCTTTCAACAAATATCTAAAAATGTTATAAGTGGTCCCAATTCAATCAAAGAAGATGAACTAAAATATGTTAAATGCAAATTAATTTAATTGTTCACCAATCAATGAAAGTTGCAGCATGTTATATGAACATCTAAAATATTTATTATCTGTCCTTTCCTTGACCATATAATCTTCATGATGCACATTCCATGACAATTTTCAACTGTACAATCCAGTTACTAATATGACATATATACTGAATTCCAAAAGAAAATACAGAGACGTGGAATCAAATATAAAGAATGCTATAAGGTAAAAGAGTTAAGCCTAATGCCATAATGAAGTGAAACAATGTACAAGAATCATCTCCTATTTTTTCCTGTGGAAAGCAAAAATGAGCAGAAAAAAATTTCATGTTCTGTTAACAAAATGTCATAGAGATGTTGTTTGTTGCATACTTTCTTCACAAGCCATCTTTGGAAGGAAGATCATGGTATGTTTGAGTGAGTGTCAAGTTTCCTTCTCTCTCATTGGACTCAATAAGCATCTTCACAACATCCCTCATTGATGGCCTCTTTGAAGGAGACACACTTGTGCATACTAAAGCAAGCTTCAAAACAGTGAGCATGTGATTCACTGTGGTTTGGTCTTCCAGATCTACACGAGTATCAAGTATCTCCGGTGTCAGAGAATTGTTGTGATCCTTGATATAGTTCCTCACCCATGAGACAAGATCTCCTCCTTGTTCTAGTGGCTGAACTGGTGTTCTTCCAGTGAGCAATTCCAAGAGCACAACACCATAACTGTAGATGTCACACTTTTCTGTGACCTTCATGGTATATGCATATTCTGCCACACAGGATAAAAATGGTTCACAAAACAGTATTTGATAACTAGTCAAATTTAGTCCTAGGTATTCAATAAATGGAAGAACAAAAATAAAAAAAGGAGACATCAAGTGGTGGTAATGTCCCAAATGACATGAACAAAATCCATGTGGTATAAAATTCTTTTTAATAAACACTTAACCATGAAGATAAATTTAGGTTTGTCTCATAAATGAGGATGAAAAAGTTTCAAGGATGAGATTTATTAGTAAGCTGATAAAGTCAGAGCCAGTAAACTGATTGTAACAATATCAGATAGTCTCTATAGAAACATAAAAAATTATAGTCAGAAAAAGTAATTTGAAAACTGATTAATGCACAAAACTCACTTTCTTCAATAAGGAAACTAAAAAGTAAACATTGTTTGAGCATGGAGTTTAATAACAAATCATATAATAAGCTACAAGACCCTACTCGCAATAATATGATCTACCTTGATAAACTAGACTATCTATGTCAAAACAAGATACAAAATGAAGTTTATAATACATTAGCTAACTACAACAGAATAGGACATTACCAGGAGCAATATAGCCATAAGATCCAGCAACAGCAGACATTGATTTTGACTGGGGCATGTCAATCACTTTTGCCAAACCAAAATCACCAACATGAGCCTCAAAATTTTCATCCAGTAGAATGTTGTTAGATTTTATATCGCGGTGGATAATCTTTGGTTTACAGTCATGATGCAAGTAAGCAAGACCCTCAGCAGCTCCAAGAGCAATCATGAACCGAGTTGACCACTCCAAACTAGATGCAGAACCATGCAATAGTTCACCTAAGCTACCTCTTTCCATGTACTCATATAGCAGGAGATTGGAACCCTGGTGGTAGCAAAAGCCATACAGTTTCACTATGTTCCGATGCCTTATTCTTCCCAGAGTTGATATTTCAGCTCTGAAGCTATTCTCAATGTTGTTCCCTTCCCTGTTTGATGCTAACTTCTTAACAGCAATGGTCTCACCAGATTTCATCACTGCCTTATAAACGGTTCCACATGCTCCCTTACCAATAACATAGCTTTCATGAAATCTTTTTGTAGCTTCAACTAGATCATGGAATGTCAAACCTTCCTTTGGAGGGAAATAGATATCTGAATCTGGGGAGGGAGCCTCAGTGCCTCCAAAGGAATCAATTGATTCCCGAGGACGTCTCATAAAATATAAAATAACTAAGATGAAAATGAGTGAAATACCTCCAACAGAAGCTGCAATGATCATGACTATTTTAGCTCGAGGAGCATCAAAACTTTTCCCTGAAGTATCAGAGTGAGAAGCAGAATTGGTGCTGCAGTCACCGAGAGGTGCACCACAGAGGCCATTCTTACCACCAATATAGCTGCTCAAAGCCATACTTCGGAAAATTTTAGTGGAAGGAATAGGCCCAGAGAGGTTATTGAATGAGAAATTGCATCCCAACAAGCTTGATAGCTCTTCAAATGTGCTGGGAATTTCACCATCCAAATGGTTGTTATTGAGATAGAGATATTCAAGCATGTTGAGACTGCCAAGCTGAACTGGTATTTTTCCCGAAAGGTTATTGTAACTGAGATCCATTGCAATTTGCAAGCTTGAAAGATAACCTAACTGAGGAGGTATTTCGCCGAAAAAATAGTTGCCATCCATCAACAACCAGTTCAAATGAGACAGATTGCCTAATGCTGCAGGAATACATCCAGACAGCCTATTGTTTGAAACCTTGAGAATCTCCAAGTGCTGAAGTGTTCCAATCTCATCAGGCAAGGAACCAGAAAAGTTATTCTGGCTGAGATCAAGCCTTTGTAGCCTTTGACACGAAAAAATTTCAGGTGGGATTGTTCCAGTGAAAAGATTTGACGAAACATTAAAGGTCACCAATTGAGAGAGATTACCTATTTCCTTAGGCAACTCCAATGTGAAGTAATTGTTGGCAATATGAAGCCTTTGCAGTCTGTGGCAGTTCCCAATATCATCAGGGAGTGTACCACTGAACCTGTTTTCATTCAAATCAATGGCAGTCAAGTTCTCCAGCTTACACAATTCTAAAGGGAAGCTTCCAGTAAGCCTGTTTCCAAGTATCAACAACTGTGCCAATGATTTACAGTTTAGTATACCTGTTGGTATATTTCCATAAAGATGATTAGCTGCAAGATTCAACAACATCAAACTGGAATTTCGGCACAGATGAAGAGGTATTCTTCCTGTCAAGTTGTTGTCAGAAAAGTCAACAACCCAAAGGGGACTATGAAGTCCAAGTCCCGGGGGAATAATACCACTCAGGGAGTTGTCAAAAAGTTGCAACTGCTTCATTTTAGTCAAATATTGGAAGCCAAATGGAATTGGCCCTGTGAGATTATTTATTGACAGGTCTAGCTTTGACAGGTTTTTCAAGCTACTTAACTCATTTGGTATAACACCAGTTAGATGGTTCTCAAAGAGAAAAAGCAAACTTAGATCACTTATTTTACCAAACTCTGAAGGGATACTACCTACTAAAGAGTTCTCTGAGAAATCAATGTCTAAACATGAAGTAAGATTTCCAATTTCCCCTGGAATGGTTCCGTTCAACTTGTTTCTGTAAACATACAGCCACCTCAAGGATTTGAGGTTGCCAATTTCCTTAGGTAAAGGTCCAATAAGATAATTCCCATATATAGCAATGTTCTCAAGACTGCTACAATTCCCAATCTCTTTAGGAATAGGTCCTGACAGCTGGTTTCCCCATAAAACCAATTCTTTCAAGCTGGCAAGCATCCCAATCTCCCTTGGTATTTCCCCTCCTATCTGATTTTGTGCAAGACCTAGACGCATTAATCTCTTACATCCACCAATTTCCTTTGGCAAGTTACCAGTAATGTTATTTGCCCCAGCTCTGAAATTTACAAGATTCTTAAGATTTCCAATGGAACGAGGCAGGGGTCCCTCAAGAAAGTTGCTATAGGCTACTAGCTCAACCATTGAAGACAAGTTCCCAAACTCATGTGGAATCAAACCAGTGAGTTTGTTGTTGTAAATATTCAAACTTCTCAAAACAGACAGCTTACCCAATTCAGCCGGAATAGTGCCCTCAAACTGATTATTGTTCAAATAAAGATATTCCAAATTCAAGCAATCACCAATCTCCTTGGGGATATTTCCAGTCAACCCATTGTAGGCAAGATTGAGATAAGTCAGATGGGTCAGACCCCCAATGCCAGAAGCATTTAGAGTTCCAGAAAGATCCATTGAAGTCAAATTAAGAGATGCAACCACTGGATTGTTATACTTATCATAAGTGCAATTTACACCTTTCCATCCACATGGGGTTTCATCAGTACGCTTCCAATTTTCCAAAACATTAGATTTATCATGAAGTCCATTCTTAAGCTCTAGCAAGATTTGCCCCTCAGTGTTCAACCCCTCACTGCTACAAAGAAGTGAAGTCAATAGCAGCAAAAGAAAAGAATACCCTATTGCCAAAGCTCTCCCCTCCTTAATATCGCCGGCCATCTTACTATTCAAGACCTGCACAAGTAAGCCATCAATCAATCACTTTAACAACAGACAAAAAAAAAATCTGTCATAAATGAAATCAATTACTGTCATTTGAAAAAGGCTACTTTGTTCAGAAATGAAATAGTCCAAATGTTTTGGAAAATTCTTGCTTCTATTGGAGCATTTGTACAAACCAGAAAATTTTTGGTAACTCGTATAATTAACAAAATCTCAAAATTCAAACTTGGAGTAGGTCCAATTAACTTAAAGTCGTATACCACAATAACAGATCACCATTGCCAGGTTCAAAGGAAAAAACAAAGACACACATGTATATTACACAGAAAGCCACCTCAAAATGGTTAAAACAATAGCACACGAAGAAAAACACACCTTTCATTCAAAGACCGCCATCACTCATAAAAAAAGAGATGTTAACAAAAGCAGCAGGTCCAGCACTTGGGATCAACAACTCCTTGTGAAGGAAAATTGCGAAGAACCATGAAGAAGTTAATAAAACTTTAGCCAAAAATAGGATAGACCCACGTGGCCTTTGGACATGAAAAGTGGGGATCTTCGATCTGAAAGAGAAAAGGCCAAGATTTCGAGGAGAAAAATCCAAACCCGATTTTGTTTTCAGGGACCGAGGAAGAAGCAAGACTAAAGGTTCAATGAATCAGTGAATGAATATCCATCCTCCTGGGGTGGCACTATTTGTGGCTTTTCTCTGCTGGGTGGGGTTTGGCACAAGGGAATGAAAGAATGAGTGAGAAGGATCAACCTTTTTTTGGGGGTGAAGTTTTAATGGCCGACAAAGCATGCTTTCACCTTTCACTTATTTGGATCATTTTCATTGTCTCTCTCTAACACCAAAAGGGTCTTTCTTTGATGTTCTTCTTGTCTTTGTTGTTGATATTGTTAATGTTTGATGATACCCTTTTCAAGTGTGATACAGGAAGAGGAAAGAGAAGAAAGTTTTATAAAACTTTTCTTGACAGAATTTTGGTAGTTTTGTGTTTGTTTCCTTTGTTTTTTTTTTCCTTGTGATGGTGATGGCTATGGGAAAGTTCCTTTGTGGGTTAGTAGGTGCTGAAATCCTTGTAGCTGTAGTAGTACTATCGACGAATAATGTTTTGCCACGTGGGTTCTCAGTAAATCTTCTGACTCGCCATATCTATTTAAGGCTGTTCTAAGATTTATCTATCAGGTCACTATGAGAAAATGAAATTTTTCATTTTATTAATACAGAAAAGGTAAACAAGATTGGTGAGGGTGAGAGTTATGAATAATTTATAAAATAAAGTGTAACATAGGAAAGTAATCATTTTGATAATTTTTTGAGTTGTATATTTAGAAATAAATATATAAAATAAAGAATAAATTTATAAATAAATGATATGAAAAAATATTAAAATAATAGTATTCAGAGTTGTAATGTAATTGTATATAAAATATGAGTTGTCAATGTATTATTATCCAACAAAATAAGGTCTTGATTTTATTGTTTTATTTTTATCGAGTTAGGATTATTGGATAGAATGAAAGAAAAAGAAGAGTTAGTGAGTATGACGAAGTTCTAAAAGCTAATTTAAGAATATAATTGCTTAAACTTTTGGAAAAAATTAATTATTATGGAAAAGTGATGCATAATCAATTACACTTTCTTTTGGATCTATATTCATCTGAATGGGAAAAGGTCATTGAAAATCTTGTTTGGATTATTGGTATGCGATGATTTATGAACATTCATTTGTAAGAAATGTATGAGCATGTTTCCTCTTCTAGTTGTGAAGAAAGTTAAAGAAACAGACACGGCAAATGTGAAAAAATTTAATTTACCCTCATTTTATTTCATTGTGTGTGTTTAATGTGTTCTTTAGGTTGTAGAGATTCTTGCACCATGCATGTCGCATTCCTGAATGTATTCATAGGAATCCTTTGACTGGGTTGTTCAGTATTTGAATTCATGATTAAAAACTCATTAATGCATAAGCGTGTTGCTCTTTAGTTCTTTAGTCGATGCTTTGAGGATTTAGCTTGAGCTATTGTCTTCGATTTGGTTGAGAGTTGGTGTTGTGTTGTGTTGGTTGTGTGTGTTTTCGTTGATTGCTTGGTGCGAGTTGAGTTTTGTTGATGTTGGTTTGGGTTTGATTAAGTGTTTTCGTTTAGTGGTTGGTGTGAGTGGAGTTCCTATTGGTAGTGTGTGAAGTACAACGTGGAGGTAGTCACGGTGGTTTCGTAGTCCTTTCATGGTGGTTTGATGCTGATTTGGTGGTATTGATGCATTGAGGTAAGATGTGATGGATAAAAAAGAAGCACCAAGGTGAAGGTAATTGATTATGAAGAGGCATAACCAATTATTAACTACAACCTAATCGATTAATACATTCACAAAATCAATTATCACACCTGCATAATCGATTATTCATTAGCCATACTTAGTCATATGACTCTTTTTTTTCATAGGATAATTAGTTATCCTTCCATATAATCAATTATGGCATTTTTTTTCTTTTGTGATTTTCTTCTGCATTGCAGCATATGGTTGTATGTTATGAAATATTTTGAACCAATTTTTTGGTTAATTGCAAGGAGAAGGAAATTTGAGGTTGACAAAGTTATTCATGGCATAAATTTTGGCAACTAGTACTCGTGAGGAATTTGTTAGTGTATTTTGAAAACCAAATTGTTCCTCCAATTTCTAATATTAGTAGCATCAGTGGTTTGGGTTGACTGTATGTGTCATTTTAAAAAGATCAAAAGTATATGTATTAAAAATAAAAGTTATGTATTATTGTATGGAATTTTTTATTAATATTTTGATTATTATTTGTTGGTGTAAATTTATATATGAATGGAAGCATTATTATTATTGTTGCATTTTAAATTTTTTCTGTAAACAATTTGATGTAAAAGTTTGTTTTGCTAAAATTTGAAGTATGGTTATGCATTTTTTATGATGTAGGGGTTGAGTTCAAATAAGGTATTGGATTGTATTGTTATTGATGTTCTTCGCTTGATTGTTTTCTTGTTATTGAATGACAATTAAACCTTCGCATAGGTTGGACTAGCTTAGATGAAGGTTGTAGTGTGGACCTTGTATTGTAATCCTAACCATTAATTATTAACCTTAAGACTAATCATAATCCTAAACCATATCACTAACCCTAACCTTTATTCTTAGACCATATACATTAATCCTAACTATAACCTTAACCACAATCCTAAAATTAACCTTAAACTTAACCATAACTTTAACCTTAATTCATAAACCATATACCTTAATCCTAACTCTAACTCTAACCCCAATCATAACTCTAATGTTAACACTAACCTTAACCTTATCTTATTCCAAAACCCTGACTATAACCTTGATTTGTAAACCCTAGCACACAACACTAATCTTATCCCTATCCATATCCCTAACCCCTAAACAATAACCCTAACTCTAACCTTTTTGCATATCCCTAACCTTAATACCTAAACCTTAGACCATAAGTATAACCATAACTCTAATCCTTACCCTAATCATAATACTAACCTTAAATCTGGAAGCCTAACATTAAACCATAAGTGTATATTGTTTTTAAGTATTTAATATAAAATGAGATTAAATAAGTTTTGTAAACAAAATATTGAATTGATGGATGTTTTTACCTTAATTCATATTGTCTTGTTGTATCATTCAAAGACATTTTCTACATGGATAATGGTACTCATTGGTATGTGTATTTCGACGACATAAATACGGATAACATGAATATCATGGATAATGATGTTAGTGGTGTAGACTTGAACCTAATTTCACACCTATAACAATAAATAAAATTATAGACAAAGATTATAGCATTGCCGATTCTTTGTATTGTTTCTTATGTATTGAATGTATTGCGTCTGTTAAGTGATACGACTTCCTCTATTACGGAGTTTGTACCCAAAAAAAAAGAGCGAAGTCGACAAAAATTGATGTCATGCTTGGTCAACATTGAACAATATCGGGACATTATTCACATTGGGCCCGAAGCCTTCATTAACTTATGTCAACAACTAAGGGGAATTGGGATTGTTAAAGATGCATTTTGGTCACCTATGGAGGAACAAGTTGCTAAATTTCTCCACTACATAATGTTAAGAATCAAAGTGTTTCATTCTTCTTTCATTGCTTCGAAAAAACAATGTCCTGTCACTTTCATAATGTGTTGAATGCAGTTTTGATATTAAAGGGACCTTATATCTTAAACAACAATCGATTTTAGCCATACTTTAAGGTAACAATGTGACAAATTGAGGTTTCACTTGTCATACATGATGTTTGAGTTTGTTGTTATTTTTAATTGTGATTTTTGTAAACCCTTAGGAATGTTTAGGTGTCCTAAATGACACTCATGTACGTGTGAATGTCTCACGATCATAGGCTCCTCGTTTTCGAGGCAGAAAAGATTGGTCAACTCAAAATGTATTTGGAGCTTGTGATTTATACATGAATTCACATATGTTCTAGCTGGGGGGGAAGGAACAAACCTTGATTCAAAAAAATTGAAGGATACTTTTGTATGAGAGGATGCATTGGTCATGCCTGAAGGTTAGTTTAAAATGTTTTAGTGCGCAATTTTCAATTGGGATGTAGTACTTAGAACTAATTAATATCAATTCAATCATTGTAGGAAAATATTACCTTGGGGATGTTGGCTAAACTAAAAATAATAAAATTGTATAGTGGCTCAGATACCATCTCAAAGAATACTTTCGAAGAGGTCCATAAAATGCTCGTGAGTTGTTTAATCTTTGTCATTCATCACTAAAAAGTATAATTGAAAAAACATTTGGTGTGATAAAAAAAAATGATTCCAATTATAGCTAGTGGAACCGAGCTGCATTACTCGTTTGAGAAAAAAAATAGTTTTAGCATGTTGTATTTTTCATAAATTTCTTCGCGGTGTGGACAATGATTAATCATTAGTTGATGAAGTTGATCGTGAGTTGATGGAGCAAGATCTAAATGTCTCGCTATCCCAAGTTTGTGAGGATGATTATAAGCTCGACTCACACGTTAAGGACATTATAACTAATGAAATGTGGATAGATTATGAACACAATCTTATGTAATAATTTGTATTATGAATGAAAATTTATCTTGCTTTCATGTTCAATTTCGTAAACAATATATATATCTTGTTTTATCATCACTAGATGGGTTGTGTTTGCAATAGGTTTCAACATGAATTGAGGAAAAAATGTTGTCCACAAGTCATCAACAAATATTCGTGAGTTCACAAAACAGATCGTGGAGATGGATCTACAACTAATGACAACAATCGTGGACAAGACACAACTGGGCCATGATCAATGGAAGTTGAGCGACCCAAGCTTATAGTAACATTATTGACGCTCTCTGTCAATATGGATTGGTGGATATTTCTAAAAATAATTTTAAAAATAGAAAAACAAATTTGAAGGATAGATGATGCGAGGTCCACGATCTATTTAATGAGTTAAGCAGATTTGCCTAGAACGAAACAACTAAACATTTCGAGGTTGAAGATGAAGTTTGTGATATCTTAATCCGAGTAACGTATGCAACATAACATAAATACTTCTATCATCCAATATTAACAACATACGCACACCTTCATTTTACAAACAAAGTCTTGTATCGTTAAATGATAAGTTAATCACATTAAACACTATGATTTGATGGAGGAACTATGGAGAGCTGATCGAACCACAGAACAAAGGGTCAGAACAACCCGCAAAGTCGAACGCCAAATCTGCACCCAACATTTCACTATGGACCCAAATGATCATAACATAGAATACATACCAATACCAAAAGAACATCAATTTGATACTACACCAGAACAAGCTCCTAGGTCATTACCGCAAATGGATTCATACAACTCCAACCCAACTAATTCAGCATCATCTAGTAGTACTTCTTCATCATGAGATTCAAAACAAAAAGTCTCATGATTGATTTCATCGACACCTAATTCAACAAGTTAAATACGAACCTTTTATTCATAACCATATATACCTAAATCGAAATCTTAATCATATATACTTAAATATCTAATTATTTACTAATTGTGATATTTTTTCGTAGTTATGTGAAATCTATTGAATTTATTTATAAAGAATAAGTCTAATCTCATTTAAAAATCTAGTTAATCATATTTAATTAGGTTTCTCCTTTCATTAACCTTTTTCATTAAAATAATTGGAGTTCATAATTTTACACAAGAGTTCTAATTTTATAGTATACTTAAGATCTAAAGTATCTCTTACTTTTGTCGTCTTCTATACCACATATATTATGTAAAAATATTAACTGACTTTATAGATAAATAATCATTCTAATCTTCATAAGAAAAATTCTGGGAGTAATTTTAATATTTTTTTTTCTAATCACATTTTTTGATCAGCACTCTAATTTAAATACTCTTTTAACATGTTCTAATTTAGTATGATATTGATAAATGTGCCGCCCCTTTATTTGTATAATCATTACCTTTAACACTATGGTGAGTGTAAGCCACAAAATGAATGTATATTATATAACAAAGACTACTACCCCTTTCTATTAAAGGAGAGAAAAATAAAAAAGCACAAGCCATAGCACATAGGGTTTGGAAGGAAAATGGACCCTACCAAATATCTAGCAAAGGCCCTACTAATCTGAAAGACACATACTTGTGGTGGTGTGTTGGGTGAGATAGTTGCTTAAGCCAATTTCCATCCAAATTCTTTGTGTCCCAATCAAAGGACCCAATATATTTTGTGGGTGTTTCCTTCTCACTTTCCATCATGCAATCTTGAAAAGGTTGACCCTTTGGTCCCACAAAGAGATGCTCCATAAGCAATTGGAGCACATGTGAGGACATCACTTTCTAATAACTTTATTGTGTGTGCCTCATAGGATGAATGAATTTGTGCACTTCAATTGTGCATGCTTCTCTGGGGTTAGGCTTCGTTCCACTTAAAACCCTTCACACCATGGAATACCACTCTGCCTAAATGGATACATCACACTGCATGATGTTTCTCCTTTTGAAATTCTGGGCTCTAAACGCCAAAAATTTCAACACTATTAGCCAAATTTGATATCTTCGTAATCGTACCAAGGTTTAGATAAGGATTCTAGGTGGAAATTGTGATTCCATGAAGTTGGACATTTGGAAGTATAGTGATTCCATGCACATTTTTCAAATTTTTGCAGACATCAAAGCAAATTACAATAAAAGTGTTTAGAATTGTAAAAACATACGTAAATAGTTTAAACAGATTAATTGAAATTATAAATGATTATGTAGAATATGAATTTAAAATTTAAAACGAAGGGAAGTTAATAATTATGTAGAAGAAAAGGTCCAACATATGATGGAGTGCGAGACATCTATAAATAAGAGTTTTTACTTTGTAAAACTCACCTTGGATTGAATTATATATCACTAAAAAAAATCAACAACTAAATTTAGAAACAAAATTTAAATAGTCACTATATTGATTAAATTAAATATTATTTTAGATACTATAAAATTATTGGTATTTAAAATAATTTTTATTATTAATAAAAAATTATAAAATAATTTCTAAATTAGTATTTAAATTAATTACCAAAGTTTTAGTTACTAATATTTTATATTCTAAATTAATCTCTAAAAGACTAATAGAGACTAATTTAGAATATAAAGTAGTTAGTAGTTAAAACCTTGGTAAGTAATGGTTAGGTATCAATTTAGAAACTACTTTAGAAGACCAATAATTTTTTAATTTATAAAAAAGTCTCTAATTTAATCAATATAGTGTTAATTACTTTGGTCTCTAAAATCAATTTCTATTTAATGATCTTCTTATAGTATATGAATTGCTTTAGGCTTTGTTTGGATTGAGAAGTGGAAAGTTGAGGGTGTGGGAGAGGTAGAGTGAGGGTGTAAGAAGAAAGTGTGAAAAAAGTGAGTAAGTTTGGATTAGGTTATGTTAGAGTGGATGTGTGAAAAAAGTTTATTGAGATAAGTGAGTGATGTGATGGTTGTAAGAGTATTTTAAATTATTTTAAATAGTGTGTTACAAATTTACCCTTATATATAAAAGAAGAATAAATATTTATTAATTTTGTGCATAGTTAATTAAAATAATTTAAAGTTTCATTTATAAATAAAAGAAAAAATATATAAAATTCAAAGAAATAATTAAATATAATTTTAAATGTAAGTATAATTTTATTATTTTCATTTTATTAATTTAAATTAATTTTGTTACTTAAGTTAATTTTTTTAGATAATTTTAATATTCTTTATGATTCTTTAAATTATGTTATATATATATATATATATACACACAAAATTATTATTAATAATAATTTCCATTATTGATATTATTGTATGAAGGGTACCATGGTCTTTTCATCTCATTTCACTATCTTTTCTCTTCAATTATGAGAAGATCCTAAATACCCTCAACTTTCCATTCACCCTCAACCTCCCCCTCTCATATAAGCACAAAAGGTGACACACATTCACCCTCACCCTCAACCTCCATCACCCCCAAAAAGCAAACACACACTTAAAGTTTTCTTTGATTGTCTTAGGTCATACTTGTGAGTAATATTCTCCTATTTCTTTAAAGATCTTTCTTTGAAATAGAAGCAACCTGGTAGCCCTTTTAGACGAAACACTTTGTTGTAAGAAGACGATTTTACCTCATAGTCACCTTCTTACACAAAGTGTTTTATTGTAAAAAGACAACTTTACCTCATAGTCGCCTCTTTAGAGTAATTTAATTTCAAAAATGTCATCGCATTTTGAAAGATAGTGTCTAGTCGTAAAAGCATTGTGAATGTAGTGTTGAAAATAGTCCTTTTTGCACTAGTGTTAGTTACGAATTATTTAAATTCTAAAGTTGATATATAATAGATACCAATTTAGAAACTATTTATCAATAATAGAAACTAATTTAGATATCAATAATATTTTTAGTTTCTAAAATAGTATCTAATTTAGTCAAAATAGCAACTAATTTTTTTTGTCTCTAAAATAGATTTCTATTTAATGATTTTCTTGTAGTGTTTGGTAAATAATACTTGTTTAGCCAAGAGTGACTTGATAAAGAATACTCGATTAGTTATGAGTGACTTAGTAAAGAATATTCGTTTAACTAAGAATGGCTTGATATAGAATACTTGGTCGAGCCAGGATTGGCTTGGGAAAGAATATTCTTTAACATGTCAGTCAAGAGTGGTTTTGATTCAAAAGAATACTTGTTGATCCAGGAGTAGCTTAAGAAAGAATACCTAGTAAGTCAAGAGTTGCTTGGGGAAAAGAGATTAGCTAGGAGTGAATGTGAACCCAAAGAATACTTAAAGTGTACTTAGTCTAGTGGAACTTAGTCTAGTGAAACTTATACTATAATATGAATATATAATAGTGTGTTTACAATTTATTATAAAAAAATACTTAGGTCCGACTACTACATTTGATGAGTATTAAAACCTAAACAATCTATGCATTTCAGAAAGACAAAAAAACTTTATTAAATAAAAAAACATAAAGCCTTATCGAAATTTGTGTAAATGTTATGAATTAGGAATTGAGGGGGGTTTCTTCCTGCACCTCTATGTTTTTCTTCCTACACCTCATACTTCAAAAAATACTCAAATTACCTTTTGACATTTTTCATTGAACATTTTTTATTTAATTATTGATTGTGGAATTTGGAGACTTCCCTGCTATAGAATCGACAATAAATTTTTGTTCTAAAATACATTCCAGAATAAAAAAAAATTATTTCGGAATATAGAATCTAAAATGGATAATGTTAGAATTTTTGGGAATATGAAGGTGCATGAATTTTTTTTTCACATTTTGAATATGTGAATTATGTGAGTTAGCCTACTCACTCTATACTTGGCCCATGTGAATTACAAGTTATGCGGGTAGGCTTAAATAAGCCAATGGATTATTTAAAACTCTAGTTTATACTTTTACTTGCTTAACTTTAGAGTGGTTCTGTAAAAGGTTTGGGATACCCCTTAAGTGTCTCTAATTATTCTATTAATTTATTGCTGATAAAAAAAAAAGTCAATGGATTATAAATATCCTGTGTTTTTTATCGAATCACATGTTGACACACACGACTCGTCTACCATAACCCGTCTCGCATTACCAGCCCATGAGTCATCTACCGTAAAAAAAAATAATACAGAAAAATTTTAAAAGAACAAAAGGCAAGCATGAAATAAGATAGGGACTAAAAGAATTACTAAAAATTTAATTCAGCGTAATAAAAAATGCAAGTTCTTGTTTTTATTGTCTGCGTCTACTATATACATATTAATCTATATTCGCAATTATTATTTCGTCTATGAAATAAAAATGATTTAATTAACATATACAGGTTTTATTATTTCGTCTGTAAAAGAAAAAGTTTTATTATTTTGGAGAGGAATAAGCAGTGACATGTGATGCAACTGAATGTTTTTAATTTTAATTTTTTTTAATTTACAATGTAATTTCAAAAATACATTACAACTTGTTAATATTTCTCTTATTGCCGAAAAAAAAATACTCTCCCGTTACTTTTTGTCCATGCTTTTGGTGGAAACTGAATTAATGTACGTGTCACACAATCATACTTATATTAATATGTAAAAAATTTACAAAAGTGTGTAAATTCATGTTAATGAGACGAAAAAGTATCTAATTAACTTTTTATTACATTAGAATATAAAGATTGTTTGAAATAACTATAACTAGTTTTGAGCCCATATATGATCCATACATGTTTATTTTTCATAATTAAATTTACAATAAAATAAATCGTCTTGAATGTATAAATTATAATCTAATTAAATTTCTTAATAAATAAATAATTTGAAATATGTAAATTATATTTGATATTTATGAAAAAACAAATACATATATATATATACAAAGTTATTTTGAACCATTCATTGTAAAATTTAAAAGTTTATTTAAAAGTAAAAGAGAAAAGAGGTGATCCACGTGGTGAAAACATTTCTGGTGAAGAAAAACTTATGAAAACTGCTTTGATTCAATAATAACTCAAAAAAATACTTTCACTCAAACATATCTACCGTAACTTTTATACATAGAGGATATACCAAAAACTTATTTATTTTTTTGTTACAATATAACAAAAAATTGTATATACTTTCAGGTGCATAAACTATATTATAACTCAAATTAGTAACAACTATTTTTTTACATATAAGTTATAATTTATATTTATGATAAACAGTATTATTTTAGTTGAATTATATTTCTATTATACAATTAAGTTATGATAAACAAAATTATAAACATCTCTCATATGTAGAACCACTTCGATCTTCATTTATGAATAGACTTAAATATGTTGTTTGTAGATAGTGTTAAACAGTTTACAGTTAGACTAAGATTATTAACATACGTACAAGTTAAGAAGTCAATAAACAAACAAAATAGTCTTCAATTTGTGAACTTGATATTGCATTTTATTCTAGTTTTCAAATTAAATTTATCGTTAAATATTTACTTAAGAATAAACATTGATGTGAAACAAGTCGTGAACTCGGTTCCAAAATTGGTTTAACTTATTTTTGTCCTTAGTAATAATAAAAAGACTAGTTGAGCTTTTAATTTTGAACTAGATTGATTTTTTATGTTGAGGGGAGATTAAAAAAATCAAAACCTGATGACCAAAGTGATGAAATTCTCAAGAGACAAATAAAATACTGTATTATTTATTAGTGTACACTCCAAAGGAACGTACTAAACTGGCCTGCCAAAAATTACAACACATTCCAACTTGAGCAGTTTTACAGTAAAAGAAAAGGAAAGAAAGAAGAACAAATGGAAAAAGCATTGAAAACACAACAAAAAGTTACAAAAACTAAGAACAACAATAGTGATGAATACAAGAAACCTCAAAACAGTAAAATAAGGAAACGATACAAGAACTTGAAACTGACGAATGACATTACATGCAAATAAAATGGCAAGACTTTCCAAAAACATAACATGCAAATACTAGCAGCCGTACATTAACCAGAACTTCCATGCAATTGCAAAGCCCTAGAATGATCTCATGGATTACTGCAATGCTGAAAGACACCAGCACCAATACCACAACCCAAACCAGCCACTCCAGCCCCAGCTCCACCTAATCCTCCACCACCACCACCCAAACCACCAGCACCTCCTGCACCACCTACACCACCTACACCTCCTACACCCCCTAAACCTCCCACACCACCTAAGCCTCCACCTGCACCACCACCTAAGCCTCCACCTGCACCACCACCTAAGCCTCCAACACCACCAGCACCACCTAAGCCTCCAACACCGCCAGCACCACCTAAACCTCCCGCACCACCTAAACCTCCACCACCACCTAAACCGCCACCACCACCACCTGCACCTCCAACTCCACCACCAATGCCATGGAAGCCACCAATTCCAGCACCACCTGCACCTCCAACTCCACCACCAATGCCATGGAAGCCACCAATTCCAGCACCACCACCAACGCCATGGAAGCCACCAATTCCAGCACCACCACCAATGCCACCAAACTTCCCAATCCCTCCACCTATCCTACCAAACTTTCCAATCCCTCCACCAGCCGCACCACCGATTCCACCGAACTTGCCTATCCCTCCACCGACCCCACCACCGACCCCGCCAAACTTGCCTATCCCCCCTCCTGTCCCACCAATAAAACCACCCATCCCAGCAAATCCACCAACCCCACCAACCAAAAAGTTCTTCTTCTCACCCACACTCTCACCCTGGCTCCTTCTTGGAGACTCTGCATGTACTGCACTTGCATGCACACCCAGAGTTTGTTCTCCATTTTCACCACCACCCTTTGGCACATCACGTGCAGCACTTGCATGCAATGTAACTAGTACAAGCAACACAAGCAGGGCACCCCATTTTCCCATCTCTCTCTCACGCTCACACTCTCACTCACACTCACACTCACACACACAGATCTTCTCTGTAAAACTAAAGTGTTGATGTGGAAGCTATGCATGCAAAAGGGAGTATCTTATACCTGAGAAAGGTAGAAGACAGTTGAGAGCAATAAAAGATTGCAAGGGGGAGTAATTATGACTTGTGAGTTTTCGAGAATTGAGAAATCTTTAATTTTGTGTATCAGAAAGGTAGGTAGAATCAAAAGAAGAGAAAATTTAAGATTGTCATGTGCTCCCTTGCACTAATTGCCACCGCACAAATTTTCAGCCAATAACGACTAAACCGGTCTGATGCTCATATTCAAGTATAAGATTTTAGAAATTAAATCAATATATTTTGATGAAAGATTTGTGTTATGTTTTTATCCCCATTAGTATAAAGTATATTAATGTTATTATTCATTTTAAAATATATAAATATATTTTAGTTTAAATGTTATATTTCGTACCTTCTTTGTATTTAAATATAATATTCAAAGAAATATTACATCAATTTACTGAAGAATTGAGTTGTTGTTATTGAATATGTTATCCAGTTTTTGTAAGATGGGTTTATATTCAAACAAACAACTGTAATAAAAAAAAATTAAACGAGTAATATCAAAGATAAAACCCAACTCATTTTTATAAGGGAAAATTATTTCAACTCAATTTATCTTACAACTCTTAAACATAAATCCAATTGGACTAATTTTATATACATGTCATTTTATTATATGGTGAAATATATTAATAGGGTTGTACAGTATTATTTGCCGATAAAAAAAGTTTTAATTATTGGTGTTAACATAGTGGTTTGTGGATGTTTTTACGAGGATTGAAGTGATCCTGTAACATTTAATTTTTCTCTTTAATTTAGTAGTTTCAATTGAAAGAGTTATTTCCTTAATACTTTGATAATTCGAGATATTTTCTACTTTTTCTTCTTTTCATTTTAGAGATAAGTGTGTCTCCTCAAGTCAACAAGAAACATAGCAAAGTAATAAATGCTAAAAAAATAGGCATGAATGTTAACATAATAGGCCTGAATCATTAATTAATAGAGGGTGAATTGTTTCTTTGAAATCTTTTTAACTATTAACAAAAAATATTTAAATATTTCTTCAAACACTTATAAGAGAGTATGATGGAGGACCCTACAAAGCAACAAATTTGGCTCTTAACAAGGTCCTGACTAAGAGGATATATATGGAAGAAAAAAAATATCTTAAAGAAGACGACTTTATTAATTGGAAATCAATGATATTTCTTATTTCTTCTTCGTCTTCGTCTTCTATATGTGCATATTTTTTTAGTAGGATTTTGTAGAGGCACATGTGAACTTATTATAGTTTAAGCTTCTATAGGGTTTTATTGGACGATACATGAAGAAGAAACACCCAAGCCACTGAAGAAAACACGAAAAAATGAGTTTGGAGCCTCAAGTCCCACATCACTTGGAACATGCTACTTTTAGTTCATTTAGAATGCTAGCTTCCACCTTTGGGGCAAATTTGTGTCATTTAGTCTCACATTGAAATTGTCAAGCTTGCAAGCTATGTTGGAGTTGTGGTATATTTGATGAATCAAATATCTTACTTCAAGAATTTTAAGATTGGATTTGATCATGAACACTTAGATGCGTTTCTAGGGTGTGTTGTGGTGATCAGGATCCTTGTAAGTTTCTCTTACATGCTTTGATCTTCTAATTGCATTAAAAAAGCATTTTAAAATGAATTATAGTTTGTCTTGATCATATAATAGTTTTTAATTAATTAAATAATCTATTAAAATGTTCTTACCATGTTTGAACTGATTGTAGAAGACATTTTAATCAATTAGATTATCGTTTTAATCCATTAGAATCACTTATAACCATGAGTAATTATGAAGTTTTTATTTTAATATGTTAAAACAAAAAGGGTATTTTTGTTTTAACATAACATCTCCAAAAGTGCATTATGCGATGAAGAAGGGAGGTGTTGGTGAAAGTGACAGAGATGACAGCGGCAATGACATAAGCACAGTGCACGAAAAGGGTATTTTTGTATTTTCGTACAGTTAGTAATTATGAGGTTCTGGAAACAAAAATCTTAGTTTTTCTACTGTTAGTAATTAGGTGCTGGAAGCAGAAATCTTAGTCTTTTTTGTACAGTTAGTAATTATGAGGTGCTGGAAGCAAAAATCTTAGTCTTTTTTGTACAGTTAGTACTCATAGGGTGCTGGAAGCAAAAATCTTAACTTTAGAGACATGCTTTAACAGGCCACCTTGTGTTAGTTCGGCCCATTAAGAAGCAAGAGGTGTTTCCGTCTGATTTGTTTTTTTCTTTAGAGAAATGTTTTAAATAATATGATAAAAGCACGTCGCTTCTATGATCATAAATAATATTGTTATAAACTAGTGGAGTGGGAATAGAGACGATATTGTGTTCCTCATCCACTTTTTTATTTTTATCATTTACGTATTATTATATTTAATATTAAAAATTAAATAAAATATTTTAATTAAACTAAAATAATGTATTTATATTTTTTATTTTTATTATTTATATATAATTATGTTTAATATTAAAAATTAAATAAAAAAATGTCAACTATACCAAATAATAAAAAAAGATAAAAGTTATAATTTTTAGGAGAGATAGAGATGTGAAAAAAAAAATATTTTACTGAACATTTTCACATCTAATAAACTTTCTCGTTCCACCTTTAATATCAGGTTTCACTTTCTTTTCTTCTGTTCTTTCATTTTTCGCAATTCATTTATGTTATGTTTATTTCAATTCATTTACTCTTTATGCAGACGGATTTGAAGAAGAAAAATATGTTTGCATCGAGTGATTTATTTAAGTGGAAGTGTAAGATTGGAAGAGACTCAAAGTCTCTTATGGTTATCCTCTTATCGGAGAGAAAAGAAAGAAAAAACACTTGTTTTTTACTTAAAAAAATGGGTATTCTTTCTAAATAATATAAACAGGTAACAGCTGATGCAAATACAAAACCGTCCTTGTTTTATTTATCCCTACACCATGTGACAATAATTTTTCTAGATGTTATTGATAAACTGACATGGGGTGCTGCTTGTTTTTGTGTTGATGTTTTTTTGCTTTGTTTTATTGAATATTTTGTAAAATTATATTAAATAAAAATATGTGTATTTTACTTGCATATAAATATATTTTATATTTTTAATTCAAACTCATATAAAAAAATATAGTCTGAATGTTGACGTGGTTTTGGATAAAAAGTGAAATAAAAAATATACACTAAAAATAAACAATAAATTATTTATATTTAATATAAAATAAATTATTTTAATAGAAATTTATTTTGACATTATCAAGGATTAAAATTCCTTCTTAAGTCATTTATTCATATTTGCAGTTTTCCTACTAATGTACTCTCCGAAATTTTTTTAAACTCAAAAAAAAATTCAAAACTCATGTTAAATATCATGAATTTAAAATTTTCATAAAATATCATGGATTGACCTTTATGGAACAATGAGAATTTTAAATTTATAAAATATTAATAAATTTCGTTTTCCTTCTTAATAAACACACTAGGTGTTGCTTAACAAACAATTGTTACCTGATAATTTGACATATTATTGTTTATTCAAGTAATGAAGTTTACACGAGCAATGTTATTTTGATTTTTTTTCTAATAAAAAAGATACTTTCTTAATCAAGAATTAGTAGGGTAAGAATGTAAACTAAACACTTACTTAAATAACCTTTAATTAGGCTCTAATTTAGGTTAAACATTCTATTTAGGAACTATGGTATTAAATGTGAAATAATTTATATTACTAGGATTTACAAGATTTTAATAGCGTCCTAAAATTTTCAATGTCAATATAGAAACATACAATATAACGTCGCATTGAATACTATATACTAGTTCATAGATATAATAATATATAACATATACATGTTAGGTAACTCTATATAAGTATATTTTATATAATATTGGAATACCAACTTTTCAAAAGAATATACACAAAGTTAAATATTAGGGAAAATAAAAGAAAATTCCTTAGCTTTGTTTAGCCTAGTATCATTATTCGCATAAAATATTTTCATATAAGATATAAATCAGATATACGTATATCAATTAATCATACACTCAATATAATTCATGTTTAATAAACTATAAATAAATCACTTTCAATTAATAAAATATATAAATTCTTAATTATGTTTCAACGAAAGAGTATAATTTTTTACATTCGATACTTTTTTTTTTCAAAAGACTTATATCAAACATGTTTTACCAAAGACTAATATATAACTATACATTATTGGTAAAAAAAATAACACCAGTTTTTTTATGTCATAATAGTTACTTACATCTTAAAGAGAGATGATACAACCCTAAACCCTAAATTTTTCCTAACTTTTTTTCACCTGAATTATTATTTATTTTATTAGGCAAACTTATGATATTTCATTTTCTTAATTAGTTTATTATTTAAACCCTTTAAGTCTAATACCACCGCAAGTATTCATTAGGGATGACAACATGGCAGGTTGGCTCACCTCGCGTAAAAGAGGCGAGTTAGTTTTATTGGCCTATCTCGTATGTGAACTAGGCTGCATAATTTATTTTCCAATTAATGAAAAAAAAATTAAATATAAATTTTGAATAAATTTAATTTTTGTTTATTAAGTTTTTTTTTCTTATTTAGATGAATTAGATAAATAGTCTCACAATATTATTTTCACGACACATGCTTAATAAAATATAGGTAAAAAACATTATAATGATGTTTTTTTTATTTTCAATAAAATTTGAATTCCACTCGTACTAATGAATTGACTAATAAAATATTTAATTAAATATATAATTTTTTAAGATAATCCATGTAGACACATGATTATTATTCTAATTTAAAAAATAATATAAAATATTATATATATATAATTTTATTATATTTAAATTTTATTATAAAAATACTAAGGTCTGACTACCTTTAGTATTTGATGAGTATTGAAATATAAACAATCTATACATTTTAGAAAGACAAAAAAATACTATTAAATATTAAAAAACTATTATTGAATTTCGTGGAGATGTTATGAATCAGAGATTGATGGTAGTTTCTTCCTGCACCTCCATGCCTCTCTTCTTGCACCCTATACTTTAAAGAATAATCAAATTGTCCTTTGATATTTTTCCTGGAATGTTTTTTATTTAAATTTGGAATGTGAAATTTAGAGACTTCACTGGTTATAGAATCTGAAAGTTAAAATTTGTGTTTTGGATTGTACAATATTCCAAACTGCACAATCCATAATACAAATTTATATTCAAGATTGTAAAATTTGAAATGGATAATTTTAGAATTTTTTAGAATATGAGGCTGCAAGAAGAGATATTGGGAGTGCAAAAAAAATTATAAATTTTTAAAATTTATGAGTTTTGCAAGTCAGCCCGCCCCGTTCCACACTTAGCCAGCACAAGTTGTGTGTTATACAGACGGGCCTAAGAGGACCAACAAGTTAAAATAGACAAGTCACTCCACGTTTTTCTCAACAGAACACGGATCAATCCTTATGTCCTGTCCCGCTTTGTCCTCCCTAATTTTCACCACACATACAATAAATAATACATCTATAAAGAAAGTAGAGATTTAAATAGATTGAATTTTAATAAATAAATTTTTTATAACTTATAGAATTTTTATATTTTATCTATTAAATCGGATCTTAGAAGCATAATCCGATGAACTTTTATTTAAATGGTAACGAAAAGGTAAGAAGTGAAAAAAAAGCACTAAAAGTTGAAAGTGTTTTAAATTAGAAAACAATAAGAAAAAATATGTTTATTATTTATTTATTTTATTATTTATATATTATTATTATATTCATATATGATATCTAAAAAACGAAAATAAATCAGCATATATAATCAAAATTATATGATCTCCACGCGATTAAGTGGCTCATAATCAATTATAGTGCCCAATAATTAATTATGGGATTAATTTTATGATTACATGCATAATTTATAATCTATTATATTGTACTATTTTCACTTTTCAAGTATTTCCGTTTACACTTTTATAAAGAACTTCTTACACACACAACTTTCTCTCCATTTCGTAAGATACACATGAAACTTTTATACGGTGATCATCCTAATTTGAAATGATAACTCATAAGAATAAACTTTTTTTGTTGGTAGAATAAACAAATTCAGAGTTGAGTTTTATAATAGCTTAAGTGATTATTACTTTTATGCTTAGGATACATTGTTTTAAGTTTTTTTTTTTCTGGGTAGATACAATGCATTAAGTTTATTAATATAGATGTGAAATAATGTAGTTACCTAATTTCATAAAACTTAGAATAAGCAGTATCTGCAATAATAGTTCTTTGGATTAATTTTCTTTTGTTTTTTTAATACAGTGTGATAGGTTTGTGACCAAACACTAATAAAAGATGATCTGTTGTTAGCTGTATTTTGTCGTAGCAGTTTTAGGCATAGTGCGTACAATTTCAGGTTTCTGTGAAAACTCAGAATCAAATAATTTTGTTTGAGTTCATCAGATGCAATGTCAAATCATGCACCCTCAACACACACACATGTCTAATCTATGAAGTAATTTATCCTATTAGATATGATCATTTTGCAAGTGATTCAGTTCCATCTTAACCAACCATGAAAAGAGATGTGATTTAACATGTTATAATTCAATAAGAATCAGTGATAAATATTTTTAAAATCAATATCCTACTTTAATTTATTTAACATGTTATGATAATGTTACAAGATAAAAACATATTCGAATGGCTATCGAAATAAAAGGGAAGGAAAAAATAAGAATGAAAAAAAAAACATTTTTAAAAATGTAAGTTTTACTAATGAAAAATTATACATTAAAAAATATAAATTTCTGTGAAATTTTTTATGTTAAATAAATTCTTCATTTCGGATTGATATAATTGATTATATAAAACACAAAATAATTGAGTAACCATCTTATTATTCCTCTTACAAATGTATTGTTTCTTTCTAAAAATATTAATAAAAAATAATAAAAGTAATTGAAAATAATAAATAATATTTATTTTTAAAATAAATTATCTAAAAATTAATTTTACATTATTTTTCTCTTCAACTAAACAATGTATATTTTTATATTTTTCTTTCTTTTCTATTTTATCTATTATCTTTTCTTGTTTTCATTTTTTTTCTATCGAACACATCCTAAAATAGATAATGATTTTTCTGATAAACGGCATATGAAAGTATAACTGTTTTTTCTTGAATTGTTAATTTACTTTTAATATTTTTCTCTTATATGGTCTACCATGTAAATGTCATAGGGTCCATGATATTGTTAATTTCTTCTTAACTCAGAGGGGTTCATTATACGAATAGATGTCACTAAATTAGCCAATAAATTGTATTACAATAACTAGTGAAAACACAAAAAACACAGATGTTTTATGTTTGTGTGTCCATATTTTTTTTTATACTATCTTATTTTAGTTAAAAAATTGATATTTATATTAATTTTATTTTATATGTTTATTTAGATAAAAAAATATATGTGTCATTAATTTTTATATTTAATATATAATCTATAATTTAAATAAAAACAATATAAACAAATGTTGGAGAAAAATATAAATAGAAGATTTTTATGAAAGAAAAAAAAAGCTTTATGGTATTATAGAGTAGTGGTCATAAAATTAGAACCAACAAAATGTATGCATAACCAAAAGAAATTAGCATTATTAATTGTTATAAATTAATAAAATCCAAAAATTTGAACATGAAAAGATATGACTTGGTCGGTGGTTCTATAGCATGAATTCCATGGGTAGACATCACTTGCATGGTGGTTGTCTTAAACTATAAAAGCAAACATTTGTTGTCCTTGTCTCTTGTTTTGACATAATAACCTAAACAACAAGACTACTTCTTATGCAATAATCTTTTGTATTACTTTTTTTTAACGTGCATGCTTAATTACTTTCTTTATTTTTTATCAAACTTAAAATTTCCCAAACAGAAGTTCTTTATGGTAAAAGTAAATTGGAAGGTTACAATGCAAAAAATAAAGATTTACTTACATACTATATTGGAAGATCTAAAATGATAATATGTTGATATTCCACTAAAGGAGTTTTTTCTTAAAAAAAATTAACATGGTCATTTTCTCTTTATTTTCCCTGAACTAAATAGTAAAATGAAAACTTAAAGCTAATTTTTTTGTTCTTTTAATAACTAAATTAGAGCATACCCATGAACTAATTAACATAAAGGGCATAACGGTCATTTTTTATATATTACCTAACATTTTCCTCAAATTTCACCCTTACAAATGAAAACTTCAATGAACTAATTTCTTCCTTTTCCAAACATAACCTCAAATAACTTTGCATGAAGGAATCCACTTGAAACCAATGTGTATTCTTATTTGCATCTTATTTTTTATCCCAACTTAAACCAAGCATAGCTTTGTGGTGCAGTGAATAAATGAGGCATACCAACCATGTACTGAAGGTAGAAAAGTCTGAAGGACCACTCTCTCTGTTACCTTTCACTCAACAATTTACAAAAGAAATTATTCATAAGTCCAAAATTGAAATTATATTTTTATATTTTAAATTTTTTCTTCATTTTTATAAAATTGTAAACAAAAGTTAGAATTTGATTTCCGATGAGTCAAATTCTGGCCAGTTTTTTAATATAAAAAATGGCTATTCATAAATAAAAATTAAACTTTTGAGAGTGGAATTCTGAATTTGTACAATAAACATATTTAATTTTGAAAGCAAAGCATGCAGGTCTATTTGGAAATATATTTTTTGGATTTGGTTTGTTTTAGTAAAAAAGTGGTGGAGAGTTAAGTATTTGGATGTATTAGTTGGGTCAGAACTGTGTTCCTATGGTAACCAGCCACAGACTAAATGGTCCATGGAACTAAAAGTTGATGACAAATTGGACAGGAATTGAATAGGTATTGAAGCCCCTTTTGGCATAGTTACTTTCCAAGTAGAATGTTTTTGTTTGTTTTTGGAGGGTGGGAAACATGGAGTTTTTGTACCTTCTTCACCTTCACTTTAAAACCAAACTCCTCAACCATCCCTTTCTCCCCTAAAGTTTTAGGGCATGCCCATGTGGACATTTTTCACCTAATGTTTTTCCCATTCTACAAACTTGCTTCTTATATGCAGTTCTTGGCTTTTCATGACCTTTCTCAATTTAATCCTTCAAACCATAAACTCAGAACTATAAACTTAATATAATACAACCATTTGGCTTTGTAAATTGTATTTATGTGAAAACAACTTCAGACAACAAATGGGAAACATGTTCTTTCTTTTAGGCTTACCCAAATGCCTAGTTTGATAAGATGGAAATATATGTCAATTGTTTGGTTGTTTAAAACTATAATAGAAATAGAATGAGATCAGCTAGTATTTTGTTGTTTTATTTTTCACATATTTTTTGTGTTTTTATATCCATTAATTAACTTGAACTCTTATTCTATTTTCATGTATTTCTATTCACTCAATTGTATTTTTGTTTTAGTTTATAAAGATTGTTTTATACATAATTTTTAGAGAGTGTGAGTGAGAGAAAAAAAACTAAGACAAACGAGTCATATAAAACTGAAAATAAAAAGTCAAAATAGTTTTTAGATGAGCTTTGGCTAAATAAAAATAGTTTTCAAAAATAAAAACCTTGTGAAATAATGAATAGCTAAAAACACAACTAAGTGGGGATGAATTAATTTTAAAATAATTTCTAAAGATATCTTCTTAAATATGTGTTCAAGAGGATAGTTCAGTCCAATAATAAATTATTATAAAAAAAATTAAAAATTCAAGATAATATGTGTAAAACTAAAAAAATACAAAATTTTATGCTTATTTGCTTATACGCAAATATACATTCAGTTAATCAAAACAACATTAAATGAATTTTCCATTAAAAATCTTCAATTTTCCAATTACAATAATGTAACTAGAAAAATAAATACAAAATTATTTATTGAAAATCTTTAGTATCGGTTGGGACTGAGAAAGTTATGTCACTCGACATTATTGACTGACCGAGTGATCAACCACATTAAAAAACAAATTGACAATAAATGACAAGTAAGTAAACATCATATAAATTTGGGGCACATCCCACCAAATCCGAGTGACATCATGAGAAATCAACTAACATTGATTTCTTGAAGATATGTGCTAGATATGACCAATGAATTAAATAACCCATTATCAAACACTATAATAAGCCATTTACAAAGGAGTAAAATACATTTTTATCAATTTTACATCATACCCTCTCAATACAGAGTACTTACTTAATCGTCGAAGAATCTTTTGCAGGTTTATTCTTGGTCGAACACTAAGGAGCTAAAGAATTGAAGGGTTGAAGTCTGAATGAGTGGAAGAGTTGAATAACTAAAATATAAGGGAGCACGACCGAAGACGCGACTATTGGAGGACTGACCGACACCAACAATAATTGTTATAACCAATTTGAGATACTATCTAGGTTCACTTTGTCTATACAAATACACTTTTTAAGAAGATTTATGGAGGTAATTTAATTACCACACACAATTTACAGAAAAGCAACAAATATATTTATAAAACCTCTATGTAATGAGACATTTAACAATTTTGTGTTCAAATTTAAAATGCTAAGTATACATCTTCCAACTTGAAAAAAAAAAATATTTGTTTTCTTTAAAACTTTTTTCTCCCTATAAATCAAAACTCATTCTTATGTTTATATTTCTTTTCGTATATATATTATTTAATATAAGGAACACAAAATATATATTTTCTTTTTTTTAATTAACTGTCATTTTTCTTAGAATTCAAACATGTAATTTGATTGATTTGAATGATATATTCACATTTTCTTTATTTATAAACGTGGAAAGACGTTTGTATTGTTTGACAAAATCTGGCGACCAAGATGGTACACATCTACATAATAGGGTACGATGCATTTAATACGGTGAAAAAGATTTATCAACGGTGAAGTAGTTTACACAAAAGCTGGGGTCGCTAAACCGTCGCTATTACATTGCATAATGTATATACATGTCTGACACTTTCACGCAATGTTGAAGTGCTTCCCTTTTCAAAATTTCGTTTTCTCTCAAACTTCAACAATTCATTAATTCACTACTGAATAAAAAAAATATATACAAAAAAATCATAGACACCCCAAGGAAGGGACTGTCTTTGTGGGGTACCCTAAGGAACAGTCCTGCAGAGAAAAGGCAGAAGTGGATCAGTGAATTAGCGTTCCCTATTTGATGATGCTCAACGACACCATCCACATTTCGTTTTCATTGTCCTCTGCAATTATTCATCACAGTAAAACTACAATTAAAATAATTTTATTTTTGTAATATATGGTTCCTGCCATCTTCTGTGACTTACAAGGAAGAGAACAAAAATGTGTGACCAGTTATTATATACTTGCTTCAATTGAGGCCATGTTATTTTCACACATTGTTAGGTCAACTTCACACATCATTAGGTGAGAATTAAGATTAGTCACTAATTCCACTCAACTTGACTTCTGATTTAAGTATTGGGGTAGGTCCTGCACTATTATGTCCTTTCATTATTTCCTTTTGCCACCAACCTTTGTGAGGAAAACAGGTTTTTAGTCTTACCTAAAAAGATACCCTTGCTATTTAATTTACTAAATGTGTAACTACCTCTTAATTAATTCATTTACATTAAATTAGTCATCACTTTGCTTATGTGTTCAAATTTTGTTACTTTAATTAAATAATTGTATAGTCTAAATAAAGTAAAAATGTTCTTTAATTAAAGATCACTCAACAGTTATGAAAAAATATTGATTTGATATCAAAACTTATAACATGTGTCTTGAAATAAACAAGATAGTGATTACATGAGAAGAAGAGTAAGCAAAGAGGTTATCTTATTCCCAAGGATAAATATTCAAAATATAAAGGTGACTTCGCTTTAGATATTTTGATTTTTCTGTTTATTAATCATATTTTTTAAAAAAATTGTTTTTATTAACTTGGATATTGCAGAAATGTTCATATTTAATTTAAGAATGAGAGAGAAAGTGAGATACAATTTTTTAAGTGTGCTTTTATGTGATGAAGATTTCACCTTAATTCGAATAATGATTTTATAGTACATAAGTGAGTGTAAATTTCACCTTATCAGTCTTTTGAGTTAGACTTAAAGTTTACTTTTTAATATAATATCAGAATCATTTAGAACATATATAGTGAGTGTTTAGACTCGACCCATTATGTCACTTACTAGCCAACTACCCATAAAAATATAGTATAATGTTTGATTAGTTTCAATATAAGAGTGTGTTAAAGATTCTACATCGACTAAAAATAAATAACTTTCATAACTAATAAATATTATTGAATTTGTATTGATTTGATAATTTCTTCTTAATTTAATTAAGATGGAAGAACCATCTTTTATATATGAATTAATTTTTGGGAACTCTCATGTAATTTTAGAACTCAAGAGGAAGTTTACCTTATCTTATCAAAGCAGTATAATTCTTAATAATATTAATTATTTCTATAAGTTAGGTTAAATCCTATAGCACATGTCACCAGTTAGGATTAGCCTAGAGAAGATATCTAGAACAATTGTTTGTCCCCAACTTAATGTTTGTGGTACCAGGGACATGGTGATGGATGTGTGTGCGAGTCTCTTTACCCAAGGTGGAGAAGAAATAGAGATAGGGCTTCCGTTAGTTGTTTCAATTTTGAATGTAAGTGAAAGCGTGGTTACGGGTTTCCTTTTCTATCCCCATCTCACCTACAAAATTTAAGGTTTCACATATACAAATAAAAAATTTAAGGCTTCACATATACAAATAATATATGAGTAGTATTATTTGTTCAATTAAGAGAAATAAAGTAAAATTATTCTTATATATTCTCATAAGCTTTTTTATATAATATATTTAGTTTTATAAAGTTAGTTTTATTTTGATTAGTAGTTATGTCTAATTTAGTTTTAAATTAATCTTTTTATTTAGATGAAAATTTATGGCAGTTTTATCATTAGAAAGCGTCAAGAAAAAAAAAATTAAACTTGGACCTTAAAATTATATTGAAATATTTATTATTTTGGTTTGATATTAAAAATTATTTATTTCGTTGGTAAAATTATTTTTTTATGAATAATTCAAATGGGTTCTAATTACAGGTTGAGAAAAACGTATAGTATAATGAATATCTTTTTAGAATAAAAGATACTACATCTATTAAAACTTAAAATAACGTAGAAAAGTCTCTTGGTATAATATTGAGTACTTTTTTTTGCAATTTTTGGTTGGTTTAAAAGACATAAAATATCAGCTGTGATACTATTTTTAAAATTGTTAATTTCTAATACTTATTAAATTTATGTTTTATAAATTTTGAATGAGATCAATTTTATTATATTTTAATAATCATACAAATCATCCTAACGAAAGTGGAACATTTATTTAAGTGTATTATTTTCATTTTGAACTTGGTTGAAAATACTACAAGATATTGTATAAAATTAATATAACAAATATAATAATTGAAACCAAACAATATATAAGTGAAATAATTTATCTATAATAAAAATGATAAGATTATGAATTTAATTAAAAATATAATTATCCATACTTCAAAATATATTTTTTATAAATGAAATAAATTTGATATAAAAATATCAATTATTTTAATAGATAATTTTGTTAAAGATTTATAATTCAATCAGTTTAAAAATTTTATGTTAGCAATTATATTTACGCATAATGAATGAATGAAAGAACTTTGTAGGTTCAGTTCTTTATTTTTCTAAAAGTGGATCAAAATTATGCTCAAACTTGTATCTCTATAATAAGAAAATTTTCTGAATTTTCAATTAATTGAATCATAAATGATACTATAAAGTTTTGCATAATTTTAACATTGATAGATATTAAATGAAATAATAAAAGTGAGAAGACAAAGTATTAGTAAATTTTGCAATGGTGTAAATCTTTATAATTGCATTCTTATTTAAGGGAACTTTAAATTTAACCGCTAATTCGCATCCTTTGATTTAAAATAATAATTAAAAGTTAAATAATTTTCTCAATTTTGATTATATAATTTAATGATACATGTAAGTGTAATTTTCTCTCTCGAATTATTACTTCCTTCAATTACGCAATAGAAATTCCTTAAAAATGATCAGTAATTATTTAAAAAAAAAAAATTACATTAACACTCTCATTTGTTTTCAAAATATTATACGACATTTTCTTATATTATATATGTATATATATATATATTTAAAATTTTAAAAATTACCTATTCACTATTGAAAAAATGTAAGAAAGAAATGTTATGGTAATTAAATTTGTTTATGAAATTTAATATGGCGTGTATGTGTATACACTAAAGTTTATTGAAGATTTGGTAAGAAATAGTTGGCAATTAATAGAAAGCTGATTGGTTGGTGAACATTTAAGTTGTCTCCGATTTTGGATTCATTGTTTTGATCAATTATCATAGCCATTATAGCAATGGAAAGTGCAGAAAATTAGCTTCATCATGACCACAATCCTTCCCAACTTCAATGGACTTCACCAATGTCTTCTTGATCATTGCCTCTGCCTTCTCTTTTATTCGGTTTTGCTTTTCATCTTAAAAAAATAATTAGGTTCATTTTTAAGTTTTATTCAGTTTTACTTTTCCTCTTAAGAAAAATAAAATTAAGTTATTTTTAAGTTTATTTATTGTTCATTTCATCATGATGTAACTGGACGATTTAAGACTCATAGTTTACATTCAGATAGATTTTATATCACTTTAATATTATATTAAGAAGATCAATTTTCTTCTACTATCATATATTTATCGTATCTTCATATTAACTGTGAAAATTCAGTTTTAATCATTTAATTTTTTTAAACAATCTTAAATAAAACATAATATAATATTTTTAAATAACTTCAGTTACACCCATCGCATTTACATACATCTCTTATAGTCATAACACTTTCATTTTTCTCAAATCGTAACATGTGAACAGTTCCATCATTTAAACATGTGTGAGAGAGTTAATAAAAATATTTATTATATTTAACACTTCTCTAAGATAATTATTTTTTTTAATATTATTTGTACAGTTTGCTATTTTTTATTTTATTTTGTGACTTTGAAAAAATAAATAAAAATAAACAAATGAAACAACATATTTATATGAATTTTATAGTGCTCCAAACAGTTAATTATTTGTTTGGTTAATCGATTTAGTTTTTTATTATTTTCTCTGAACATATGTTTGTTGAGATAATATAATACTTACAATCACAAACCTCTTCCTTGTACCCATCGCATCATCACCTTGATACACTTAAACCAAAAAAGAAAAAAAGAAAGAGCATCGGATACTATATAAAGTATTTAAACATTTAAAATCACGCTGTTATTTAATAATAATACACGAAGCCAAATCTGAGATCTTCAATTTTTCAAACAGGGTGAGTGAAACACGACAAATAACATTGAAGTCATTTTGAATAATATTTATTTTCTAATGATTCTCAAAAAAAGTATTTCTTTTCATATATATTTAAAATAATCAATATGTATTGTTAATAACTCCTTTGATATTTAATATAATTACATATGCGCCGTAATTAATATAGTTATAAATTTTAAATTTCAACTTGATATTTCAGATTAAATCTCATTGTACTCATTCTATGTCTTGGGTACATATTTACTTTTATCTGTGAAATCATTTAAATTTAAATTATTGGAAAATTCTATAATTAATAAATAAATCTTCTTCTACTATTGAAAAATAATTACTAATTCATAATAAATATTAAAAAGTTATTTTTTTTCAGTTTCGGAATATTTTGTCTGTGAGAATGGGTCCGGTTTGTACGAAATAATCAGTGGCAGTGCTGAAAGTGGAACAGAAGAAAATAAACATTGTGCATCTTCTTCTTCTTCATCTTCTTCTTCTTCTCCTTTCTCTTTTTCTTTCTCTCTCCACCTTTCAGTTTCTTAGATCACTTCCATGCTGGCCTAGGGTTTCTCTCTCTATTCCTAATCTGGATTGATTTTTCTGTGCTGTGGATTCCATTTGCCCAAGCACCTGTGACGTCAATGTGCTCGGTCTCTTCGTCTTCTCTTGCTTGCAGGTGCGGCTTCTGTGTTTCCGATTGCGCTTCGTGTCTGAACAGTTTGATTTCTGATATCTCGTTCCGTTAGTCTCTGATGAACGATGTTCTCTGTTTGTTGTGTACACTGTGTTGCTTTGGCTTAGTCTGTTCAATGAGATTTCACCTTCTATTCTTGTTGTTTCGGAACTTCATGCTGAAGAATAAGAAGAAAAATAAGAAGAAGAAGAAGAAGAAGCTGCCGCTCTTGGATTCTACATTCTGGACGAAACAAACACAAACTACATTTTTAAATTTTTGTATTTATTACGCATGTTACGAAAATTTAAATCACTTTGGGATGAAGTTATTGGATTATTTTTATTTATTTTTAGATAGCTGAATGATTTGGTTTAAATTTTTTTTATTTAACTTATCTTTTTAAATCACCCTCCTTTTTGTGTGTGTGTTTTTAAGTTATTTTTCGGAAGGTTTATCGATCCTTCAGTTGATTCGCGTTACTGTCCCTACTTTTTGTTAATTTGACAATGTCGCAGTAAATAGGGACAAGGATTGGCTTACGCCTATGGTTTCGTTTTCATTTGATCTGTTGAAGTCAACGATTGGTGAAGTCTTTGAATTGATAAGAAATTTCGTTCGCTTCACTTCAAAGTATGTAGTTTTTACTTGATGTTGGTTTTCTACGCAGCACAATCAGCAAGGGGGTTGTTTTGCTGATATAAATTGGATCCTGGGCTTAAATGCAAGTCAGTTAGGTTCTGCGCGAACTATCCAGATTGGACGCTTGAATCATTTTTTAAAACCCTGTTATTTAGTCCTTGATTTGTCTCTAATTAATCATCTTTTGTTTTTATAAAAGGACTGAATATTTAAAATGTATTTTTGAGATGGATTGGCTTGTACTCATCCTCACATTAATTACAGGGAGTGCCAAACTATTAGAATGTTGGGTAGGAAAATAAATTAGATTTTTTTGCAGTTTCTTTCTGTTCCATGTGCAATTTGATTTGTGTTCCCTGCAGTTGACACTTGTCCTACAAGTAATGGGATATGAGATTGCTGATTTTGTAGCTTCTGTTATCATTTTGAATTTTTTGTGTGTCAATCTTTGTTTTCATTTAATTTTGTTCTTTCATTTTTTGGGGTGATTTGTGTCCTTTTTTTTTGCTCAATTTACTATTTTATTTTTCCGCTTCGTTTGCTGATGCATTCAAATGTTGGCCTTTGCATCAGGGTTTCAATCTCACGTAGCTCGTAAAGAGGTGGATATGTCGTTTGGACTTACAAATTTGATTTGATCGTAGCAATGATTTTGATTCTGAAAGTTGAACTGCAGGTTCACTGTCCTTGAGTTGTGAGTTTATGGTGTTTTATTCACTACATGTGAAATAAAGTAGAAATAGACTTTTGCACCGAGAGACAAACTGTTTCTGATACCTCTACCACACCGAAGTTAGTGGTACAATTTGTCTCAATGGGTTCATTCTCTGGCACTTGTGAAATTGTGGAAGCAAGGGATGACCTAAATACAGAGAAAGCTGCCGGGATATATCAGTCCAATTCTGGATATAGCTTGGATGAGAAAAATCGGAAGCATCCAGTGCTGAAACTGGGATATAAGGATAATCCAGATGATGATATTAATAAGCTGTTTGAATCAATTACGCTTAAATCTTCACCAAGGGTTTCTGGCCTTTTACAGGATGGTACAAGCCCTAAGATGAAAAGTTCATTGAAAAAACCAATTACAGTGGGTGCTTCTCGGTCCCCACGAGTTGGATATTCTGAGCCTTTGACTTTGAAGCAGGCATTAAGAGACCTATGTATATCTAAGGCATCAGAAATGGCTGCCATGAAAAGATTATCAAAGTCAACTGCTTCTCCAAGAATATCTGAGGTGGGGAAGATACAGACATTGTACAATTCAGTTGTAGTTGAAGGTAGGCAATCTGGGCCTTCTAATGTTGATAGTACAGGGAGTACAAGTGAAATATCTCTAGTGCCAGAAGAGAGCAGCGCACATGCCTTGGATAAAGCTTCCCAGTCTCATCCAACTGTTAAAAACACATCACTAAGCCAAAATGTTCAATCTTCCAAAATTGCTGTTGCAACTACAGAAAATGAAACCGGGGCTTCGTTGATGTCAGGTAACTTGGCTAGTTCATCAAATAATGTTGGGGTGCTATCACAGTCTTCGAAACATGCTCAAATAGAAAAACAAACATCTGCATCTTCTCCATCTAGTTGTGACACCAATGGAAGTAAGTTAGAGCTGTCTGAAAATGCTTCTTCCTCTAATAAATTAGGAAATAAAACATCTGTATCAAAGAATGGGCAGAAAGGTAGGTTACAAACAGTCTGTTCCTCGTCTACTTCAGTAAATGGCAGTAGAGTGTGCAAACTGTCTCGCCATACCCCTCGTACGGTCAAATCAATTATCAAGAACAAAAATTTGGGTAAGAAAAAACTAAAGCAGGATTCCGTTTCTGCTTTATTTGATCCTACATCCAATGAAGTAAATAACAAGTCATTTACTGGTACAACTCAACTTGTTTGTGAGAGATGCTGGTGTGCTATAGAAAACAACAAAGGTATTATATCATTGGACTCTACGAGTTCTGGAGATGGAATAAACTCCGATAATGTGCACTCAGGTTCAGCATCAGCTGGCTGTGATAGCATCAGTGAAGTTACAAAAGTGAAAAAGAATACCGTATTGAAAGAGCAACTTGAATTTTCACAAAGTTCAAAGAGTAGCCAAGGTGACTACAGTAGTAGTACAAGTACAAGTGATGAGAGTAATCTCAGTGGGTCTAGTTGTGGCAATAGGCCTCACATGTCAAAGGATGTTAGATGGGAAGCCATACGACATGCTCAAATGCAGCATGGAGTCTTGGGCTTGAGACACTTCAATCTTTTGAAGAAGTTAGGTTGTGGAGACATTGGAACTGTATATCTTGCTGAGCTAATTGGCAAAAGTTGTTTATTTGCTATCAAGGTGATGGACAATGAATTTTTGGCAAGAAGGAAGAAGATGCCTAGAGCTCAAACTGAAAGAGAAATATTAAGGATGCTGGATCATCCTTTTCTTCCGACACTTTATGGGCAGTTTACATCAGATAATTTATCATGTCTCGTCATGGAGTATTGTCCAGGTGGTGATCTTCATGTTCTACGGCAGAAACAGCTTGGTAGAAGTTTTTCAGAGCCGGCAGCAAGGTATATGCTAAGAAAATCTGTCTAGTAATATATTATGATTTTCTTTTGTCTGGTTAGAATTATATTATGAGCTACCTTCCAGGTACTGCATTTTTAGATATTCAACAAATGCCATATTTGTGGAGTATTTTCTTTCTAGTACAATTTAATTTGTTCAATTCTCCTTGTTTCTGAAGTCTGCTTGAGCTCATTCTTCATAAATTATCAGTTGTCTTGCATTTATGGTGTATCTAGGCAGGTTTTAAACTATGTTTATTTCATATATTATGTTTAGTTTCTGTGTTGTGATATGATTTCATGAATTTTAAAATGGTGCATTAACAATATAAATATGAATGCAGCTTATATAAATGGAAAAATGAAATCTGTTTTTCACCTTTTAAATTCTGAAGTTATGAAATAGTGCGTAATTGTGCTTCAGGATACGTGGTTAAGTAGAAAAGTGACAGAACATCAATTGAAAAGCTAATATGATACTGAACACAAAAATCACACATAATACTGCAATGCACTTGCTATCCCAGAAACTAAGTATTCTATTAGAAGTGCAAATAACAGCACATTTGCCTAATTACACTCCTTACCATCAGATATATACTACTAATGCATAACTGCCATAAATTATTTTCTATGAATAATTGCCATTATGCAGTTTCTAATACAGTACTGCTAATATTGGATACTTTATATTCTATTGCTCATGTTCTTCATAGTAACTACCTCAATTTCATTGATGGATCCTTTTCTTACTCACTTGGATCTCTGTTACCGTCAAATATAGGTTATGAAATCCTGCTAGTGACTTAGGTTACCGATTGGTGGGGCTTTTTAAGGAATATATCATGTTACTACTGCTGTCCCGGTGTCTCCTTGATCCACTTTCATGCAACTCACTTGTGTGATGCATGTTTCTCCTACTAAACAATCAGTATCTCAATGCTGCTGTACCATGAATATTTTAATCCTTGCAGCGGTCACTGCTAGCTAGTGCGGTCTCTGTTCTTGAAGACCACTTTGTTTAACGTTGAAAAAGTGGCTTTTCAATTATTGAATAAATTTGGTAGTAATAACTTCCTCCTGCACTTACTAATAGGCTTCTGCTTTCTTGTGTCAGTTTTTTATGTCAGCTTGTAAATGTTTGAATATGTGGAATTGGGCAATGCCCATGAAAGCATAGCATCTGCGATGACATTGTTCTTGCAAAGAGTGCATAGCTTGCCAGTCGAAACAGTGAAGTTTCTTTTTTTAACCCCAGTGACTGGTTGAATACAATTAGACAAGATGGCATTATTTAGAAATATCTTATGTGTAACAAGAACTGCATGAATTAAGCTTAGTAAATAAATTTCCGTTATTAAGGAAAAGTCAAGATTGATATACACACTCACATGCGAAATTAAAAGTGCTTGCATATTTAAACCGTCCTTATAAAGTCTTATGAAATCTAACCTGTGTCAACTTTCAATATCTTGTTATTATTGTTATTATAATAATAATTTTTATTTTAAGGTTTCTAGTTTCTACAAAGAATTGTTGTTTTTCTTCTCACCATTTTGTCTAATTTAAATATGTTAGACATTCTACATAAACTAGAGATATGACTAAATTATAATATATAAGGATGCAAACCTCACTTTACAAGTCAGTTTTGTAAGGTTGAGTTAAACATAAACTCACTTCTTAATATGGTAGCAGAACCTTTCAGAACCTATCGAGTCAAGTTTATTGAGATTGTTGTGTCATCGGCTTTCAAATTCTTATTGAACCACTCATAAATATCTAAGTCCACATTCGAGATGTCATTCCTTGGCGTGAGGGGGTGTGTTGGTGATTTACATCGACTAGAAATATGACCAAATCATAATATAAGTGGAGTGCAAATATCATTTTATAAATCAATTTGTGAGGTTGAGTTAGATATAAACTCACTTCTTAATAATCTATATATTTAATTTTCCTGCATATATAAACTGTCAGTATTATCTCTGTTTTTCATGAACAAGATTAAGCTAATTAAAAAGAATTGAATCTAACAATATGGTTTTATCAAGTAAAATCTATCGAGATAATTTGATTGAAATTGGGTTGCATTGGTGTGCTGTTAGTCTTCTTGATTAATAATTGCTACCATACATGCATTCAACTTTTAAACAAATATATATATATATATATATATATATATATATATTTGTTTAAAAATTGAATGCATGTATACATGAACTGTCTATTCAAGAGCAAATTTCTTTGATAGCTACCATAATTGAAAGGGATTTCTGTTCAGCAATTTTGTTAGTTTAGTCCAACCTTGTTGGCAACATGGAACGAATATTGGAGCTTGTTTTTGTATTCACAAGAACCTTTGTACGTGCAGGTTTTATGTAGCTGAAGTCCTTCTTGCTTTGGAGTACTTGCACATGCTTGGAGTGGTTTACCGTGATTTGAAGCCAGAAAACATTCTTGTTCGAGAAGACGGTCACATTATGCTTACAGATTTTGATCTGTCACTTAAATGTGATGTTAGCCCAACACTTCTGAAGTCATCTTCTGATGTGGATCCTGCTAAGAATTCTGGTCCTTGTGCACAATCTAATTGCATTGAGCCATTTTGTATTGAACCATCCTGTCAAGTTCCATGCTTCAGCCCTAGACTCCTACCTCCTGCCGCAAAAACAAGGAAATTAAAGACAGATCTCGCTGCCCAGCTCAGATCATTGCCACAGCTCGTGGCTGAACCCACTGATGCAAGATCAAATTCATTTGTTGGTACACATGAATATTTGGCGCCTGAGATAATCAAAGGAGAGGGACACGGAGCAGCAGTTGACTGGTGGACATTTGGTGTTTTTCTGTATGAGCTCTTATATGGCAGAACACCCTTTAAAGGCTGTAATAATGAAGAAACATTAGCCAACGTGGTGTTGCAAGGTCTCAGATTCCCTGATACCCCATTTGTTAGTTTCCAAGCGAGGGATCTCATTAGAGGGTTGTTGGTTAAAGAGCCTGAAAACCGTTTGGGTACAGAGAAAGGGGCTGCTGAGATAAAACAGCACCCCTTCTTTGAAGGCCTTAATTGGGCCTTAATTCGTTGTGCTATCCCACCAGAACTTCCAGACTTATGTGAATTTGGAGTTTCAGAGATGACTCCACAGTCACAGTGCAAGGGTGTTCAGTTTGTAGAGTGTAATGGAGCAGGAGAGCAAGTGGAATTTGAGTTGTTTTAGACAGACTCTTCTTTGGCAAGAGTGGCATTCTTGTTATGGATTCCCTTGTTTTGGCTCTATGCTTTTCACGTGTCGAGCTGCAATAATTATGTAAGCCTCTGTTGTATAGTAGTTTTGATTATATCAGGGTAAAGTGTGTCTTTTGAGGTATAGGAAGTTCACCTTATACAGCAACTTGATACTCGCATTCTGAAGGTATAAATTCCTCAGAACAAAAACATGTCATACTCGTCCAGTTACCATGCTGGAGGGGGAGTGGATTAAAGAATTTTGTTACCTGTAAGCGTATGTCCAAGCAAGATCCTTCTGTAGCAACAACAAATAAGACTAAATCCTAGAAGTAGTTTTATAGACTATTTAAAGTATTGCGTGGACTCGAAAAAGGTCAGTGCAGAATGTGTTAAACATGCACTTGAAAGATAATTTTGGCACTAAATTAGTCATGAAATTACTTTGTAATCAAATCAGTTGGAGGATGAAGTCAACAAAGTATGAAATTGTATATTTTAGAAGTTTGCGGACTCTAGTGCACAAACTTTTCTCTAGATATTGGGATAATATAATATACAGCCTTTAAGTCAGAGGCTGTTCCTTATAAAGGCTGTGCATGTGGGACAGATTGGCTATCCATTCTACCGTGAATTGCCGGGAGGGATTTCTCATGATTGATTCCTTTCTGTCTTCTGTTTTGTGTTGTTTCTGTCTGTCTTTCCATATCGGTGATGATTATATTGTGATAAAAGGTGATAATTAATTAACAGCTGAGTGAAAATTTTAATTACCCCTGGTACCTTCTTGTTTAATACTTGATCATAACCGCTTGTTCGTGTTGCTTCCGACTTTATGCGTTGCATAGTTGAGATTGTGATTGTTTAATTTAGTTTAAAATTATCGTTTGTTAAGAGTGTGTGTATTTTTGCAGTCACAAACTCGAAGAAGTTTGAGCCATTAAAACTGAATGATATATATAGTAAACATAGTTTTATTCATTCTTAATAACTTTAATCCTACATGCTTTGGACTATAGTTATGTATAAATTCACTACTTTATATAAGACTCATCTAAGAGTGTATTTTGACTTTAAGTATTATCTATATTTTATATTTTTAACTAGAGTAGACAACCTACTAATGATCTAGTGTATAGATGGTCTAAATAAGTGTTTTTCAGTGTGAATGAACTTAATCACGTGAAAGTTTAAATTATTTATCTGAATCGAAACGGAAACGAAATTTAAGTAGAAAAATAAGATAATAAAATTTATCATATATAAAAAAAAAATTGAAAATAAATCATGTATGAAAATACGAAAAAACAAAGTTTGCAATAAAACTAGAAATAAAATCAACTAATTCTCTAAAATTGAAAACTCGTCAGCTGTTAAAAATATTTGAACTAACATATATCTCCGCCTTAGAGCTTGACATAATTCATTCAAAGAATAGAGCATAATAAATATTCTTAGTTTTCTTTATTTATTTTTTAATTATTTTGTTTTGACTCTATATTGAATTGATTCTAGTATAATTTTGCAATAAATTCAGAGGTTCTATGTAATTAAAGTTTTGTTCTTTAATATCTTACTGTGTTAAATGTCTAATTAAACTTTTCGTTTAGTTTCCTGAACAATCTTTTCGGTACATGATAGGAGAGGTAAAAGAGTAAAATACTTATGAATAGAGACACACAAAGACGAATAATATATTGAATAAATTAGTTGACACATGTTTCACATAACACCAGAAAGAATGATATATTTATTTGATGAATGATTTATTACTGAAAAAGTTTGAGAGTCAAATTCTTTATTATCTACTTTATTTTATACTAAACAAACTCAACCTCCTTCTACTTTATTGTTATTTCTAATTGTTTTGATTATTTTGAATACGATCTTGACTGGATTTATTATTGGATAGACCGGGAGACAACTTGAGATCTAACCACACTAATGCTATCATCTTTATGACATCATTTAGATAATTTATGAGATTTTTTTTTAATTTGATGGTTAAACTAGAACTATTAATATATATTAAATATAAAATAAAAGAAAAAAAAAATTCTGGACTCTTGGATGATAACCATCGGATTATGGAGTTTATTTGTAAATGGAGGGAATCCTAATCCTTGGTTAAGTGGTTTGTTATCATAAAAATAAAAAATGTGTACTTCATAATTAATTAAAGTACAAATTCGAATTGCAAATTAAATCAATTTTATTAAACTTTAAATTAACCCGCCACTGTCTAGCGATATCCGATTCAAATGTAATGTATTTGTTTAACAAAATTGTGTAGAGAAACCATAAGAAGCACCTTATTTCTCAAGCTTTTCAAAAATAGAATGCAACCAATCCATAAGAACCATAAAACAACCGTAGAATGTGTGATGTGTATTAAGAATCCGAATCCCCTCTAGTTTAAGACACGTACATCAATCAAACTCTTCAAAACCGAAGTGACCAAGTACAACACTTGGAACCAAACCGAAACCCAGAAAATCGTATCAATGTCAGAGCTCCCAAACCCAAAACCCAGGGTCGTAATCTGCGTAGGCGACATCCACGGCTTCGTAACGAAGCTGAAAAACCTATGGTCGAACCTCGAACGCAGCATCGACCGATCCGAATTCGAAACCGCCACCGTAATCTTCCTCGGCGACTACTGCGATCGCGGTCCCGACACCCGCCACGTCATCGATTTCCTCGTGGCGTTGCCCTCCCGTTACCCGCGGCAGAAGCACGTCTTCCTTTCCGGCAACCACGACCTGGCCTTCGCGGCCTTCCTCCACCTCCTGCCGCCGCCTCCGGACGGGTCGCCGTTCTCGGATGGGTGGAAGGAGTACGCGGCGAGCGAGGAACGTGAAGGGTGGTTCAATGGTGAGGGGTTCGAGAATATGTACCTGCAAGGTCGAAGGTGGAGTGGTAAGATAAAGGACAAGATTAACACTGTTAAGAAAACGGAGTATCAAGGATCGATTTACGACGCTGGGCCAACATTTGAATCCTATGGAGTTCCCCATGGTTCCGCTGGTTCGCCTCTCTTGTTCTTTGCTTTGCCTACCACCAACATTTACTTATAACTCACATTGAAACAATAAGATTTTAAGTTTTAATGACCACACACTATATACACTATGAACTTAAATCACACATAATTTCTATGATACTGTAAAACTAATTTATATTTTCTCAAAGTTTTTCTTTAAAGTGATATTCAATTAAAGATTATCATACCCTTGCTCTGAGAATAACCAGCTCAAAAAACTGAAGTTTTGAATGTCTCGAGCTCTTTAAGTTTGTTAATTATAGTTTTAAAACTTGGAATTTAATTTAACTGCATATTAGATAACTTGTTATTCAATCATAAATAATCATGCATGGTAAGTCTACTTACTTCTAAAACTAAAGGTGTATGACAGATAGGATTTATTATCACAGTGTAAACATATATTTAGAATGATTTTGATTAATTTGGAAAGAGAGATTTTAATCGTACCTAAGATATTTCATAGCCATTGCCGTAGGGTGTTACCAAGATCCATTGACAAATTTTAAGGCCATGGTGTTTGGATTTTGTAAGGATGTGTTTAAGAATTGGGTTTTGTAGAAGGAAAGGAGGATATATTTTAATTCCTAATAATGCTTTTTGATTGGATAGATTTTTAAAATGAGAAAAATAAAGCGATAGATTGATATAAATTTGATGCCTTGAGCATTTATTTACTTTATACAAAAACTGAGAATAGTATGACAAATGTCCATAAAGGACAACATATAGAATAATATATATACAAGAAAGAAAGAAGGTCATAATAGATGGTAATTAGAAGAGTAAATTGCTTGAGTTTTAGTTATGTGAAAAGGAGGTGGAAACCAAAAAGGACATAGGAGGAAATTGTCAAGCAAAATATGAGGTTAAATAATATTTATGAAGCTTTAGTTTTTAACAATGTGGAATGGCGTCATGTGATCTGTATAGTTGATCTCCCCTAGTGGGATTGTTGTTGTATAGTTATTACATAACTCTATTAATTTATATAAAAAAAGGGTGGAGTCTGTACGACAATAATCACCAAGACTGGCTTTGACTTTCTTCATGTTGCTTCTTGAGCAAGTCTACTACATTTTCTATGTGTTTCAGTTTTTCCCTCTTCATGGAAATATCAACTTCTTTCTCCATCATAGCTTCTTTAATCCTTGTTTCTCATAGTAATTTTCTTTCACCATTTTTGGTTTCTTCTCCACACAACAAAGGGAGTAGTTCTTGATTACTACTAAACCTTCAAAAGTCGGTAGTTCAACTTTCTTTGCCCAAGAACATGGAAGAAAGTCATGTTCTTCCTCAAACGCACTGCTCTTCCCTTCTTCCATTGATTTCTCACCTATGTTAATTTTCCTCCTCAACAGATGATGGTTTCTTGTTTTTCATCTGCAATAGCAAATATTTGATATAAACCATATCAGTTTTTAATTCTGCTAGTTGCAGACCTTGTTCTGCAAGGTGCAGGCCTTTCTCAATGACAACTTTCTCCAATGGTCCAACCCACAGGCAGGTCGGATTAATTTGTAAAGAACCAAGGATTGAAAAGAAAAAGAAAGATTTGTGTTGAATAGGATGAAAAGAACAAGTGATAGAAGAGAATCTTTCCTCCAAGGTTCTCTCTTCACAAAGGATTTCACCTTTCTCAAAGAGCCAATTTCCAATTTACAACAACAAATCTGCATCTCTCTTCCCTATTTATATCTAACCCATCAATATTCTAACTTTTAATAAACTTCTTATATCCTAACACACAACTTGTGTTGCATTGGTTCCTACATGTGCATGACTATGTTCGAGTATCAATTTGCTAAAAAGTTGTAGATGATTTTTTATCAGGAATTGTCAGTATAGAAGGCATAATTTTATTCATATGGAAATCAATGTATTCATAGAACATGAGTAAAACAAAAAAACTATTAGGTAATAAATTGACTAAAAGATAGTGTCAAAAAAATAGGATGAAAGCATTTGAGTTTTGTTTGCTGGACTGAAGGTCATTCATTTCATTGCATGCAGATTTGGTTAAGGCTGTTCCTGATGAGCATAAGAAATTTCTGGCTGATTTGGTTTGGGTCCATGAGGAGGTGGGGCTTACTTTGTTTGCTTCTTTGTGTTTGTGGTCATAGCATATGACAGATTTTTAAGTTATCTGGTTGCCACTTGATTCGGCAATCCTTGTTTCATTTGCTTAATGATTTGAATTAAATGAAAAATTGCTGAAAATTCTCTGGATCAAATTTTGCTAGGACGATGTCTTCATTAACACTGAAGATGGAGGTAAATGCTGCAAGTTGATTGCTGTTCATGCTGGTTTGGAGAAAGGAGACGTGAACGAGCAGTTAAAACTTTTGAAAGCTCGAAATACTCGGGTGCCTAAGGTGGAGGCTCTAAGTGGGAGACGGAGTGTGTGGGATATTCCAGAGGTGATAGCTTGCTGCATATTATAATACTACTGCCACTTCATATGGTTTTAAATAGGGAAACTTTATTTTTAAGGACTAAAAGGATACTTATGCCTTTACTTTTTCTTTTGTAGAATCTTTAAATAAATTAGCTTATTTTTTCTTTTAGGAGCTAACTGCAAGTCCAACCATCATTGTTAGTGGTCACCATGGGAAACTCCATACAGAAGGCTTAAGGCTGATCATTGATGAAGGTGGCGGATTTAAAGATAGACCAATGGCTGCAATTGTTCTTCCTTCACAGAAGGTTATTCGTGATACAGATGTATTAGCAAAATAGTTTCATACTTGTGATATTTTTGCTTGTATATGGCGTAGTCAAGTTGTTAAGCTTTAGATCTCATGAGCATTTAGAGATGAGACATTTTGTGTTGATCTGAAATTTAGGTGGTTTAACCTCTTGCTGTGATTGTCAATAAAACAAGGAATTATTCCTTTCCTCAATGCCGTGAATCTTAATCTTTCACCTTTTCTATGGCAAGTGCTGTGAATTATTTAAGTTTGGCATGTTAGTATCAACTTTATTATGCTAAATGAATAAGCTTTAGTTAGAATTGAGGGTCAATTATATAAATAATCAAGCTCAAATTTATAGATTTGATAAAGCTCAGGCAGTAAATGTATATTAAGACATTTGGATTCCTTTTACAAGGTGTATTCCTGCTGCTCGTCATTGGACATTTTATATTAAATTCATTTTGCTGCTTAATGACATATATGACTTCATGGCTTAAGACAGACTATCTACTCCTCTTATACATCATGCATGGCATTACATAAAATGATTAGGCTCATTACCATTAAATTTGGTGATGAACGGTATTTTAATTTTCTGGGGAATGAATTTAGCCATCCGGTAAGCATGTGACTTTCTTCTTGTCATACTTTTATGCAGCAACAATGATTTGAGTTGTTAATGTTTAGGTTTTCATTCACTGTCCTTCTGTTCAGAGAGGGTTCATTTTCCTAGGGAAGCTCAATATCATCCTAATGGCATCATAATTCCTGGGAACAATAACAGTTTTGATAAATGCAGGCAAGATTTGACTTGGTGGTTTGTGGGTTACTTGATACTAGTTTATATTCCCTGTGTTTATGTTCTTGGTTCTGTCTGACTTCTTAAAAGAGTTATAAAACTTAATGAAGATATCAATTTAGTACAGCAATTAGTGTGTCCAATTTATTCACTTTAATAACAAGAAAAGTAGGCAAACATTTTTCTGTTCTCCGTGTTTTCCAGTATGGTTTTCTTGTTGATTGAATGGTATCATTTTTCAACTTTATATGTTCATAAAGATCCTTTATTCAATAATGATTCTTCTTTGTCTTTCTGAGCGAACTGATTAGATTGATGAGATTTCTCTGTTTGGGATTCTATCTCTGGATCGTATGGAAGCTAAATCTTTTTTATACAAGGGAACGAATACTTCTATAGGAGTTATTGAATTACAATATAGACCTCACGAGAGAATCCTCCTTCAAAGAATTTCCCCAGTTATGATCAGATCTTCAACAATTAAAAAAAATCCAAACAACTGAATATAAGAATAAATTAAATAAAAAATATCTATATTACTGTTATTATAGACATAGTTTGAACAGTTAGCAACCGTAATATTGCAGAGGTTTCCACCACAATATTGTACTTGCAATTCTAGGCGCACATGTCTTCAGCTACCCACAATTTTGCCAATAAATATGCAAAGACAATTTAAAACCATTAATCATCCAAATTGACAAAGAAATCATTCAAATGTTGTAACTTTTGTTGTAGTCAAAAGTTTCTACACAATTAAAGATAGAGGATTCAATGCCTGTTTGTCATTTTCTAGGAATCTATTTATAAGTTTTCAAGAGTCTTTCTTTTATAATAAATATTGTAAGTTAAGGAATATGAGATGATAGGATTTGAACTCCAAGTTACTTTGTGTACTATCTTGTTTCTATAATTTATACATGTATTCAGGTTACATGATATTTGTGAAGTATTTATATGTCTTTAAAAATCGAACTTATAAGTAAATTATATTGACTAAACAAGAGTCTCGTCCTAATACTTAATGTCATAAGGGGATAGGGTGATACCCATGATATGACAGAACAACTCTGTTTAACCAGGGGAGCAAGAATTTGATCAGGCACCTGGTAGAAAGATTTGGAGTAAGTCCTACTTTTTTGCTTGACTCTAATATTGTCCCTTGGTATTACGTTATCCTACCAAGATTTGATGATGATTAATTGTTGAACCTTGTATATTCTTCTACCCAGAGTTAGAAACTGATATCTTCCAATATTAAGTTTCATTTAAGAAATTAGTTTTTCTGTACGTGTGTTGTTTAATATACAAAATTGAAAGATCAAACCTCTTGCTACATTCATACTTAAATGATGTAGTTATCTACCAACCATATCATATTATAGGGCAGTACCACTTCTTAAAAGGAAAAAATAGAAAATAAAAAAAATTATTCATAAACTAAAATTAACTTAACTAACTACATGAATTAAAATACAGATTTACAAAGTCACTTGTAAAAAAGTTTATTTTGCTTTTCTTTTTTAAAAAACAATACGTATAACTTTTTTCTTCAAGTAGGTCGAATCAACTGCTGAACACAGCCTCTGCTTGTGTTTTTCATAGAACTCATCCGAAAATGTGTGCATGTGCATGTTTACTAGTTTTTTCATTTTTTCGGCTATGAATCACCTAAGTAAGCATACAAGGAGCATTTGTAGTCTTATTCTTTAATCACAAGATAAGTCCTATTGTTAACATTTACTAGAAACTGTTATTACTCAAATTATCAGAACTTTAAAATTCATGAAACTGCTTGGAAGTTGTGACCTTAAAAAATTGGTAACAATTGAAGAACTTTATGGTACGATACTGAAGTTGGTATTTAGTTAAAGAAACAAAGACCATGCTAACATATGCTAAACTAGCTACAAAATGATAGTTCTCTTGACTAAAGTTGGAAGCACTAATCAACTTGTTCATATTAGATGTCTGTTTACTGTTTATTACCAGGCGAATGGTAAATTTGGTTATTCACTCAGTTGGGAGGACTCAAACAATTCTCCTTAGTCAGACATCATCATGCGAAAGTTACATACATGTCCAAGAATTCACCAAAGTAACCCAAAAATTCTCACAAACCCCACCAACTCTTACATGCTAATGAAGTTTGTCTCACAAGCAGAACTAGTTGGCAACTGTAGCAGAACACTGGTTGGTGAAGAAGTGGAGGTGGATGATCTCAGTGCCTCTGCAAGTGGTCCTTCCATTGAAGCATGACCAGTGGACAGTTTCAATGACACATCCGAGGAAGTGATTCCTGGTGTAGACATAGAAAGATATGTTCCATTGTTGTTGCTCTGGATACCATTGTTTTCACCATGGTCAGGCTCTGGCAGTGTCCTTGGCAAATCATCAAAGAAATGCCTCAGGACATGGCCACCAGATCTGCCATCCCCATCCACAGGATCATGGTTTTCAGACAAACTCTTGCTGTCACTCTTGGCCCCAGAGGAACTACAAGGAAACCAGTAAAAACAAAACAGTATAGTTTTCAGGAAAGGGCATTGCAGGAAGGAGGAACAAAATTATGTGGCTATGGAACACAAGGTGCCCAGGTAACATTGTTCCTAAATTTGGTCTAACAACAAAGCTTTTTTTCTTTCTGAAGAATGCATACACATAACAGCTCTCTTCAGGGTCCCTGCCATTTATGCATATCACATAAAACGGTTCATTATTTACTCAATAAGAAGTCATTTTCAACCTCAAGTTTTGAAAGTAAATTAATGCTATGTCTGGGTTCACGTCCAAAACAGGTAAAAAATGGAAACAACATATATTCCAAACTCCCACCATGTAATCTAAGAAACAACACAAGATTAACAAAAAAGAAAAGAGAAAGTCCGTCCTCCTACTCTTTTCATCATACTGTTTTAAGATAATGTACAATCATTGATCATACCATTTCCTATTTTGTACAATCATATATATTATACAGCTATATAGCTATTTGAATACTTATTTCTTAAGTTATTATTTTTATAAAAAAATAATATTTTCTTTTGTACAAGTGACAAAATGGTTCAGATTCACTAGAAGAAACGAAATCAATTAAATGAAATGCAGAAGTCAAGCTTTACATTTCTAATCCAAAAAATGTATTCAGAAAACTACAGCTTCAATTTATAAGGTTTGAAATAAGTAGTGTTTTATCTAGTCAAACAATGAATTAGGTACTTTGAAAAATATACATTTAGTAATTTCTAACTTTAAAAGTATGAACAAGTCTTTCAAATTCAAGAATCAAATTCATAAATATGAAAATATACATTCTTTCTCTTTTTTTGTATATTCTTAAATCACAAATTAAATGAGTGCCACCAAATGAAGCTCATTCATTATACTATGATGAAGCAGCAACTCTTTTTCTAAGCTATGCTGGTTGACCAATTGACATATCATTCCACAAAGTTCAAAATGAAACTCAGAAGGAAAAGTAACAAAGTTCACAATGTGAAGACATACCTCTGATTGAGGTGAAGGAGATGATGATGTTTGAAGAAAGGAGAGGGTGAAGAAGATGGAGCATTAGATTGTTCCACAGGCTTTCTTGAACGGTTACGGCCACGATGCATGTGCCGCTGGCAGTACTTCTGATCATCCATCGCCTCCCTCGAGCACCGCCACTTCTTCCCGTCCGTCCTCCGGCACCGCCCTGGCTCCGGATCCTCTGCTTCTCTTCTCCAATAGTACCCTGATTCCAACACTGATGCCAAAAAATCACATCTTTCATCACAATTTTTCCACCCAAATGGACTAACTTTAATGGGCATAAGGTATTATGGCCTAAAAATGAACCTTTCATATTCTACTACCCTTGTAAAGCCAACACCTCAAGCTAAAACTTGATTCCTATGAATAATAAAATTCTTCTTTTTTTTAATATTTAAAACATTTTGCATATTCAAAATCCGAACTTTACATCATTAACTAAACTGAAACAACCTCACATCACCTTATCTTATATAACTATAAGAAGGATTAAACCTAAATACAGGTTTTTGTCAGAATATCAAAAGAACTCAACACACTACTTTTAACCATTTTTTAAATTCATTTTAATCAATTTCACTTTAATAATTCTCCTAATAAAGACTACTGAAATATAATTCTAACCCTAGTTGAAGAAATCAGAATCAGTCAAAAAAATTGAGAAACAGAAAACTACTATTAAGCTGAATTTAAGATCTATTCCTGGTACACTGAAAACAAAATAAATAATAAATGTGGTATAACAAAAACGGTTCATTTTCTATTGACTACCATTAGTAAAAGAGAAATTTGAAAATATAAGAAAAATGGGGTTAGAAGTTTACATGCAGGGTGATAAAGATGAAGGAAAAGGGGAGGGTAATGAAGGAAGCTTTTCTTGATTGGTTGAAGCAGCTGAGGAGGAACAGGTGCATCGGCCTGCATGTACCTGAATATCAGAGACTGCAACTCAAGCTCTTGCCGCTGTGCAAAGCTGAAACAACTCTCCTTCCCTGATGAGACATTACAGACCCACTAAATGAGACAACAAAAAGAGACAGCCTTTGAAAACTAAGCATATAAACACTATGACCCAATCAATCAAAGTTTGTTTCTTTAGCAACGAGAAAAAAAGAGGATGTGGTAAATCTTACTGGGAAATCTGGGAGGTGCAGAAGGTAGGGTGGAATCAGAAAAAGATGGCAGAATGATGACTTTGGTGCTGGGTTGAGGTAGAAAGAGAGGGAGTGCTGCACAGGCAGGTGGTGGATGGTGTTGAGGGAGAAACTTTGGCATGTTTGGGGAATGTTGTTGTTCTGACTCATGGTGGTTTCTCCATTGCTTCAACTGCAAGTCCATGAAGAGAGAGAGAGAGAGAGAGAGAGAGAGAGAGAGAGAGAGCTGAGGTTTGTTTGTATTGCTTTTGGTTTGGTCGGCTAATAAGACTTTGGATATGAGCAGATCAGGTTTGTAAGACTTTTTGCAGAGTGCTTTGCCGTTTACTTTCTCCCTTAAAATATTTCCTTCAGAATCCTTTCTGTATAAGTAAAGTGGAACTTTTTTAAGGAAAAAAAAAACTTTATCTTTTAGGACATTTTAAACTGTGGCAGTGGTTGTGATTTTTTTATGTTGCAGTCAAAATTGTGTGGTTTCAGATTATTTTTTAAAACCTTGATGTGTGTTAGGATTTTCTCAAAATTATATTCACATTTTTTTCTCAATTGTAAGCAAACATTCCCCTTCTATAATCTCCAATTAAGTGGCATAAAGCTCTTTATTTTGTTTAATTGAGATAATAATATACATTGATGTGTTAATAAAAAACATCACTTGATTTTAATCTACATCTCTACACTCCACAAGAAAACAAAAATAGTTGTATGTTTTAGAATCGAAGTTATGCTTAGTACCCTATTATCAACAATTTTATCATACATTACTGTGTGAAGTGTTTCATCCTTATTGATATCTATTTCCATTTTTTTTTCTCATTATGATCACATTTAAGGGGAGATTTGTATTCAAACCATATAAATTAAAGGGAAATACTAAAACTTTAAAGGAGGGTGTTTCTGTATTATCTAATAAGAAGGGGACATTTTATAAATTAAAAAAATATGTGAGTGTCATTTAAGAAAATCCTAACAAATTTAATGTAATTTCCCTTTAAATTTATTGTATTTTGGTTTTTGAATTTTTTTAATAATTTAATTAAAATACATTCACTTCTTTTACTATCAGTTATATTATATATATATATATATATATAATAGAATTATTAATTTTAGAACAATTATTTTAAAGACATATTACATGAGTTTGCTTTTTAAATAATAAAAAATAAAAAGTTAAAGTGTCTGTTTAAATATAGATATAAAAAAACATGGGAAATAGGTAAAAGATAAGAGAGCTCAGGTTGTGACAAGATTGTCTGCAGGGTTTGTTTGGAAGAGAGAGTGGGGAAGGATTACAGCACTTGGGAAAAGGACAAGACAAGACAGGTGAGATAAAAAAATAACATCTTAAAAGTAACAAAATAAAAAACACTATATTCATAACATTTTAGAATGTGGGAAAAATAAGCCTGTTTTTTTTTTGTAAAAAATTATTAATGCATGTGATAAAAATATTGATTATAATTATTATAGTAAAAAATACTAATATTATTTTAAACTAAAACGTTTTAATTGAAATGTTGTATATAATTTTAAGATATTAACATTTAGGTCAATATCAATTATAAAGATATTTATTATAACCCAATTTTTTAAAATTAAACATTATAAAATATATGGAAACAAATTTAATATAATTTAAAATTAAGATAATAATGCTAGTTCTTTCCATAAAACTTAAGTTAAAATATTAATAATAATAATAATTAATGATATAAAATTTTAACAAATAAGAAAAATATAGAACTTTTTTTATTATATTATAGTGTATTAAAAATATAAAAGTATTTCGTTTGAGAGATGATAAAAATACTCTCTAGACCATCCACTTCGTATGATAAATGATTAATGAAGATCAAACAATAAGTACAATCAAAGCTTATAAGTTGACATGAGTTCAAATCCTGAAACTTAAGCCTATGAAGCAGATCATGTTTTTAGCATTTGTTGTCAAGAAGAATCGCACTAAAACAAAGCTTTATTCAAATATCTCTTGGGATTCGAGTTAAAGTTGAAATCTTCTGTCAACTCTCTTGACAGATACAACATTCAACTTTGACTCAACTATTTCTCATGTACGATACTTTTAACATTGTTTGGTGTTAAAGGATATGCTATTGAGGATGATAAGTATTGCTATAGCAGAGGTTGCATGAAGAAGTTGTATGGAGTGCATTTAATGTTTTCCCATATTTAAGCTCGATAAACCATAGAGGAAGAATAAGAAGACCTTGAAATGAGTTTAAAGCTACTTAATGCCCATATTGGAGAATGCAACAACTACTTTCTCCGAGCCTATAAGTAGTCATGCTTCAAAGATAAGAAGAAAAAAAAAGAATAGTCAATATTTTTGCAAGTGTTGAAACTTTGTCATTTTTGTTTGTGCCCTAAAAGCTTCGAAAGAACATTATTTTTGTTCATCCCAAAAAATTAGTGGAAAGAGAGTTTAAACCTTGTATACGTCGAAAGACGCTACTCTCTCTAATGAGCGAAAACTATGATCTCTGATTAGAAAGACATTATTTTTGTCTTAAGCTAGAATTGACTTTTTTATCCAAAGAAAACTCAGGTTAAGCTAGGAATGGCTTGTTAAAAAAATACTTGGTTTAAGTCAAAAGTGGCTTGTGAAATAATAATTGGTTAAGCCATAAGTGGTTTGCGGAAAGAATACTTGATTAGGTTGACCAAAAGTGGTTGTGAGTTGAAAGAATACTTGATTGTACTTCACAACAGTATTTTGTTTAGTGGAACTTGACAAGTTGGTCAGGAACTAGATATAGTATGTGTGATCAGATGAACCAATATAAAATTATCGTTTAAACTCTTTCTTTCATCTCTTTGTATGTTGCATATTATTTTCATGTAACTAATTTAAGACGGTGAAAATTTTAAATTAAGTTTATGAAAAGCTTTTTTGTTAAATGATATCTTCTGAATCAAACTTATCATCTAATAACACAATATTAGATGATACTTGGGAAAAACTTAAAAACACAATTCAACCATTTCTTATGTTTTTCCTAAATTTCACATGTTTTCACAATATTTAAGATAACACAATTATTCTCCTTTACTAAAACTTTGGTAGCTAATTAGATACCAACTTAAAAACTATTTATCAATAATAAAAACTAATTTGGATACCAATAATTTTTCTAGTCTCTAAAATAGTATTTAATTTAATCAAAATAACAACTAATTATATTTTATCTTTAAAATTGATTTCTATTTAATGTTTTCTAGTAGTATGATTTTTGGTGGTTCTTGTCAAGGCTAGGTGGTGGAAGAGGTAAGACTTTAAAAGCTTAGCAAGAACACAAAATAATATGAAAGAATTGGAATTGAACAAAATAATATAAGGTAGTGAATATGGAAAAAGTAAAAAGAGTACAAGTTAGATAGGGTGATGATTACTTTATCAAGTGTATTTGCCGATAAAAAAAAACTTTACTAAGTGTACACTTCAAAGATGGATGACTAAGATCCTTGAAGGATCACTTTGAACTCTTCTTGGTTCTCCAAGAAGTCAAGAGAATGAAACAACACTCTCACAAGTGAAACATAAAAGGTTTTCAAAGCTCAAATTTATTTATATTTCAAAGGTGTGATTTTATATGAAGAGAAAAAATTTTCATATAGCCTTTAGGTGCCAAACATTCCCACCTTAAAAAGAAATGTGAGACTTCTCTTAACACATAAATACATTTAGGGTTTCTTATTCTAACCTATAATAGTCTTATTGTAGAAATCAAACATATAAAAATATGAAGGAAAATTCTAAATAAGGCCACTTTAACCTATATCCCTTCTCAACATTTTTTTGTTATTTGAGAGGTTTCCTTTTACATTCATTACATGTTTGTATTCTTTAATTTATCTTCTAGAAATGTCTTCTCCAATTTCTTCTCAGATTGAATACTTTATTTTTATGGTTTTCATCAAATAATCTCACAATAAATGCTAGGCAAGTCAACCCACAATCAAATCATGACACGAAAATATTATACTATTAAATAGAAAGAGAGTTGTATCTTGACTATTAGTTATATTTTTTGACTTATGACATGGTTTGATTTAATCAATCTTGGAAATGTCTTACTTTTATCCTCTTTATATTATTCTTAACATTAGTAAATACTTTTGCATATATTTTTTTTCTAAATTTGATTTTTTGTTTTTAAATTTGATTTTACAAAGTTTTTTAGTTTTTAATAAAATTATAATCTTGAGTGATTGCATGTCACTGAAATGTAATTGAAATATGAATTAAATATAAGAACAATACCGTTAAGATTGAGTTCATTAAATTCTTTTATGTTTAATTCCTTGTATTCTTTTAAAGTGTAAACAACATTAGTATTTTAAAAACACAAATTCAACCTTCTTCTAATAATGTATGATCTATTTTTTATTTAGAACAAATAAAAAAGTGGTTAAGAGAAAATAAAATCATTAAAAGTTGTTAACTAGATTTTCGGACTTCATCAACAAAATCAATACTAGGATATTTTCTCTTCAATGTTACAAAGAAAAAAAAAAATAACAGTAAATAATAAGTAATAAAAGCTCGTATAAAAAATTATTACGAAATTGCTCCAAGTAATAATCCATAACAGTTCAACTACCAAAATCAATTATATACGTACTCCCATAACTCAGCATTTTAATTTGTGTACCCCGCTAGGACCATTTTATTGTTCTCATCTATTTGAAAAAAAATAGAACCTTATTATTTTCATCGTAGTTTCTAGAATCTAACCATAGTAAAAACATAAAAGAAGATGCTAATTAAATATGTTAAAAGTAAATGAGAGTGACGTATAATCTTCGAACCATTTTTTCATAAATAAAACTCTCTTATCAGAGTTTGATGAAAACCAATTTAGGAAATAGATTTCAAAATCACATAAAATTGAGAAGAATCCAAACAGATAATAAGAAAAAATAGAACATCTACAATCTAAAGATGTTTTAAAAAAACTTTCAAAGAATCTCTTTTAACACATCATTTTCAACAATTTTATAAGATTTTCTCAAATAGAAAAGTCTCATAACAACCCGTAATTTTTTAATTTTTTATTTACATTTCAATCTTTTATCACTTAAAAAAGTAATTTGATAATTATAATCAAATATTATATTTAATATGAAGATTATTGTTGATTTTAAAATATTATATTTCATTAGTAACACCTATGTTTTTTATAATTTATCAAGCTTAAATTTAATACCCTTTTTAAAAGCTTTGAATTGGAATGTTATAAGAGTGTTAAAGAGAGATAAATGGTATATCTGATGGTTTCTTAGAGCAAAGTTAGCTTGATGAATATGACAAAGAAACTAGCAATGATGAGAACTTTTTATGGGCAAATGTGAGTAGTAACAAAAAGAAAAAAGAAGGCTGCAAACGATCCTCCATGGTCTTTTATGGGCTACTACACTATGGATGGGCTGAGGAATGGAGCCTTTACGGTTTGCACCTCCATAATTTAAAAAGGCACCTTCATATAATTGGAAAATCCAATTTTACTCTTTGGTACAACACCAACTATACATATATGACATCCAGTGACATACCGGGATACTCAAGGGAGAAAATCCTAATATATGGGATTGACATTGCTCAATCTCATATTTAGGAAGTGTTCATATATCCACTTTTCATGTATCATGAACATAACATTATTCATATATTTAATTATGTAAGTTGTTTAAATTATGTATATTATTTACATGTAACATGTAACATTGTGACACAACCTTCTAATTATTCATCTTTACAAATCAAGCATCCCCTAGATAGTCTTATATGTGGGTGAGTGCGCCAACTTCCCATGCATATCTACCACACATCCTTAAGTTGCTTAATAGTGACAAGTACGAAATGTTAGCACTATAAGAAAATTATTAAATAGAAACCAATTTTAGAGAAATTAAATAATTAATTACTATATTAATTAAGTTAGATATTATCTTAGAGACTAACAAATTATTAGTATCTAAAGTAGTTTTTATTATTAATAAAATTTATAAAGTAGTTTCTAAATTGATATCTAATTAGTTATCAAGGTTTTAACTTCCAAACTCGTAATAAAACTAATGAAAAAAAGATGTAGTTATAGAAGTTCGATGTTAAGGTTGGAATGAGATAATATAGGAGAAGAGGAAAAAGTTTTTAAGGAGTAAGTTTAAAAGGAGGAGAATTAAATTAAGAATAATTATGATAAATGTTAAAAATGATGATCTTATTAAATCTTTTGATTGTAGAGTCTAGTTGAATATGAAAAACATCCAATAAAAATGTAGAAATGTCAAGAAATCAAAAGATATAGAGAGATATGAGACAACAAAATTTATATTAATTTATTTTATATTTAGAGTTACATCATGTTACACGGTCACAACAACCAAGCTCATACTTTATTATTAAAGTTTTTTACAACCACACAATCTCAACACCGAAGGAAAACTACATAACAAACCAAATTGGAACCCAACAATACTTGATTTCACACTTAGGACCACCCTCTTACATAACAACCATGAAAAACTCTATCCACAAATAATAAAGGCACTAAAAATTGAATTTAGAAACAAGAACAATATCATCCAAATGGATTAAGCACAACAAAATAAACCCAAGTGAGAAACCATGCTTTCTCTTCAAATCAAGATATTTATCACATAATTGCTCAAAGAAAGCTTCTAGAGAAGTTTCATTGAGTGTATTGAAAAAAAAATTGTCAATAATTTTGATCGATTAACTCGATAGATGAGCTTTCGCAGATCAAACTTTTTTTTTCTTCCATTCATATACGTAAAATATACATAAAATATACAAAAAAATATACAAAAACTATGAGTATTAATGATTAACAAAGAATCAATTTTGTATAAAAGTGAGAACAAATATGTTATGAGATTCGAATTAATAGACCTAATTAATGTCAAACAATGCCTAAAATTTGATTCTTAATATAAAAAATTACTTTTATTTTAGATTTTTATACTACTCTTAAGTCTTATATAGTATGAACAAATCTATATAATATTACTATTATTTTTATCTAAAAAAAATTACGAATCTTCTTTCATATATCGATGAACTTTCTTATTATTTTTTATTGATGATATTCAAACTTATGCTTAGTTTTTTAAGATATACAGTATATAAGATGAACACAAGAAATCATCTTGTGACTCTATGAACGTATATATATTAGTTGTATTTATATGCATGTTAAATAGTAGTGAATGAAATGGAAGAGGAGTGGAGATATTTGGTGAGAAACTACATACCCCATTTGCATATCTTGTAGACGATCTTTGAAAAGGAAATATCCAGAAGAATGTGATGGGCACATAAAGAGAAGGAGAAAGGAGAAATTGGAGAGAGTGTCGTTTTGCCAATATTAAAAGGTTGTGATGGTTTTGTTTTCCCACGACACCATTTATAAATACGTTCAAAGATTTCAATGTCTGCTGTGCTGTCTTCAATACTATTTTATCATACCAACTGTCCTATTCGTACTTTGTACCATTCCAACTCTCCAACTCTACTTCAATCAAATGTTTGACCATAACCTAAATATATTTACTATTTTTTCTTAAATATTTTAATTATATATATGTAAACTTTATTTTATAAATATTTTTCAAAATTAATATGCTGCTAAAATTCGTATTAAATCTATTGTGTTACTTATTATCAAAACTTCTCTATTTTCATAATCCATTTATAATGAGAAAACACATTTTTTTATTTATTTTGGAGGGAAATATAAATATTGGAAAAGGACAGAAAAGTTTGATGAGGGCAGTGTGATCATGCATTGCACCTGAGGGGGAGAGGGGAATCCTATGTAGGAAGAAGTGACACGTCAGCATCTTGGGAGGGGGAATGTTGGGACACGTGTAAGTGGTCCATGCGTTGATGCACACGTGGGAAATGTACTCTCAGCATTGGCTGCATTGTGTGGGGGTACATCGAATGACGGTGCATTCATTACACACTGTCCTCTCTGCGTTGTCGTTTTGCCAAGCTTTTATGTGGGTCCCACCTTCATTCATTTTACAGATAAAACTTGCTTTCCCATCTCTTTCCCTCTTTGTTTTTTTTTTCTCGGGATGAGAAAAAAAACATGCAAATTAATGTTCTTAAGTTCTAGGACAAACTTAGACTAATATAATAAAAGTTAAATATCTTTTGTATGTTCCTCTTATTATTAGCCTAACTTATTATATTAATTATTCTTCATTTAGTTATTTAAATTATTACTCATTTAATCCCATTATTAATAAAATGTTTAATTAAATATCTCAATTTCTAAAATATAATATATATTTACATTTCATTCAGTTGGCAACAAAATTATTAACTATGCATTGGAAGTTTTAGTTTATTGATAAGAAGGTCAGATTAAATAACATAAATAAATAAAAACAAAAGATAATTAAGTCCTTATTATTCTATGTGGGGCGAGTTTGATGCATTCGGTGACATATTTAATGTAACTTGCTCATGACTCGTATTTATTATAATTTTGGCTATCTTAAGAAGTTCAAATTAACTAATAGTATCCTCTTTGAATTTTTTTTTTTTTTAAATTGTCTTGAAATTAGTTACTATTTCTTTCTCGGTCAAATAATAAAGTTTATTGGTTAAACTACTTGCAAGAGATAGGTTTATTTTCTTATTTTTTTACGAAAGACAAATAGTCATTTCAGTATAACATTTGGGTATATTTTATTTACAGTATAATGAAAAAATATTATTCTTAATAGAAAAGTTTTCGTTTTGTTAGTCTTTAGTCAATTTCTTTATTCATTGATGTAATTAAACACATGTTTGGTGTTTAATATTTGTCATATGTGTTATTTTATAAGATAATTAATATTAACTTGGTTCTTTGGTTTATGTTTTTATTTGTTGATGGATATAATTCTATTCATATTTAATAATTTTAATTATAATTTTTTGGATTATAATAATAAATAAATTTAATATTTTAATTAACATTCATTTAAATGATTTATTTGAGCTTTAATTTTTTGTGTGTGTTAATTCTGTATTTTTGAGGTTGACAGTCTACTATTTTTCAAGATAGATGGTCAGAAGAAAGTGAATGAATTGAATATGTAAAAGTCCAATTTGTTTTTTTGAATCAAAACAAAAAACAAAATATGAGAAGAATAATGAGAAAACAAAATCTACACTATCTAAGAAACAAGATTAGAAGCAAATCTTCTATAAAATATGAAGAAACAAAATCGTGATAAAATTGGAAACGAAATTTGAAAATTTTGGAAAGTTAGAAATTGAAAAACTATTAACAAAATCTGAATTAGAATAATTTACCAAGATCCTTAGAGTAGAAAAACCTATAAAAAGATACAAGTTTCAAGGAGAAATCATCAAGCTTAAGAGCTTGACAATGACGTTCGAAAAAAACATTAAAGTTTTCTTAGTTATATTTTCTTCTTCTTTGTAATATCTTCATTTGCCTTCAAATGGAAGGCTAAACTCCTTTGGGTTGATTTTATTGTAATTTCACAGTGAATTATGAGGTTCTATGCAATTAAAATTTTGTTCTTCAACATCTTATTGTATTAAATATATGGTCTTATGAGTTTAATTGTTTTGAGAAATAGTTTTGAATGCATGTTGATGATTCAACTTTGTTTTTAATTAGACTTTTGTTTAGTTTTTTGAACAATTTCTTGGACGCAGATTCAAGAGGTAAAATATTAAAAATCTTATGAGTAGATGCATGAAGATGAGTAAATTACAAAATAAATTAGTGAACACATGTTTCATTAGTGAGATTCAATTGTTCTTTATTGACACGTGTTTGGTAAATTTACTTCTATTTAAATAATTGAATGAATGATATATTCATGAATAATTCTTTGTTGGAAAATCTTAAGAATCAACTTACTTCTTTTACTGTTTTAATCTTTACTTTATTTTTTTTCTGCACAACAATCTCAACACCCCTTTTAATTTTCGTTGTTATTTCTAACTCTTTTTTATTGCAGATAAGTTTTGAATACTGTCTTAACTGGATTTACTATTAGATTCCTTGGGAGATGACTTGAGGTCATCTGACCTTATCTATATTGTCATCTCTTTGATGTTAGATTGTTTAGCACTGCGTTAGATGGTCTCCATGAAATTATTTTAATTTGACTACTAAACGACAACTATCAGCCGTCAATGACTTTTCCCATTGTGGTTTGGTGTGAATTTGTTCATGACAAACACAAGGATGAATATTTATTGCACAAAGAAGGGTAACAATGATGAAGGGGAGAAATTTGTCTTGAAACTATAAGGAATCTACTAAGGGGGAAGTTCACAATTTTGTATTATGTTGAAATACCTTTTGTAGAGAATGTCGTTTTGTGTGTGTCCCATTTCAAGGAAAATGTTGCCTTTAGGGTGTAGTTGATTTGATCTAGTAGAGTGATCAATGAAAAGGGAGATTATGTTGTTTAGTAAAATGACAAACATCATAATTATTTATACAATTAAAGTTAATCTAAGAAAAGTGTTTACACTTATGTTTGAAGGATATTTGAGCCTACAATGTCATATATCAATTTGTGATTCTTTACAGTTTTGAACATTGTTTATACATGACTAATTAAAAGAAAATTATTGTAAGTATTATAACCCTTTACTTATTTCAACAAGAATAATCGTCTTGAATTAAGCTTTGTCCTGAATTTAACAATTCTTACAAAAAAAAAATTAGTTGACAATTCATATTTTCAACCAAACGTTGTACAAAAATAAGATTAAATGTAAATTCAGGTATATAGAAAACATTGAGAATGATAAATCTTTTTGTAAATTTAATAGTCCTTGCATAATTGGTTGTAACTATAGTATTATTTGGAAAATTTATGCATATAAGTTTGATTTTGTAAAAAGTGATTTTTTTTTAACATAACATGACCAGTAACACCTATATTAAGGACCCAAAAAATTTGTTTGTGATACATGTTTCATGGACTCACCATTATAGCTCTGTATTTGAATGACATTATGATGGTCATATCTTGTAGAAGACTTAATAACTTATGTACTTGTTCGTGAGTAAAAGAATTTTGTCTTGAGTTTAGGCTATTGTCTATATCAACATATTCTTTGCTATTTTGCATTTTAAGATTGCACACTTGTTCATTTCTTTTGTTAGAATCTTTTGCAGAAAAATCTTGGTTCTTGACCAAGGGTGATACCCTTGTTTTGCATAACTTTCTTCAACGCGTGGAGAACCGTCCTTTTCCCCTACCATGATTCCTCCATCCACCTCCTCTTCCTTGAGATTTCCAATAACTCTGTTTTTTAGTATTTTAATTGTTTTACTTTTCCACTACATTCACAATGAACTCCATGTCTTGCAGCATACTCATATTACTAGTTAGTCGTTCTTGTTGCACAACCAAAGAAAACACACAATTAATACCTAAAAGAGGTTCCACAAGAAGAACCTAAGTCTTTATAGTGTTGTAAACATCATTTAATCATTTTAAGAAACACATATAACATATTCAACATCTGCATACTTCACGATAATTTTGGATAAAGCACAACTGGAAGGTATATCACAAACAAATTATAGAATGTGTCTCAAAAACGCTAAAGAAACATAGTTAGGGGATATCCACTAGACAATTTAGATTATAAAACCTCTAAAACGTTTAGATTAGACTATCTAAACCATAAAATCTCTGGTTGAATACGAGTTGCATTTGTTTCCATTATCGATCTATTAAAAAAATATGTATAAAATTAGAGATACCCATTAATACATAACCAACAAATAAAAAAATTGAGATAAATTATATATGATATTATTGAAATGAAGTGTTAATTATTTATAAGCAATTACTCTTAATAAAAAATAAATTATTATTAACATAGGTTGGTTAAATCAATATGCCTATGCATTTGATTTATTTCTAAGATAAGTAGACATGTGAGTTTCATTAAAAAATATTGATGAAGGTTTTCTTGGCTTTAATAAAATAAAAAGGACATTATGTTACTTTATAGAGAAATATATATCATTTAGAAAGATATTATTGTAAATTTTTTGATAAATTTGATAACTTTTGTATTATTAAAATAATTTAATAGTATGGTATTTTAAACCGCCCTACACTCATAATTTGTGTAAATAAAAGGTAGAAACGGATAATAACAAACTTTTCACACTAAATCAATTATCAAAGAATCATTGTAAATTTTTATAAAATTATTAATAAAAAATAATTTTAAAATAAAAAATAATTAATTATTATATTGACTAAATTATATATTATTTTAGAGATTAATTTTTTTTGTCTAAATTAATTTTTATTATTGATAAATAGTTTATAATTAAATATTTAGTTTTGATTAATAATAATAAGTTTTTGATAGATTTTTAAAATGTATTCACCCACTAAAATAAAATAATAAAAAAAATGTAAATGTAAACTGAAAATGGATGGTACATATTTTGTTTTCCAAATAGGTGTATGTCATACTAACACCACCAGGATTCTTCAGGATGCTTCCTTATTAATTAATTACCTTTTATATATATAAGATCAAACAAACACCAAACACAAAGGATGAGATAGAAACTTTTCAAAGGATGAGATAGAAACTTTTCAAAGTTAAGTCACCATCATGACTTGTTATAAATTCAACATCTTGTTCCACCACTTTCCAGCACTAAAGCTGTAAATGAAGGCATGCAAAGTGATTCCTCCCTCTTCACATATTAACTTAACAAAGAAACAGAAATTTTTTTTTACTTCCAAGTCATATAGACTTTGAGTTAAGTTATATCATGCACTTTTACATGCATCTACAAGTACTTTACTCATTATTACACAAAGAAAGAGATATATATACATTATCCATCATTAACTAAATGGATCATATATTATGACAACATAGTAAGACACAAGACTGAAGATTCTCACTAACTTTGTTTGCCCCTTTTAATTGACCATACGGAGGTGTCTATGAGAACCCCACTAATTTATCATGTTATTTCTCTTCTAATTATACATGGTGGGTGAATAGATTAAAATTTAGGTCATGTCCTATATGAAGGTGAGTGAGAATAAAAATGATAAAGATCATGAAAAGACAAATAATAAAGTGTAGGTGACTTATTTATACAGTCAGATACAGACAAATTGTCTTTTCTGCATTTTGAATCCAGTCACAGAACATGGGCGTGCATGAGATTTGTTATTTTATGCTTTTGTTTCTTTTGCTGTAACTTATACATGTGCTACTTTATGCAATCTTAGCAGTATAATTAACTACACGTTTACGTTTATATATTTTTTAAGTATCTTACTTCAAACCTCCATGTTGAATGCACAAAAGGACTAGGGTAAGTCAAGATTTGGAATTACTCTATTTTTGTTCACATCTTTGCATAGGTGGTAATCTTGTTAATTAATTTTCATTTTTTTATATTAAGTGAAAAAAGAGAGTTAAATCCACAGTTAAAATTAATGGTCATTTTTAATTAATCTCTCTTTTGTTCGGTTTAAAGCTTTGTTGGTTATAGATAATTATGATGAAGTAAGTGAAATGTAGTGTAAAAATAGATTAATGAGAATATATATGAGGAAAATGGGAGTGATTTGCAAAGTGCCAAATTCAGGTTCAGCAGTGTTGTTTGACGAATAATGATAGTCCCGAGAAAGTGTGATTTTGTTGTTGTATTCGAACAGGCAACAGAAGTCACCAATACAGTTACATACAGGTACTGCTAGTTACCTATAATCTTCTCGGGTGCAGCATTTTTAAGTGAGACTAGTTTTGATAGTTACAAAGCCAATAAGAAGTCTTTTCGGTCAGAAAAAAGAGAGAGTTTTACTACTGTTAAGTGTATCTTAGAACATAAATTATTCTTTCAGAATCCAGATAATTGTATGTAATATTTGATGTGACAGTTTTAAAAAAATATATAACAAAACATAAATTTATAATTAGTCAAAGTAGAAATAATTAGTCAACTTAAATTTTTGATTTGTTTAAATTAAATGTGAAAATATTTTTTAAAAATAAAATACATTTTCTAAATAATCAAAATTAAATAAAAAATACTAAAATATATTTATAAACACAACTTTATTATAAATAAAATTGACTTAAGTCCTTTTTAGAAAATAATATTTTATTTCAGTCCATTGAAGCAAATATATACATCAAGTTATTCATACATGTAAGATTGGTTAAAAAGATTGAGAGACATGAATTCTAAATATTAAAAATAACTAAAATCCTATTTAGAAGTATAAATTTTAATTTTTAAAGTGTAATTTTAAGTGATCATGTGAACTATATTGAACATACATTCTTTCTCTAATAAAATAAATGAAATAATAGTTCCAGTTTGAATTCATTTCAGATCCTCTCCCAAAGTTTTTGTTTTCCCATAAAAAAAAACTCACTACAACAAGCACACAAACAAGTAGCATAACCAAATGTTATTTTTTTAAAAATTATTTTTGAAATGTTTTGGTCTAACTAATGTTGGCTTACTTAGTGAAAATTAATTATCAATTTTTCTGAAAAAAAATAATAATAACTATCAATTTTGAAGAAAAATAATAGAAGTGTCACTATGTTAATTTTCATTCACTTATTTGATGGACCTATCCTTTCTACCATTTTCATTCTAAGAATAACTTTATTAAGGTATAAACGGTTTCATAAGTATTACTATAAGAAAATCATTAAATAAAAATTAATTTTAGAGATAAAAAATAATTAGTTATTATATTGATTAAATTAGATACTAAACCAATTATACTAAAAAATTAAATTATTCTCCAACAATAATTCAAAACCTTGATGACTTCTCTAAGACAAGTGCATTATGTTGTCAAAAGTAATAATTTATTTATAGGGACAGATATTGAACTCACAAAGAACAGTTGAATAATGAAGTAAAAGATTCACTAAATAGAAAACAAAATGATAAAGTTTGTTGAAGTTTGTTATGATTAAAAAGAAAACAAGTCACAGAGTTTGTTGCTTCAATTGAAAAAATAGGGATTGTAGTTCATCTTTCTCACTCTTTTGTATTTTGATTAGCATGACAATATTGTGTCATTTGATTGATATTAATGTCCATATAAAAATCATTTATATCGTTTTCTCGCATTTAAAATAAAATTATTAAGATGTCTCCTAAATATCAATTCCTTGCATATTTATAAAAACTTCTTATTATTGACGTTTTTTTTCAGGGATTTGTTCTTTTAGGTGGGTTCGGTGGGTCTAGTCAAGTGAGTTGTTTTTAGGAGTCTAGTGGAGTGGTTTGAAATTTGGTGGAAGAGATTTATGATTAGAGTTTTGTATAAGTGTTGAAGCAATTTTGAAGTAGTTCACATTTATTTATTTTTTATTGTTGATAAAAAAAATTAAAAAAATGTTGAATTTATAAAATTTTTGAAACTGGTTTAAAATTCTTTCCGCTACAAATAACTGATTATTTTAAGCTGGTAGTCGATTATTTGAAGAAAAAAAAATGTTCTTGTGAAGTATTTTCACTGTTTTAATCAATTATATTACCATTTATTTGGTTAATTTGTTCTTCGTCATTTTTGGAAAAACTCATAAACATATTAGTCAATTAACATATATTCTAAGGGATTAAGTTATTAAGAAACAACTAACTATCTTAAATACTTAACTAATTATCCTAATCACTCTCAAACAAGTGTATAAAATGAGAAACAATGGTCGGTTATTACTTTTTCTAATCAATTAATACAAAAAGGGGGTAAAATATTGTTTTAGTTATACATCATTTTAATTGATTTTAAGAACCTATTAATTATTCTGTTTTTGGTGAATTTGGAAAGACGTCAAGGACAAATTAATCAATTATTTAAATGTTTAATTGTTAAACTAGAATTAAAATCTATTGAAAAACATTTTAACCTTAATCAATACTATTTTAAATTAATTTTAATCACAAAAACAAAAATTATAATATTACAATTTCATCCATTAAAAAAATTATCAATCACATTCATTATATCACTCACTAATTTTCATAAATTTTCTCTTTATCTTCCTTATTTTCTATTGTTTTTTTAATCTAAATAACATCATACTTCAATCTCTTTTTCTTCAAAACCATCATTTTTTTCTTCATTAAATTCATTCATCAGTCCAAACAAAAGGATAAGGGTTAAAGGCCTCGTTAAACTTTAGAAACTACGTTTTTTCTTATTCTTATCCGAATATATTTTAATCTTAAAATGCTTTAGTATTAGGCTTTTTCTTATACGCAAAGTTGGAGAAATTAAAATTTAAAAGATTTATTTATAATAAGTTTGAAAGTGAATAACGATAAAACTAAATTTAAAGTCTGTGTAAAATAACTCTTGCAACATGATTTCTGCTGGCGCCTTCGGTTCAAAAAGCACCTAGGTTAAGAAAAAGTGTTTTAAGATAAAAAAAAATGACTAAACAAATGAAGAACATAAGAAAATTGTTGTCTAGTTATGGTGAAAAGATAAATATAGTATATTTAACTAACCTATTACAGAAGTGGTAAACATTAGAAACGAAGATATATTAAAAAGCAGAAAAACGAAAGTGATGCAACGGAAAAGTGAAAACTGAAAATCAGGGTTTGGGTTCAGAGAGAGGACAGAGGCAAGAAGAGATCCAAAAGGAGAACAGAAACGGGTCTCAATCACCACTCACAAGTACTGTGACGGTGACTGCCTCTTCTGTTTTTCAGTCACCGCGTACGAATCATACTCCTAATAATGCTGCAATCTAATTACCACAGCTGTTGCAACATTGACAACAATTTTTTTAAATCGCTTCTCTGTCTGATAACAACGTTTATAATATTAATTCAGATTTTTCAATTTTTATTTTTATTTGCTATTCTTACAATTTATTTTACAATTTCTAACTTCCCGGGATTTTCATCTCATGGCTTCCTCCTTCAGACTTATGTTGGTGAGGCCAAATTTCAATTAACATTTCAAAAAGTTGGTATTAAAAACAACACTTCAACTTTTATTTTTTAATTTCCATTCAAATAAATTTAAATTTAATTATACAAAACTCGCTAAAAATGGTAAGGAAATACGAATAAAGAAAATAAATAATAAAATATGAAATATGAGAATGACATATTTTTTAATTCATCTCAACATAAAAAAAAATTAATAACAGTTCACTATATCACTTATATATGTATAAGTGATTTATGTATACAAATTAAATTAATTTATATGTAATTATTCACTATAAAAAAATATTTCAACACATGTTTCACTTGGTACCGAGTTTATCTCAATTATTTACAATCAAATTATTTTGATTCTTACTAGAACATTTGATAAGTATTAATAATGAAGTGTAAATTTGGAATTTAATATATGAAATTGATACAATGATTGAGACACAAAAATCCTCTCTCTAACATAATAATTTTTTAAAAATAAAACTCAATAATTATAAAACTAGTTATCTTAATCATTTTACTTTTTTAAAAAAGTTATTTGTGTCGAGCAACTTTAAGCATGATCTTTAAAAGATTTCGATATGATGAACACTTCAATATACAAACATTCTTTAGAAACATAAAATTAACATTTATTAGTTTTTTGACAAAATACTTTTGTCGATTCAACCAAATGAAAGACTTGTGTCTAACAAGATCTAATGCTTATAAAGTCATGTTTACACTTTGTTGTTAAGAACGTAATAAAAATCAAATGTAGGATTTTTTTAATTTTGATCTAATAATAAAAACTCACAAAGGTAAGGTAATACCAATTTAAAATATATATTTTTGTTTACTAATATGATTTTCTCTAAGAACCTATAGTAGGATCTATGTTCTCAGCACCCACATGAGCAGTTGGACTCGAAGGATGAATGTACTTCTCTTTAGCTGAGGTCTCCTTCTCATCTAAAATATCCTCTACCAGCACCAAAGCAATGTCGTACACATCTTTTCCCACATCAAATCTTTTTTTTTATAAGGACTTTATAAAAAAATGTAGTTTGTCTTAATGCTTTATTAAACCCATCTTTATGTTGAGCTAAAATAAATTACTTGAGCTCAGTAAGATTTCTTGCTATCTTTTTTCGAGCACTCTACTTACTATGGTAGATTAGTGTCATATTCGGTAAACTTTGCTCTCAAGATTGCAGGTTTTAACTTTTGTGTCTTTCTCTTCTTCTTCATATTGAAGGCATTGAGTCTTTAGGAATTAAGATGAACAACCAAATTTAACTTCTCCATATTAAACTTCTTTACTTTGTTGCCTAATATAGTGTTACCTTCATGACTTCCTTTAGAGTATCTCGTTGACTATGTATCTAAAATAGTCATCAACTATAACAATACCATACTTTTTTTTTTCCCAAATTCAAAGTCCTCGTTGAACCAAACAAATCTATATTCAAAAATTTTAAAAATCTAATAATGGAAATACGATTTTTTTTTATTGACGTATGTCTTGATTATTTTTTTATTCTTTATATAATGTTATTCTTTTTCAATAATTTGTTAGGATTTTTTTCTAATTGTTGGTTGGAAAAAATGTTAACAAACATTAACTATGATTGTTTTTATGTAATGCTAATTGAAGAAATTTTTTAATTAAGATCAATACAAAAAAGTTAGTAAAGAAAAACTACAGTCAACATCGTTCTTATCGATATCATCCTAAGTAAATGTGATTAACATTAATTGAAATAATATTGACCGATATCAATAAAAAAAATACTTCATGAATATTAATTGAAAAAAAAAATATTAATGAACATAAAAAAATAAGATTGACTACAAAATATCATCAATATTGATATTTTTGAATTATTAATATTTATTTAATATCTTGTATTCTTACATTAGATAATAATTAAAATTTGTAATAAAAAATTTAAAATCAATAAATTAAATGATTTTATTCATATAAATACGAGAAAAAAAAAACAATTCAAGTTCAGTATGATTGAATACTTCATGATTATGAATTTTCATATCCAATCATAAGATAAAAGATATGTAGTGAGTTTCTCTATTTATTTATTTTTATATTATGCATGTAAAATATTAAAATTAATTTATTAAAATAAAAATAATTAAAGTATCATATTTGGTGTGTGTAATATTATTAGAGCAAGTCAAATATATATATTAATAGTATGCCAACTTAAATCATAAATACTTATAAATTTAATTAAAATCATTAAGTAATTAAGTCTTAAAAACATTACAACTAGTAGACCAATCAGTTAACCTGTTTCTTTGGCAGAATAAGCCAGTGTCTCAGTCTGTTCTGACTATGATGAATAAATGTAATTTATTTTGTCACCTCTAAATATATTTTATATAAGATTTTAAGTTTAAATGCTAAACAAAGGAAACATCTCAAATAATAAATATGAATAATCAAACAGATAAAAGAAATTTGTTGAAGTAATTAAAACATGTAAAAAATGTGTTAAAGAATGCATTACATTTATTAATGCAATATATAAATGAGTAAGAAAAATGTATTAAAATATTAGTATATTAATTGTATAAAATTGCAGAGGCATGTGTGTGTTGTTGGTGGGAAAGAGTTGATCCTCCTCCTCCTCCTCCGGCTATTCATTTTACATTTTTCTTCTCTCTCTCACAAAACTTTACTACTTGGAATTACTCTCACAGAAAACCATAGGAAAGTTACCAAAAAAATACAACCACAAAAGAAATGCAATGGTGAACAGTAGTAGCAGTAGCAGTAGCATTATTATTTAATAATATCACCATTTCACTCTCTCCCTACATTTGAATCACCAACTCCCCTCTCTCTCACTCTCTTATTTCTACCAAAACGCACTTCCCACAAACCACAAACCCCAAACCCCAAACCTACCTCCTTAATCACTATGATGGCGGAGAAGCACTTGCGGGACCTGCTGCTGGTGGACCAAGAGCCCTTCCTTCTCAAACACTACATTTCGGACCGTCGTACCCTCCTCAAAAGAACCTCCCCAAACACCACCTTAAGAAAAAACACCTCAAACTCAAACTTCCCACTTAATAAATGCCTCCTCTCCTTCCACAACGCCACCAAATCCCCGCTCTTGGAATTCGCGCCGCCCACCAAGAAGGAGAGTCAACTCAGGCCCTCCAACGCCAAAACCGCCACGCTCCTCCTGGAAGCCGCGCTCAGAATCCACAAACACGCCAAACCCAAGCCAAACAGGGCCTTCGGCATCTTCGGCTCGCTCTTCAAGAAACTCAAGAACCAACGAACCAGGGAACATATAAACAATGATGTTCGGGTGGCGGTGGTGGGATCCTGTGAGGGCAGGCCCAGCAGTAGTGGCGTGTGGTCGGAGAGCAACGAGGACAAGTCGTTGGACTTGGAAACTTGTAGTAGTGGCCACTCCTTCGATGACTCTGTGGAACAAGAGATTCAGTTCGTCAACACACGCAAACTCAACTCTCATGATCTCTTCTTCTGCCAAACCCCTTTCCGTTTCTCACTCCAACGGAGCCCCGACTACTCCCCCCGCCGAACGCCGGAATTCTCTTCCCCGCTCGCCTCTCCCTGTCGCCACACAACTCAGGTTGCTCCTTTTCACATTATTCTTCTGCCAAATACTTTTTTTTTTCCAAGTAATAAAAATTATTTTTTATTACTCACTCAACTTAATTAATGCCCTTTTTATACAGTAAAAGTAAAAAATACCATCAATTTTTCAACTATTTGTACGCAGTCTATGTTCAATGTAAACCATATTGTCTTCATTATTTCTAATTATATGAAAAATAATTTACAAAATTGTAAATTTATTATTTAAAATAAAAAATAAAAAAATCAATTTATAATAAAAGTGTTTCTTATTTAACTCATATTACAAATTTTTGTAACTCCTGATTTTATAAATTTAGATTGATTTTTTTTTAATTTTTAATAAAAATGTTTAAAATACACACGTACACTGTAAAAGCTTTTGCTCCAAATTATTATTTATGACTTATCAGATAGTAGTTTTTTTAATAAAAAATCTACGTATTTACCTTATAAAATATTTATATTTAGACTACAGTCCAAAATATATGTTTGATACTTTCACAACACTATCTCAAATATGATTAGATATCATACTTTACATTTTAATTAAATTTACTACTACTGAGGATAAATTTAGAAGAATTCAGAACATTTTAATTGAACTATAATTCTAATAATAACTTTGAAGGAACTGATTTTTATTCTTCCGGGTTCAACTCGGTGTTTGACTCGGTAGTGTGGTGAGTCGGAGCACCGAGTTGAGCTCGTGAATTAACCGTGATAGTTCGTGGTGTTTATTTTTGTCGGCAAATAGGATCTGCATTAGGGGTCTGGGAATTTTGGCGGAAGTTTTTTGAGAGAGGATTTTACCCCGCCATTTTTGCTGAATTTGTTAAATATTTGGTGAAGCAGAGGTCACGTAGGTTAATTTAATTTGGAGTTTCTGAGTTGTATTTTTCGTCCAGGTGTCTGCCATGCAACCTTCTCGATTTTTCCTTTTACTTTTTGGGGTTATTCGGTGAAAAAAAGCCCTTTAAAAGAAGACGAATATTGTTTTTGTTTGTTCTATTGGGATGAATTATTGGACCCCGACATTCGGTTTTCTAGAAAAATAGTTTCTGGTTTGGATTTTCGATTACATTAATAGTGGAGTGGGTACCAAAACATAAAAAACAGAAGTCAACAACCCAATTATGAAGCAGGTGTTGAGTCTAAATCCATGGGCATTATAAGAATGATTAGGGAATTATGTTAACTACCCAATTACGACAATATTCTAACTGTGGTGGTTGTGAAATTTTCCATAGGACAATGAAACTAACAGTGGTGATGGCGTCGTGAACAAATTCCAATCCGGGAAAGAAGAGGAAGATAAGGAACAATGCAGTCCAGTGTCTGTTTTAGACCCACCCTTCGACGATGATGATAACGATCATGGAGAGGATGGCTTTGATTTGGACTCTAGCTATGCCAATGTTCAAAGTACGTCATTGTTTAATACATATATTTTTGGTTTATTTTCCACCATTTTATGTTGTGTGGTCGTTTTCCACCAACATGCCATCGTACACGCTTCTTCAAAATTCATTGTCTGTTACAAAATACCCTAAGGGGGGCTGTCTTCTGGATATCATTTCTGCCAATGCCACCTATCTTTGTGGGTTCCATCCAACGATAACAATACCTCATCCCCCAACATGCATTCGCATTCAATGTCAAATTGCCCTACTCTTTCTTCACAACTACACATTGCTACTAGTGTCATTATAAATTTCAACATGACCCACAAGTTTTTTCCTGTCAGAATTCCTGATACTTCTATTCAATGTTCTGTGTAAGGTTTGAGCAATTCAGCACCATTCAAGTATAGTAGTTTTTAATTTTCTGAAAAGCAGCAAACCATGTCACACTTTGCATCTTAACAGCATCGATCACCTTTTTCATTTTCTTTTCTTTTTTCAATTATTACACAACACCCCTTTATCCTCGTTAAACCTTTGTTTTTTTGTTCTCTTTGGTATGATTCATCATTTTAGCTGATGTGTAATAGAGTGGCATGAAGAGAACATTTTTGTTTATCTCGGTACCAGTGCTTCAAGACCAATTTAGGCATCCTAAACTTTATATGCTTCAAATAGCTGCTTGTACTTATTGCTGTTTATCCATGCTGAGTTACTAAACACTGAACTTGAAATATATGTAAGAAAGGTTGTCAGTTCTGTACAAAAAGAGATTTCTCTGAAATATGATCTGTCTGCAATGAATGTCTCTAACCAACTTTAAAAAATTAACTGAATGTTGATTTTCTTTTTCTTTGTATTAAATTTTCAGGAACTACGCAGGATCTACTAGACAGGCTTCGTAGATTTGAGAAACTTGCAGGGTTAGATCCGGTGGAGCTTGAGAAGAGAATGTTAGACCAAGAAGACAAGGAGTATGAAACATTTATCGAAGAGGATGATTACGATGATGATGTTGACATCGAAACAGAATGTGGTGAAGAAAAGGTTGTTGGGGAAAGAAGTGTGGTTGAAATCCTGAGTCATTCGAGAGTGGATAAGATGCAGCAGGCACCTGAGGATCTTAAGAGGCTGGTTTATGATCTGATAATGGAGGAAGAGACAGAAATAAATTCCTCAGAAGAGAGGAACACGGTGGTGATAAGAAGGGTTTGTAGGAGACTAGATTTATGGAAAGAAGTGAAGTGCAACACCATTGATATGATGATTGAAGAGGACTTCTCTGGAGAAGAAGGTAGGTGGAAGAAAAATGCTGAGCAGACAGGGGAGCTAGTTCAGGAACTTGAGCTTGCAATCTTTTGCTATCTAGTGGAGGAGCTTTCAGAGGAACTAGTATGTTAGTGTGTGAGAAAATTTTGAAGCAGTTGAAGAATTTAGAATGAATGATTATCTTTATTCTTTTCACTAGAAGATTACAATCTAACTTTGCACCTTATTTGAATAGGCTATAGTTAGATAAGAACTTGGGGGATATGTACATGATTGGTGTATGTAAATCACCTTTAGTAGTTTTTGCAGTTATTCATCCTCACCCATTATTCTATTTAATATATCCACCTTAGTAATTTATCTTTACAAAACAGCCTTAACAAATGATAAAAAGAAAACATCTTCTATTGCATCTACTAGTTACTCCTTCCCTTTTTTTTTATTTAAGGTTATTTTGTTAAAACCTTTTTATCTAAAAATAAGATAAGTATACCCAAATTACTTTTTTTTATCAGCACCCAAATTGCTTTTAATCACAATAAATAATTACTTCTAATCAAAATAAACAATTATATGTAGATAACTTAATTAAACATAACATAAAAGTAATAATTAATTATCAAAATCATAACTAATATGTTGTATTAAGATTTGAGAATAAAAATTATATATATATATATATATATATATTTAAAATCCCAACAATTAAAAGAAACAAATAATACACATGTCTAGGAGGATTACAAATGTGATAATAACACTCTGTAATTTGAAATTTTAAGTATTAATAAAAAAGAGTATAATAGAGATTATATTATTGACATTTATGAATTTTAACTATAATAATACAGGATAGTATATAAATAGTATATAGAGTGTATTAAAGGTGTTATTATTGATATTTTATAACTATAAGTTTTGTAGAGTGGTTTGAAATTCATTGTATGGTCATATTTGTATTACAAATTAACATGAAGAAAAGATAATGGTGGTGAGAGAATTAATTGTAACATGCATGCCAGACAAACACGGATGTAGTTGGACTGAGATATTCAACTGAACATTTTGTTGAAAACAACTAATGACTAATGAGGTTTATCTTCTCTGTTCTTGTGGTATTAATTTTTTTTTTCCAGAGATCGCATCGTGTAGTAGTTGCAGTCTATCATTTAGCTCAGTTCATTTCTTCCTTCTTACTCTTTCTTACTTCTTTTCTATTTGTCAAAAAGATGTGTTATTTTCACAATCACATATTATTTTTTTTAAATTGTTTATAATTTTTGGTAGTATAATTTACTCTGTATATAAATTACTTTAATGTAAATGATTGTAAGTAATATATACATACATATTAATTATTCAACTACCATAATTATTCAGTAATAAATATAATGCATATTAAGAGAACTATACTATTTTAGTAAAACTTGTATAGAAAAAAAATATATTTATTGTTAGTCTTAATCAGAAAAATTATTAAATTACAGATTATCTTCAATTATATTAACAAAATTACTTAATTTTTTATTATTAAAAATAGTAGTTCAGTTTCCTTAAGAGAAATATATTAAAGTTAATTTGATGTTATACAGATGTTTTTTTTATCATAAATTCAACTCTTAAAGTACTTTGAAAACAACTCATTTGCATAATTGGATTTTTCATACTTTTTAAAAACATAGAAGTTTGTTTAGATGGATTTCTCCAATTGGAATGAGCTTATCCATAACTTATAAAAGCACACTCATGACCTTTTATAAATTTGTATTTCTATTACAGACCACTTTGAATTTATTGAAAATTTCAATTCATTTTTTTCTCTTAAAAGTTCTTATCAAGTGTGTGAAATCAAACCAAAACACAAATTAAAGCCTCAAATTATAATAAAATAAAATTCGACTTCGTTTATTGAAATAATATCTAATCATGTGTTCAACATGATTGTTTTAGAAAAAATTACTTAAAAAATTTCAAAGAATGAGAAAGCTTTTCTCATGTCCTTCACAAATGGTTTGTATTCCTAACCTCATAAATAATGTGAGGAATTTATGAAACCTGCAAAGGATTGAGCTTATTTTCATATTTGATATAATTATTATTGCATAGACATTTAGAAGAGATGGTTTTTAAACTGGAGAAAGTTTTCTCTTTGAAATAATCCTTTATATTGCATAATATTGTTGTAAAATATATGTATGGATAGTTTAAGTCTAGAATACATTATTTTTTAATTAGTTTGTGTTTGATAATATCTACTTCTCTAATATTAATAATAAAATATCATATTTATTTTTAGGACTCATATGATAAAATTAATTTTAAGTACAAAATTAAATTTATCTCTTCATGTTAAATAATACTCATTTATTTTTTTATTTGTGAATAAATATACATTTTTTAAAATTTTCAATAAAATAAAAATAATATCTTTTACTTTTTTAAAAAAATACACTCAACTGCTGCATCAAGCATCTAAAAAAATCTACCTAATGAATTTCACGCATACCAATGGGTTAAGAAACCAATCGATATAAGAAATACAAGCATGTGAAACTTTAAATATTACCCATGACCACGTCTTTAACTATGTCATAGTAAAAATCTCAAGGTCAATTCTGAAAATATTTTTGTTCCTATGCCTCCACAACTTCCCTACTATTGCAATCCACATACAACTTCAAATCAAATTAACCATTTTATTAATACCACCTAGTTTAAAGTGCATAAATGCGTTTTAGCATCACAATGATCCACTGAAACTAAACCTATCCACTCATAACACTTACACCATACTAACCAAACAATTTTACACTTAAAAAATAAATGAATTGTAGTTTTCTCTTCCTCTCCACACATACCACAAAAGTTACTTAGCACATAGACCCATCATCTTTCCAAGTTAGCTTTAGACGCAATCTTGTCTTCCACAACCCTCCAAGCTATAATGTGAGAAGATGGTTATGCCTTTTTAAAATTCAAAAATCTTCATATATAAGTATCACTTCCACCTCTGTCTCTCCCTTTATAATACTATAAGCAAATTTAATCGTGTAACTGAATGTTTCGCCTTCTTTCCAGATCCAACAATCCTCTTTATCCAAATTAATATTTTTACCTTCCAAAGCTTGAGCCAACTGCTACAATTGTTCTCATTCCCACACAAACAAATTCTTTCTCCACTTTGCCTTCCAAACCCAGTTATTATTAATCCACTCCCCGCCTTGAAACAATCTTCCCTCTTTGTTTGAACTAAGAGAGAAAAGTCTCCAAAATCTCTCTTTTAAAACATCCTCACCCACCATAAATCTTTTGAGAAACTTTATCTTCCTCCCACTTCCAATGTCTCACTTAAGATTATTCTCAAACTTAACTTTCCAAACCTTTGAATTCCATATTTCTGTCAGGTCTCTCCCCAAAAAAGAGTATGACTTTTTAACCCTTTGAAACTTTAAATTCTTCCAACTTCCATAATTCCACTCTAGGATCTCCTTCCACAAACCACTGTTATCTATTCCCAATTGCCAAATCCATTTATCCAAGAGAGCAACATTGAAGAGTCTAAATCTAAAATTTCAAGACCTCCCTCCCTTCTGACCTTTTTTTCATGACACCCATGCAATTTTCCTACTCATCGAACCCAACCCCACATAAATTTCCTTTTCATTTTCATTATCTCCTTTGCCATCATCAATGGCATTCTAAATAAATAAGAACATGTAAAACAGAGGAGAAGAGAAGAAAACACATTTAATTAAACAGATTCTAGCAGCTGTGAGTATGAACTTCCCTTTCCATTATCCCAATCACTTTCTAACTCTTTCCATCACACCTTCCCAAAATATATTTCCTTTATGACATCTCCCACTAACATATCTAGATATTTGAACGGGTCTTCATTACATACAATTAAAAATTTCTGGAAAGCGCTGAATCATAATATGATTAACTCTCACCCCAGTGGTAACACTCTTCTGAAAATAACCTTAAACCTAATGCTAATTCAAAGAATTATATATTTAATTACCATTAATTTAACTTCCTTTCGTGGTGGACATATGTATAACACTAACACGTTGTAGACTGTTTCTTCGTTCCCTTTTTTTGAAAAAAAAAATCTATTAATCTAATTTTAATCACAACTACAAATTAAGTTCAGTATCTTGTGGAACCATGGGTTATCCAAAGGGCAAATAAAAATGTGCGAATGATTAAAAAAATCTAGAAAGACAGAAGAAATAAATAATAGCACGTGTCAGTGAAAGGGCAAAGAACTGTTGCTATCCCTCAACCCATCAACTTAGATGTGACATCATATTGTAATGAAATATTCCATGTTTGGTAGCACGTTTAAAATTAAATAAAACTTTTTAAATATGCTATATAATATTTTTAATTTGATGAACATGTATTTATTAAAAGTTTAACGAAAGGTAAAGTTAAATATATTTGTAATAAGAATAACTTATGTAGAAATAGACGCACTTTGTTACAACAAAAATATAAGAAAATTAATATATTATTATACAATTTAGTAAAAGTAATAATATTTTTTAAAATATAATCTAATACGGAAATAATATAGTCTTACAATTTTTATACATATAAATTAATTTTAGATACATAAAATGATTTAACCTCTAAACATAGTTACCTTTTATTTTAAATCTCTAAATTTATTTTATATTATTTTTAATTTCTGTAATTTCTTATTTTAATCTATTATTTTGTTTTAATTAAAATACTAATTTTTATATTTTAGTACCCATAATATATTTTATATGAGTATTTTATATAAGGATCTAGAAGATAAACTTAGATTAGAAGTGATATACTTAAATGATATCTAGAGATTTCATTATTAAAGTTAAAATATATAAATATAAAATTCAGTTATTCAGGTTTCATTTTAAAAGAATCATTTACAAGTTTCATTTTTTCTTTCATCTACATTCTCTCTAAAATTCTAACATTCTTAATCATCATATCAACTATCGAAGTTCAATAGTCTATCATTGGACTTCTGGTAGCAAAAATTACAAAATTACTCAATCAAAATCTCAAATAGAATAAGTTCATATTTATTTTTTCTCTTTGAGTCAGATTTTGAACATCTTAGGTTCGTTTTAGTTAGGTTTTACATATGACACTTTTAGTTCCAGGATTAGATTTTGTTAATTTAGAGTCCTAGTGATATAGTTAAATTTTGTTATCAGAACTTTGTGTGTAGGTTAGGCTACCCTTAAGCTTTTGTAGGATTCAAGTTCTTAGTGGGCACCTATTCAAACTAAAGTAAGGAAAGCTAGTTTAAATTTTCAATAAAATAAAATTAAAAATTAAAAAACTATTTATTTAATAAAGAAGAATATCAGTTTAGAATAGAAAAGTAACAAATCTCTTCATTTTCCTATCAGTTAGGTGAGAACAAAATAAAATTAAAGTACCACTCTCTCTACTCTCCTATCAGTTAGGTGAGAACTGTTTTAATATGTTTTAAAAAAAAATTACGCAATGTTCATAATACAGTAATTAAATTAAATATTGATATAAAAATAAAATAGAAAAAATTAAAAAAATATATTAAAATAGTGAAATCTTGTTTATATATAAATATAGATCATTATTATATAGAATTTTTCTTCTCAATTATTATATTTATTTCATCCGTTTTCCTACAACTTGACGAGACTTTATTAAAAAAAAAATAAGTAGACTAAAAAAACTTGTAACAAGAATCAGTAATATCAGTAATATAAAAAAATCATTTTTTAAAGAACAATTGATATTGACATTTTTTTATAATTTAGTTTATTCCACATATTTCTGTGCACGAAAGTTCAGAGTCAGACACGTGCATCATAAAATATATCGGTCTGCATCATAAAATAAAATATACTGGTCCAAACAACAATTTACGCACGCTTCTCACATTGTCTTGATGTCACAATAACACGTCGCTGTAGTTCTGTCATGTTCAGTCGTTGTGCCGCAACATGCCACACAAGTTTCCTCAAGTTCACAACTCTAACTTTTATCCGAAAAATTATATTCACATTTTCTTTTCATCTTCTAACAACTATATAATATAAATTATTAAATTAAATTATTAAATAAAAAGGTAATAAATAAAATATTAAATAAAAGTATAAATTTTGATAATTGTGAAACTATCATGTCCCTTTTTCCCCTTTCAATATAAAACCACCCTCATGGAAGACTTTCCTAGCTACACTAAACCTAATCCCTTACAATTACAGTGAGAAGTTTTGGACTAAGAGAGTGCACAGATGCAGAAACGAAAAGCTGGGAGGAAGAAGTTCCAAGAAACACGTCACCCCGTCTACAGAGGCGTAAGGCAGAGGAAGGGGAAGTGGGTGTGTGAGTTCCGACAACCTAATAAGAAGAACGCACGCCTGTGGCTTGGGACCTTCTCTCGCCCCGACATGGCTGCTGTTGCGTTTGACGTTGCCGCATTGGCTTTCAAGGGTGACAGGGCTTCCTTGAACTTCCCGGAAGCCATTTCCTTCTTGCCGCGTCTCAACTCAGGTACGTCCTCTGTGAGGACTATTCAGTTTGCCGCCACGCAGACCGCAGAGAAGCTTCTTTCTTGCACTGAGTTCCAAAAGCTGAGGGACGATGTTTCTTCTCGTGGAGGTTCTGGAAACTTCTTTTGGAATGAAGATTGTTTGAAGTTGGCATCGGATGAAAGTTCTAGAAGGTTCTTTTGGGATGAGGAGGAGGTGTTTAACATGCCGGAGTTGTTGAACAGCATGGCGGAAGCACTGATCATTGCACCTCCGGCTTTGCAGAAGGGATTCAATTGGGTTGATGGGGAAACCACAGTAGATTTGACTCTATGGTAATTAATTAGGTATTTTCAGAAGTTTATGCAAGGCTCCATCTTCTTCAAATAAACCATGATCTTATAGCATATTTCTGCAATACATATCTTTCAAAATATTACTAGAATACCGAGTTTTTCAGAATTTTGTGTTTTAGTAGTTAGATGGTAACTTCAAGCAATTAATGTTGCTTAATCAATTCAAAACATTTTTCAAAATAGAAAGATTTTGTGTGAAGGGGAAAAATAATTGGATTGGCTAAAAGGAATTTAAGACAGAATCCAAATTTTAAATTTTATTATTAAAGTATAAATTAATTATATGTTAAGTTTTATCACAAGCAACTACCAAAATAAGTTTATAATCCAAATTAATTTCTTCAATTGAAGATTCTTTTGGATTTAAGACATGCTTGCATATATAACAAATTCAAAATAAAATAATAATAGTAAATAAATAAATAAATTATTATTTAAATATGTATAAAATAATATAGAATTATTTTTTATTTGCTTATTTTTAAAAAGTATAACTCAATTTAAACTTTTTTTTAAAAAAATATTGCTTTTTATTATTATTACAAATACTTTTAGAAAAGTTTGTGAAATTACACTCATATCACAAATCTTGATGAAAAATTAGCTACGAAAAGAAAAACACATATGAACATGACATTGATCTTTTTATCCTTAGGTTGACCTATTGACCTAATTAAGTTGGTGATATATAATTGTGTAGAGGAGGATTTGAAATTTTTTTGACTCTTCTGCAATCCATATCCTAACAGTCATGATTATTCTGCTGATAAAAGAAAAAAGAAAAAAGAAGTCATGATTATTCCATGTCTATATTTTTAAAAATAATTACATAAAATATTATTTTTTTCAAATACTTCATTTATATTTATTATTATTATTTAAAAAAGTGAGATGTATTTAAAAAAGTGGATGTGAAAGCATATTTGTCCATATTGCCCTTGGACATGTATAACGGCAAGACTCATCATCGTATATGTCATTTCCTGCCGGATTTTATTTCCAGATCATTCATATTAATATATAGTTTTCAGTTTTAGATGAATTAAATTAAACTGAAATATTATAACATTAAACTGAATTTTAAAAAAATAATAAAATAAAATCATATAATTATTTAGATGAATTATTTTTAACTGTTTGAACTAAATTATTAAACTTTTACTATCATAAGTTATAAATCAATTCGCCTTATTATATGCATCAGGTTGGGCCTAGATGGTGGATCAAACCCATTATCATTATCACTTCATAGAGTATTTTATCCTGCACCTCCATATATTATTCTCTCATCTCCATAAAATTTCATATTTCCAAAATTATCCCTCTGTAATATTTCGGATTATATAATTTGAAAGTCTTTTTTCTTATGCATAGTTAGTTTTCAAATTATGTAATCCGAAAGTCTTTTTAACTTTCAGATTATGTAATATGGAAGTCTTTTTTCAAATGTGTGTCCGAAAACTATTCTATGGGATGGCTGTGAAAGGATAAAAAAGTATTTTTATGTATTGTATGGGGTGACAGAAGAAGCTATGGAGGTGCAGGAAGAAACAGTCCACTTCATATTTCCCCCTCAACAGTCTCACGGTTCACATAAAGGCCAATATGCAGCCCAGCTGTGTCAGTGAATTCTGAATTGTTAGACTAGGCTGTCCCAGTGCCGAAATCGTCAAGTTATTTTTATGGGAGATGATAATTTCATACCATTACTCTTTTATACTTCTATTTAACAACTAAGAATATTATTATTTGTTTTTTAAAAAAATATATTTATTTTTATTAGTTAAATATAATAAAAGGAAGTGTAAGGTAAAACTAAGAGAAAAATGAGTGTCAAATAATATTTTTTTTATTATATATGTATGGTTTTAAAAAATAGGCTCCTCACTCAATGGCTATAAAAGTTGAAGTTATTTTATGTTTTTGGAAAGTTATATTTTAACGTCTTTGAGAAAAATAACTCGCTTAAATATTTAATTCCAGTAATACATATAAACACACTTTGAGTTAAAAGATAAAAAATATAATTAAAATATTAATATAATAGATTATTAAATTATTGTTATGCATTAAGAGTGTAAAAATAACAAATCTCCACTTTTAATATTTTTTTACTTTTTTTAATTGAAGTCGTGTTTTTTCTTTTGAAAATTTTTTGGTTTTTTTATTTTTTTTGGTTTTTCAATTTTATTATATTATTATTAAATATTTTTTAAAATTACAATAATAAGTTAATTAATTATTTAAACTAACTAAATATTTATTATATTAAATTAATAAATTATTTAAATTGGATTTAGTTACAAATAATTAAATACACAATTTAAAAAATAAACTAATTATTTATTTAAACTAACTAAATATTTGTTTAAATTATAATAATAAATTACTAAACTCTTTTTAAGGATATATTGTTTGATGGTTGTGTACAAAGTCTAATACTTCAATCATGTGATAGTCGTAGACTTTGTTCAGTAGGAATGGATCAGTCATCTTGTTCGTACTTTCTCTTGTTTGTACTTTCTTTTGAGCTAGTTTTCTATTATAATTCCAAATAACTTGTAATTGTTTTGTGTTATTGTAAAAAATAATTTACTAACACATTGATGGTTTCACTTTACTCTTTATTTGGTTATTTATTCAACATTGAAATACGATAACACCACAAAATTCGAGTGATCTTTTAAATTTAGAAAGTCTAAAGAATATAATTTTTAAAGAGAAAAAATCTTAAATAAAATACAAAATAAATATCTATACTTTATTATAAACTTTCTCTTCTTTATTTATTTAAATTTATTATTAAATAAAATTCAGATCATACCATTACCTTTTAAATTAATTGAAAGCGACCAAACTTGTAGGTTCAACCTTTTCCAATGAGTAAAATAAATTATCTATTAACTATCGAAGACCTTAATTAATTTTAAATTTGAGAAAGAAGTTCTAAACTGAAATACATAAATTTAATAGTTAATTAGACATGAATAAAAAAACTGAAAGTTGATTATTAACTTCCATTAACTGATGGAGTTAGTGCGTGAACTTAAAAACCTTGAGAATGTATGCCATGTTATGAAATTAACTTTTGGAAGATGAATAGTGGAAGGAAAGTAATGGACAGAGTCAAAAGCTGTAATGATTAGGCAATAAGCAATAGTTTAAGCACAAACATAATCCTTCCATCATTGATTATTGCTAAGACTAATTGTGATTTCCTTTCATGGCCCGAATGACAAGTTACTTTTCTTAGATTTCTACAATCCATCTTACAACTGTATCATAACATAAACCACTTAATTAGTGCTTAATTATTTCCTACAATCATTTTCTACCTAAACTCATTTACTGTGATTCGACATATCGTAGTTTTGGGACGCATCTATTGTAAATTATTTTTTTTCTTGTTAGCTTGTCAATTAATTCAAGCATTAGTCTGAGCTATCGCAGTGGCAGCCACTGTTCTCCAAAACGTCGTTGTTTTGCTCCGCCACCGTTCTTCCTCCTCGAACCTCCACGATGTCGATTTGCGATTCCGAAGCCTTCAATTGGCACTATGGTACGAAGTTCGACGACCAGACCTTTGATATCTGCGGCTGCAAGCTCTTCTTCATCTTCGCGCGTCGGATCTGCCGCCCTCCCACGGCATCACGCGCCGCCATGCTTCCTTCTAAGGGCTCGACCTCCTCCTCCTAGAAGATAATTGAGATAAATTAATTTATATAAATGGTATAAAGAGATAAATCCAGAAAAAATTATGACATAGATGATGAAGAACTCTCTTTCCTTACCAATAAGGTTAAAAAGAAGTTAAGGAAGTATGAAAATTATGGCACAAGATGCAAACCTAAAGATAATAAAGAGTTCAAAAGAAATTCGTCTCTTATGGGTGTAGAAAGACTAAACATTTCATATGAGAATGTCTAGATATGAAGAACAAGGAAAAAGATAAAAGAGGAAGATGGAAGATGGAAAAAAAAAGTCTCAAGAAGAAAAGGGAAACATACCCAGAGAAGATTAGGAAAGAGTTGTTCTTATTAGAGAAAGTCAAAATAAAAAAACTGATTAAAATTTCTCTTCACAAAATAAAAATTATTGTAAGCAAGAAATTATCTCTCAGTATACACGGGTTTAATACTTTATTTTCTTAACCAAATTATCTTATTTATTAATATACATAATTATTTAAATAATGTCGAGAAATTTCTATCTGCTTTTAAATTTTTAAATAACTACTGTTTTATTACATTTATTTAAAAGTAAATTATTTTTTAACTTTTAAAGTAAAAAAACGTTTCGAAACATTTGCACGCATCATGACAAGTATTTTTTTTTATCAGCGCATCATGAGAAGTAAATTTAATGTCTATGTGTCATTGTAATGAACATTAGAGTTCTGGTTTGCAGTGGTCATAAATCATTTTGTTAATATTTTATTTTCAATTGCTATCAGTGTCAGTTTTCCAGAAACAACGATCAATTAATAAGTATAGCTAAGATACATTTGACATGTTTTTACAGAATAACACTAATTTCCTTAAATTAGAACAAAAGTTGGGGGGTGTAAGTGATTTAGATTTAACGTGAAACTTTCAAATTAATCACCATTTCTTTAATTTTGAAAAATATAGTATGTACCAAAAAATAATTATATTATATATAATATAAATATGTAGGAAAAAAAGTATATAAAAATAAAATAAATTGAAGTTTCACATGTTAAATGAGCTTTTATTTATTTATATATATATAATATTAATAAAACTTTTTCGTCTAACTTCTTAAAATATAAAATCTACAAGTTATTTTCAACGTAGAGAAACTCAATTATTATTATTTTTATTCCCTCTCTTCATATACAGAAAGATTTATTGAAACAGAAGATAATCTTTCATATGATACCTATATGTTGTCTTGTAACAAACATTCATTTTCAGGATTAGCTCCAAAAGCATGCGCAGGCCTATAGTCCAATAATAAGAATTGTGTTAAAAATTATTATTTAACTTGACATATTTGATGACACCTTAAGTAACAACAATAATTTGTTATCGTATGAAAAAAATATATTATTAAAAAAAATAGAAAATACAAAAATATAGATGACTAGACCAAAACTCATATATTAACAAAAACGATACATAGGTAAACTATACTTATTCATAAAGAATTTTTAAGTCATGGGAAATTAGGATTCCATTAAAAGAAGTTGAAGTATAGTTAAAAAATATTATTTATGAATTAGTGTTGATATATTCAGAATCATGTATTTTATTACAATTTTTACAATTTTATGATGATATATGAATCTTACTCAAAAAAATCAAACAATTTTGAATTTGCATGGTGTGATTATATTATAATTGTAAAATTATGTTTTTTAATAACATTTTCCTCTCTAAACTTTGTAAAAGCTGAAATTGCAAATCTTTTTCCATAATTCTCACCACAACTCAGAAGTGTAATTAATATTCGTTCAATTTTTACATGTTGTAAGAAGAGAAATTCAACCATATCCCGTGGTTGTGCTTTTAAGATTCACAATCGGTATGCGTTTTTTACTATTAGGAATTGAGTTTAATTTCAATGTTGAGATATAAATATTTCATACATGTGACAGATAATTACGATAAATTTATTTATTTTTAAATATATTGTAATATTATATTAATAATTAAATTTAAGTCTAACTTATATATTCATAAAATAAAATTATAAAATAATATTTGTTCTTATTTATATATTATAATTTAATTTAAAGAATTTATATATTATTGGGATCCTTGTGTAAATACCAAAACTTATTGAGAATGACACTTTAACAAGGGGTAAGGTGGAGCACAAACTTCATCCCTATATATCCCCATATACCACTGAACACAGAAGTTAGTTGACCCTTCATTCTTGTGATATCAAGGGAAAGGTAGGTTGGAACATGATTAGGAAACCAAACACCCCAACATTCAACGTAGTAATAATAAACTTTGCCACTTGCTCAAATGACATAAAATGTTTTTCTTTCTATTATTCCCCTCATTTATAATTAAACCAAGTCTGATCACGGTGAAGAACCTCAGAATGGAATCAAAGTTATTATAGAATACTAGGGCAACACCTGAATCTATTAATTTAAACGAGTTATAAACTAAACAGCATTTGGTTCCAAGATTTCGGGGTTTAAGAGTTTCGATAAACACGCCTACAAAGTTATAAGTTCATAAACCAGCACCAGTATATGGCCAAAAAGATTGTTCTGCACATCACAAGTCACACACATATATATAAAGGAAAAGAAAAACATAAAAACAACCTAGGAGCTAGCAAACCCCTTCTACGTTAACGTAGACAGTGCTAGTTGTACCTATACATATATGAAGATAAAAATAGAACCAAAAGACAAGGAAAACAAGAGCACTGCTCTTACACAAATCACATTAATTTCGTCATGGCCAAGCAAAAGATTTGATGTGAGAGTTCGCCCATATAATTCATAACAGGATACCTTTTCTGCTCTCTTTTTCACTCTTTTTTAGCATTTCAAGCATTAATATAGAGCTTTAACTTGTATATATACTAGTGCTGAATTTAATAAAAGGGTTTAATTAGAATATGTTAAGGGAAATTCCACAGGCTTGTTTCATGTTCGATGTTTTCTGGGCTATTGGGTTCCAAACCAATGTCAAAAGGAGGAGGACTAAGCAGCATTCCTTGAGCCATATTGACAAGAACATTCGGCATGTCAAAGATCAAATCCTCGTCCACGAACTGGTTACTCATCCCTGCTTGGTTCTCTTGTAACCCTGAAGAGTTATAATTCCCTGTTGGCGTCTGCATAGCATCCTTCGCAGCTCCAGCAGCCCCCGCCGCAGCGGCTGCCGCCATCTGAATGTCACGCGCCGAGAGTGAAGCGGGGACAGGAAGGGAAGAAGCGGAGTCAGGGAAATTGAGCTCAGCGTCCTTACCTAGTATCAGATATGATATATACGTGTATTAGATACAATATGTATGTAAATACATTGACATTAAGGAAAACAAAATAAAAATTATAAACTACATTATGATTATTATAAATCTAATTAAGTTTCATTTTTTAGTTGAGATCATGTTTTGTTAGAAGATGTATAATAATATTTCTAAAAGGTGTATCACATGAAAACATTGATATAGTATAGACAATAATGAAATGAACCAAAATATTTGTTGTCAAACTTAGTTTTATTTCTTATACATTCAAATGATTGATTTAGACTTTTTTTTCCACATCAACTTAATATTTAATATTTTTAAAAAATTAAAATATAGGTACGTTTTAAAATTTGAAAAGTATTTAATCTGAATATACAGATACTAAAATTAAATATGAAAAAATGTTAAAGAAAAAAACATTTTTCCTTTGATGATATTCTTACCCTTGAGAGCATAAGCTGCCACGTCATAAGCCACTGCGGCCATTTCAGGTGTAGGGAATGTGCCTAACCAAATCCTGTTAGGCTTTTTGGGCTCACGAATCTCAGACACCCATTTCCCGTTGCTCCTACGGCGGACACCGCGGTAGCGGCCGGTTCCGGAAGAGGCTCTGCTGCTGCCGGTTGCATTATTAGAATACATGGCGGTGGTAGTGGTGGTATTGTCTATGTGGTGTGTGAAGGTGTGTGTTGCGAGTGAAAGTTGATGGCAATTGAGTGAAGCCATTTATGGAGGTGAGTTTAACGAAGGTTGGAGAAGAAGTAGCGGAAAGTGCAAACCAGTTGTTTCTGAATTGCGGCCTGTGAATGGTTGGGGTGTAATCCAGCTTGGCTTTGCCAACGATTGATATCTGGGTCGGAGAGCGTGTTCCGTTACAAATAAAAAATCAAAAAAGAAAGTAAAAAGGGAAAAAAAAAAACTGAATTCAATTCGCGTAACTTATCCAACGTCAAATTTTGTCCACATGATAGTGCACTTTGTGAATATCGTATAACATCACTAAAACCCTGTTTTCCCTTTTCAATTATTTCCAACAAAGATTTTCCAGAACATAAAACATGGATATTTCTTCTTATTTATACAATGGTGAGTGACATGTGTTGGAGATAGCACATAGGATTATTAATGACGTAGGACTCTCTCCCATCGATGCTAGTTTCGTTTCGTCAGCAACATGTAAATCAACAGCAAATTATTAGCTTCTTCACAAATTATCGTGTATAGTTTAAGTTTGTCTAAAATCTTTGATTCTAGGCTTATGTGCGATTTGATTTGGCATCATTACTAGTTTTACACTAAGCAAGTTTTTCTTTTTCTTTTTGTGTTTTCGCAGCAATAGACACGGAATTTTGTGGTTGAAAGCGATAGGAGGAATTTAATTGAGTTGTTAACTATCTTTGAAGAAACGAGTGGATACGTTCAATGGATCGTGCGAGAGTTAGAATAAACCCTCTTTCAAGCTTCAACTAAAAAGTAGTGAGTTCTTCTTTTGTAAATATCTTTTAGTTCCAATTGATGTTCCCAATGAAAGAAATGGGGGAGCAATATAGCCTGCTTAGTATCACGCTTGAAAAATATAGAAATAAGGAAGAGAAAAAAAAAGAAACTGATAGATCAAAAGAGTAATATAATAAAAAAAAGTAAAAAAAATGAATACGTATTTAGAGTATAGTGTGAGAACGTGTTATGAAAAATCAATTAAGTTTTCTTGTTGTTATCAGCTTTTTTTTCTGACCGACGTAAAAAAAGCCCTTAAACCAAACATTATAAGAGAAAAGATAAAATTAAAGTATTTTAAAAGCTATACACGATAGAAAAATGAGTGAATATAAAAATAATAATATAAGTTATTATTTTAATACATATATGTGTGGCGGAAGATTAACTAAGGTGACAAGTCAGTACTAGCTAGTCAGAGAGGGGTCACACAGGATTTTGGGCATTTTTTACTCTGTTTTTCGTTTTTTAACTTTTAGATTTTTTACATAAGTTGGAGGATTTCTAATATTTTAATTTTTTTAACTTAAAATGCTATTACATATTTTATATTATTAAATTAGATTATTGAATGATTTTTTTGAAGTCAAATGATCACTTTTCTAGGTTTAAAGTGAGACTTAATAATTTTTTTTTATGGTGACATCTTGCTCCATTATACAACCTTTTATTAATGATATAAAAAGGAGTATTTTTATCATTTAATGTAAAATTTGAAATTTTAAGTATAGATAAATGGTTGTATAGTGGAGCAAAGTTGTCATTCTATCATTTCTTTTTTTTTTCTACACCGCTTAGTCGTATGCATGACCAACCAACAAAATACTATGTATGGAAACCTTGACGAGAGCTGAGAAGAGATCCATATACACAACATCATAAGTAATACAAGGGTGACAGACAAGAAATTTACCACATCATCAAAATAAATACATTTCATTGTCATACATAATAGAACAGAACAAAAATTTTAAAACCATTTGCAGCACATTTCATAAAAAAACGACCCTAATATATGCCATTCACAAAAGGTGGGGGTGTCTCTCTCTATCACAACATGTCAAAAGCTTATAAAAGGATTGAAAAAAACTATAGAACCATGGTATGAATTAAAACAATATCACAAATCAAAACAACACAATTTGTCAATCACTTTGTCTACCTTTTACGAAACAAGGTTTAAACAATAATATATATATATATATATATATATAATGCATCATTCACAGTATTTTTTAGTTTGATAATATAGAAATAATGTTAGTTTAATTCTAATAGCTAAAATTTTAGTAGTTAATTAAATATATCAATTTAAAAATTAATTTAAAATTGTTTATTAATAATATAAGATACTTTAAATATTAATACTTTTTTAATTTATAAAATAATTTATAATTTAGTTAATAATAATTAATTTTTTTATTTTTAAAATTATTTTTTATTTAATAATATTTTTAGTGATAATTTTAAAATATGTAGTTATCTGAATATGTGATCTGATCATCTACAACAATATAGAAGTTAAGTTGCTCGATTATAATCTTATCTGTATAATATGATAGTTGTATTAGTCTTTAACTTTTTGTTAAAATAGTTTAAATTGAATTTTTTATGACTATTAGACATTATATTCATTAACTGTGATTAAATTTATTGGATATTATGTTAAAAAAAATTTAAATGTTGTGGATGTTATTTGAATTTAAAAAGTATCACTAGTATAAAAAGACTATTTTTGACACTATAAAATATTGTAAAAAGGCAACTTTACCTCATAATTGCTTTTTTAGAGTTTTTTATTATCCTAATTTATAGTGCGTCAGTTACGCTCTCATATTTTCTTGTCTTCTAGCACTTCTTTTTCCTCTTCTTCATCTCGAGTCATTGTGTAAGTTTCTTTCGAATATCTGCTTCCTTTTCACCATTAGTTTTTGTTTTTTTTTCTCTTATTTGTTTATTTTCTCACATTGTTGGATCATCACCATTCCTACTGTTTCATTGTCTTGCATGTTGTTCTTTGGATTTTTGTTGTTCCTCCATTTGGTTCTTCGCCATTGTCGTCTTCGTTGCCGTTGTCGCCGCTCTTCACCACCACCGTTACCTCTTCATAAACTTCTATTCTAACCCAACAACTAACATAATATAAATTAATAATAATGCATATATTATATATACATCTTATAAGGAGGTGTAAAATGACGACTTTTACCATTACCGTCCTCTTTGTTTGAATTCAAAAAGACGATTAAATAGTCGTGTGACTTAAATTCTCAAAAAAATTCTCCAAACTGGTCCATAAAAAACTTCAAAAGAGTCTTATTAGTGAGAAATTTTTCATATATTTTGAAATTTTTTATCGTAAAATTTTTGTAAAAGAAATTGTATTCCAAACAGATTTTAAATATTAATGATTTTTCGATAAAAAAAATATCAATTTTTCTTTTAGTAATACAAAACATTACGAGTTTACAATTGGAGAATGATATATTATATTACTAGAATATTGCATTGATGTAAAAACTTAATATAAGCTACTAATGAAAAACTCTAGACATTTACACTAACAATTTAGTTTCCGTTAAACCAGCATTATATCAATAAAAATAATATCAATGGTACTCTTCATTTTATAATTAAATGATATTTTATATTTTATTTATAATACAAATAAAAAGACTAGTAAATAAAAATATTATGTTTTCCTTCTGTCTTGGCCAGAGGAGTCATACTCAATAGGTCCACATAATGGTGGCTGGGATTAGGGTTAAGTGCATGCACTTAAAAAAATTGCATTGGTATCATTGCTTCTTGACCTATCTTATATGAGGGAGCAAATAGGTATCAACTTGTAAGCAATTAATCCAATTCTATATTCCATGCACAGTAAACTACACAAATAATATGGATGCAATGTTAAAAAACTTTTGCCTACTTTCCAAATTAGGAAAGTTGAGGACTGTAATTGGAATTCACAGGGTTTAGATTACTTTTTCTATTATGAATTCTTGAATCTTAAGATCTGACATAAAGATTGAAAAGGAAAAGTATAACAAAAACTAACTTTTGTATAAATTACTGCTCATAAATTTTCTTTTTTTGTATAAATTCCTTCTTCAAAGTTTTCTTGAGAAAAATAACTTTTTTTAAAATAATATTGAAATTATATTATTTGAACTGACAATCAAACATAAAATAAGTTAAGCATTACCTATATTCTTGTCTAATTAAAGCTTTTTAAGGTTTACGATCGTTTTTGTTCCTATTAAGGAAAAGTACTTGTTTAAAATGTAAGAAAAAAAAATCAATTTCATTACTTTAATAGAAACCCAAAAGGAGCAGTTTTCTGAGAAAAAATCATAAAAAAAATAAAAAATCTATCCTTTTATAAGTGTACCTTAACATGTTGCAAATAAAAAAGAAAAGAAAAGAAAAACTAAGCAAAAAAAGTATGTGGCTTTATAAATCCAGCTATAAGGAGTAAAGATAAGTTGTAAAAATATGTTATTAAGATAATAAAAAGATTATATTATCAATCCTCCAATTAATGCATATTGGTCGCTTTACAAAAAGAATTAATTGGTTTTAAAAATATATATATTTTATAAGTTTAGAAAACTTTGAAATCCTTAACTACAATTAAAAATAATGATCTTTAATAGTTAAAGGTTAGGTTATTTTTTCTTATTTTGTAATAACGTATCTCCTTTAGAAGATCATATAATTTAGAAGATGATATAATTGTATTATGGTGTGATGTCTTTATTAATCTTGTTATTATCATGTTTATATAACTCTGATTGATTTTTTTTAGTACGTTGGATTTTTAATTGATTGAATTGTAAAAACTTTTATCTGAATTTTTTTTACAAAAGATTAGCATATTTTAAAAGTGTATCATTTTATTTTATTTATTTTTTATTGGTAAAATAATTCGCCAAACATATATAACATTTGATGTTATCTTGCATTCTCACCATAACTTCTAATAAAAAATAGCCAGTGCTGTTTATCTGTACATTCAACATTATGATCCAGTAATTTTATGCAAAGGCCCTTGTTTAGTTTTTTTGGGCTTTTACTCTCCAAGATAAAAGAAGAAAAAACTATTACAATTGAAAACATCGTTAAATATAAAGAGTTTATATTTTCTAAAGAACGTAGTAACATATTGTTGTATGAACTCATTTAATTCATTAAAAATACCTAAATTTCACATGAGTTAAAGATAAAATATAAATAAACATATAAATATGGACAACTTTTATCTTACAAGTGAATTTTGTAGTAAATGGTGTTTTTTTCTTTAATGTGAGAAGGAAAATGAATGTTGTAAAACAAGTTTAAGATATAAAAGAGGTTTATGCATAGTTTAGATTTTGATTATTTATGTGGGGTTTGGTTTTGACATGAGTGAGAGTGTTTGGTGTTGATAGAGAAATGGGATAAAGAGAGGAAAAGGTTGGAATAGGAATAGGAATAGGAATTGGAATAGAATTGGTGAGTAGTGTGGTTGTGCAGTGATTAACTTAATCTGGGATGTAGTATTCCGGGTAGATATGTAAAAGGGTTATGCCGCGATCCGCGTTTTGAACAATAACCTCCTTTCTCCTCTGTAAATTAATGGCGTGTGGGGGCTGTAATTTTCTTGACCAATCTACCCTTCTTTCTTCAACATACATTTTAGAGTGTCTTCCACAAATCATGCTGTTACTTTATTCATTATCTTACAAACTTCACTACTTTAATTCTCGTATTTGAAGTATGCTTCATTTTTTTAACACTTTTGCCTCGATGATTTTTTCAATATAAATTAAATTAGAATGATGTTTTAAAGAGTAATTTGTTGTATTTATTGTTCTAGTTACATAAAAGTTTTTATATAACTTGAAAATTAAAAATTGTTAATTGAAAATTCAACTAAGATTATTTGAATTAACTAGAGTTAGACACATCAAACCATTATAAATGCGTCTTTTTTATGTTAATTCTTTTTAAATTACTGTTGTCAACAATAATTTAAGAAACGTTTTTTAAAGATTTAAAAATCATTCATCCTCTTAATTGTGCTTTTAATCCTTTTTTGTTTTACACTTATATTATATTTTACATTATATTATGTTATATTATACTATATTGTGCTATATTATATTATATTACATTTCATATGTTATGTTTTTACATTGAATAATTGTTAGTGGTTAAAAGTTTTATTTGCACAAATGGGACTTGTATTCAACTTTTTCCTAGAACAAAATGTTAATAGTATAATCATGATATGATATGATAAAAAAAAAATTACTTAGATTTAATTTCCTCCTTCAAAAAAATGTTAATAATAATAGGAATAAAAAATATTAGTAATATCTAAATATATAAGGTAATAAATAGTGTTTAATTATTTTATAAGACTTAACTTATAACATTTAATGCGTTAATTATGATTTTTGAAAAAGGACTTTGTTTGGTTATTTTTTTTTTAGTTTAATAAGTAATAAAATAATATAATCATTACAAGAAAACCATCAAATACAAACTATTTTTTATAAACCAAAATAATTAGTTGTAATAGTAACTAAATTATAAACCATTTTAGAAACTAAAAAATAAAATAAAATTTAAATTAGTTTCTATTATTCTTAAATAGTTTTTAAATTGGTATCTAATTAGCTACCAAGGTTTTAACTACCAATTATTGGTTTTATCTAATTAGCAAAAACTTTGGTTACTAATTAGATACCAATTTAGAAAACATCTAACAATAATATAAACTAATTTAGAAACCAAAAATTTATTTAGTCCCTAAAATTGTCTCTAATTTAGTCACTATAGCAACTAATTATTTTTTGTTTCTAAAATTGGTTTTTATTTCATGATTTTCTTGTGAATAATGTTTTAAATTTTTTTTAAAGTCTAATTTCATTTTATATAAATAACATTTAGAAAATCTTACTTTAGAGGTTTATTCCTATAACTGATAAAATTAAAATAATAATATGATAATGATAAGATATTAGAAAAAAAGATATTTAAAAAATAAAAGAATGACTCATCAATTTGGAACCATATGAAAAATATATATTTCAAGATCAATTAAATATCATTAATTACATAATTACTTTTTTTAATATGTATAAGTTAACTAATTAAAACAAAATTATGATCAAACTGATAGTTAGAACTGACAGTAGCCATATATCATATATCATTAATTAATCTTAATGATATTATCTTAATAATCTTAACATCAGAACAACTATTAATGTATACAATAATTGAAGAATAGAAGAACTGATTACTTTTAAATATTAAAACTTCGGAGAGTTAAAAATGTTTACCTATTTTCACTCCATACATTCATTATTTAAGAGCAATTTTAACAAATATTCTAAATTTTAATCTCATTGTTTAAATTAATAAACAATGGGACGATCCTGACTCTATTTTGTTGGTGAGAGTCAAAGGAAGTTCACAATAGAACCATGACTGTGTGGATTCACAGTAAGTAGTATGATAGGTGCAAGTTTCTCGATGCTAATTTCAATACACGAGTCTTCCAAAAGTAGAGTCAAGTGTCTGAGTATGTGAGTTAATAGAAATCTGACAGGAATAATGTGAATGATAAATGTGATTGACACTGACTTTGTGCAATTATGAGATTTTGATGAATTATGTGTATTTTTTTAAATCATTTTTTTATTAGAATTCTAAAAAACAATAAGCTTTCCCTTTGCTTTTTGGCTGTTTTCTTTAATATGTGATGATCATGTAAATACACGGGAGCAGATTAGATAGATTGCAGGTAAATGAGTTCCTTAGTGAGCAAATGGAATATGAGATGAATTTAGTTTTAATGTTTCATTTTGTTTCTTTTAAAACTTTTATGTATATATTAAAATTCCTATGAACATTATATTTTTTTAAATATAATTATGAGATAGTCGTAAGTTTATATGTTAATTAGAATTTTCTTGCTTTCTATTTTATTAATATGGATAAAAATAGAGATGTTACATTACAATGTTATAATTTTACATTGAATGATTTAATTAATAAGGTAATTAATAGTGTTTAATTATTTTTACATGACTTAATTTAAAACATTTAATGCATTAATTATGATTTAAAAAAAATACCATAATGTCTTATATTTTTTGAAAGTCTAATTTCATTTTATATAAACAACATTTTGAAAATCTTAGTTTAGAGGTTTATTTTCTATAACTGATAAAATTAAAATAATAATATGATAATAATAAGATATCGGAAAAAAAAATCATATTCATATTCAGGAAAAAAATAAGAGAATGACTCATCAATTTGGAAACAATATGTCAAAAAATAGTTAAAGATCAATTTTAATCATTAACTACGTAAATACTTTTTAATATATATATATAACTAAATTAATTAAAAATAAAGTTTCAGAAGAAGTGTCAACACCTCAAATATCATAATTACCCTTAATATATTATTATCTCAGCAGATTGATATCAGAAAAACTATAAATATTTTTTTACAATACTTGAAGAATGGAAAAACTTATTCCTTTTAAAAATTAAAACTTTGGAGAGTTAAAAAGAATATTATAAATTTTAATCCCATTATTTAAATTAAAGTAATAATATATTAACAACCTGTTAATTATGCAACTTTTAATTGATGATATATATATATATATATATATAAAATTATTATTTTATATAAAAATTGAAATTTTAGACAAAGAAAAAAATGGAGAAAAAATGTTTGTTATGTATATTTTTTTTAAAATTGATAATTTTTTCTACAAATATAAATTAATTATAAACGTGTTATATTTAAAGTCGGAAACAGTATATATTAAGCTTGTCTTATTTGTGTTTATTTTATTACAATAAAGTATTATTAATAAAAGAAACCAATTTATATATTTTTTGTTATACGTGCTTGTTTAGTCTGTTCACTTGATTATAGTAAACAAAGTGTACCTATTTAAATAAATAATTATTTTGAAATGAGTTTATTTTAAATTTAATTAAAGCAGTGTATTAAATTTGGAAGGAAAAAGAAGAAGAAAGGATTGTGGAGAAAACATACATAAATTTTCATTGATAAATTGATTTATTTAAAAGTGACAATACATTGTTCTGTGATAATTAAAGAGAAGAAGAATGTAATTAGTTAAATTGGTCGATTGTAGGTTTAACAAGCCTCTTAGCACAACAGCAAAAGTCATTGTTTGGAAAAGCGTGAACGCATTGTCCAATTTGATATGAAAGCTTCTTGCAAGTACCGTTGCAGTCTGGATATTGTGCACATGGTCCCAGACAATGTGATGTGCTCATACCTGAAGAAAAACCCATCCAAAATTTGTAGAATCATTCTAATTTTTTAGGTGTCAAAAAATCATTATCTTAACTGTTGTTTAACAATGGAGACAGAAATATTATCAAAAAATATTGAAAACAGATGAGCTTTAATGGAGAATTTTTTTACGTACCTAATGTGAATAGAAGAACAAAAACCATGGCTGCCAAGATAAGCTTAACTGCATGAGTCATTTTTGTGCAGTTTTTTCTTCTACTTTCTCTCTATCGTCTATATCAACAGAGAGATCTGTAAACTGTGTATGAACTTTATTTTTAACAGCAACAAATTTATACACTCTAAAGAATACTATTTATGGGAATATCTAACATTAATTATTTCTTTGATTTGAATATGGATATCATTTAAAACAAATAAATTTTTATGTATATAACATTAATGATTATAAATAACATTTACGATTTGTTTGATTTGAAGATGGGTTTGAGGGAGTAAATTTTGGTAGATTTGAGATGAGATTGTGCTTTGTTTGGAAAAAAGAGTTGATTTGAGTGGAGGTGAAAGAAAAGAAAAAAAATGTCAGATTGTTTGAATTAATGTGAATAGAATAAAAATAAAGAAATTTTTTGTCAATATGATGAGTTTAAATGAAATTTTAATTTTTTTAATTGATAAAAAATACATTTTTAAAAGAATTTAATGTTAAATTAATTTTAAAAAATGCAAACAAAATTCAAATAAATAAATTATTATAAATTTTAATATATAAAAAAGTTAAATTTTAAAATGTTAATAAATTAATTTAAGTTTTAATGTCAGATAAAATAATTTATTTCAATATATTATTAACATATAATATTAATATTATTTATTATTTAATATTTAAATACCAAACTAATTTTATAAAAAAAAAATTAGTTATTATAGTGTGCAAATTAGAGAATATTTTTTGAAGAATAAAAATAATTTTGGTTTCTAAATTAATTTATATTATTATTAAATAGTTTCCAAAATTAAAAACCATTTAACAATAATAAAAACTAATTTAAAAATCAAAATTATGTCTTCAAAAATATTTTTAATTTGGTTATTATAGTAATTTATTATATTTGATCCGTAAAATTAATTTCTAATCAAATGATTTTCTTGTAATAGTCTATAATTATTAATAAAAGTAAATTATATTACAAAAGAACGATCTATTAAAAATATTTTTTTTTCAGACTTTCTTTACAGTTTTGGATGAAAAGTTTAAGCCTTGACCAACATTTTTATTATTTTCAAATTTCACGTTTTCAATCTTATTTCTTACTAATCAGTATATCTGGGTCTTTCTATCCACATAAACAAACTGTAAGATTTGAGAAGATTGTAATAATTTAGTATTACTATTTATATAGAATTATTTTGAATCATTTAGAAATTTTAATTTTTTTCAGTTTTTATTTATTTAAATAGCACATTAAATACTTTAGTATTTGATATAATAATTTTGGAATTTCATTTATTTAAAGTTTTAGAATACCAAATTAAATTCATGTATTTTTTGTATTTATTTAAAATTTAAAAAAATTTAGGAATTTTTTTCATTTCTAATTTTTATTTAAATAGTACATTAAATAATTAATTTTATTTATTTCAAAGTTTTTCTAAAATAGGACATTAAATAATTTAAAATAATATTTATTTATAATTTTTGATAATTTATAAATTTTATTTATTTTAAATTTTTTAAATACGAAATTTAATAATTTAGATTTGTATTTATTTAAGATTTTGAATAAATAAAATTTTTATTTTATTCAAAAGTTTATTTAAATAAGACATTAAATGATTTATGATCTGTATTTATTTTAATAAATTAATGCATTAAATGTTTTAGATTAAGTCATATAAAAAAAATTAAACACTATTAATTACCTTATTAATAAAATCATTCAATGTAAAAATATAACATCTGTAATGTAATATAATCTAATATAATAAATAATATGCTATGTTTTGTTAAATTTTCCTCATTTTAACATACTCAACTATTATGAAATTGCTCTTTTGAATTATATCTGTTATTATTAAATAATTTAGATTTGTATTTATTTAAGATTTAAAATGATTTAAGAATTTTATTTTTTTAAATTTTTTTAATACGAAATTAAATATTTTATATTTGTGTTTATTTAATATTTTAAATAATTTAGAAATTTTATTTATTTCAATTTTTGTATTTAAATAGGACATTAAATAAATTAGTATTTGATTTATTTAGGATTTTTTATTTCAGTTTTCAAAAATATGAAGTTTAAAAATTTATATTTATATTTAATCAAAATGTTGATTAATTTAAGAATTTATTTATTTCAGATTTTTATTTAAATAATATAACAAATACTTTAAAATTTTATTCATTTAAAATTTTAAATAATTTAATAATTTTATTTATTTCTTATTTTTTAAATTCGATATATAATTCAGAGGTATTTTTAGTTCTACAAATAAATTATAAAATAAAATGCATATATACATTATGGTTGTGCAACCAATGTACTCAAGAATGGAGGAAGAAATTTTGAAAGGGCCATAAACAAGGGATGTGATGGTAGATATAAAAAGAGGCGTGGGAATAAATGAAAAGGGAGTACTGTTGGAATTTATGGGGTGCAGAATGCAAAGACTTGGATAATGCACTTGTGGAATGAAAAAATTGGGTTGGTGAATTAAAAGGCATGCAACTTTTTCTTCCTGTACCCATCAATTTATTAGTGCACCCTATAATTTTCAAAATGATATTTTACCTTTATTTAAAAGTGACTTTCTAGAACACAGTTTCTGGAAACAAAAAAATTTCAGAACGAATGAGCGTTCTCCTTCTCTTCTTCTCTTTGCAGTAATGATGTGCAACAATAGCGACAGTGGGGTGCAATAAAAGAGATTCGAATGGAGGAAAATTTAGTTATTTCACCCCACTCTTAAGGTACAGGTTGAAAAATGGGGGTGCAGGAATTAACCATCTCTTTTTGTGACTTGCCTGCTTATTTTCTAATATATTTTTGCATATCAAATGGGGAATAGGCCCTGTTCTGGGCTTGGAATAAATATTGTTTTTTTATTCAATGTCACTATATTATGTTTGTTGATAATGTATGAAAATCTATATCTTAGGTGATTCTACAATTCAAGTTAGGAACACCATATGTATGTTTTTCTTTTTCGCATAAGAAAATTTTAAAATAAATTAAAAATGAAAATACAAGCATGCTTAAAATAAAATTGATATAAGATTGTTTTATAATTTGTAAATATCAAGTAAAATATTAATTAAAGAAAATTAAACATGGATTACAAATTTAAAGATTTCAATAAACAATGGTTAGCGCACAAACAATTGAATTGTACTTTTCTTAAAAGTGTTTTGAAAACCTTTTCTATTTATTTAAAAATTGGTTTTCTTTGAAGGGAAGGAAAAAAGAAAAAGGAAATTTTATATGGGTTTATTTCTTAAAAACCTCCATTTTTCACTGAAAATAAAATTTAAAATATTAAAAAATGACTTTAAGTCTAACTCAGGTTTGCACTCAACTCGTGCATGAGACCATATATTTATGGGTGGTTTAATAACTGTCCGATAGTGAATGACACGATACGTCTAACAAACTCTAACTCTATGCTTTGCTACCATATTAAAAAGTAAACTTTAAACTTAACTTAACCTTATAAAACTGACATATAAGATGAAGTTTGCACCACTTATATATCATGAAATATTCTAATATCTAGTCGACAAGAGATCTTCAACATACTCCCAATATTTTTCATGCTCACTTTTAGAAAAAAAAACAATTATTATTTTTTTATTAATTTCTCCAATACTTTTCGTGCCCACTTTTAGTATGAAAATCCAATTATTCTTTTTTAATTATTTCTCCAAATAATTACTCTTAGTATTTTTTTCTCTCAATAACATCTTCAAACTCAGTAGTATAGAGTTTTTTAGAGACATTTTGCATACAGATAGATAGTTATATTTTATTCTTTATGTTTGTAAGTGCTTTTATATATATAAAAGTATAAAAAGAGAAGTCATTGTGTTAATTAGTTCTTTATTTTCTTAATGAGGTCATAAAAAGCTATCATTACACATTAAATGATATTTAATACATTTCACCAATTTGTTTACTTAATAAGATAACCTAATCTACATACTTATTTTTAAAAGGTAGGTTATATTTAACTTCATGGAGAATTGACATGTTTAACTGAAGATATGTTTTTCTCCCCACCTTTCTGCTATTAGAACATTATTTTTTATAACATTTTTTTATTATAAATCACTAGAAAAAAATTATTAAATAAGAATTATTTTTTAAAAAAATACATAGTTATTATATTAACGAACTAAAAAATTATTTTATATTTAAATATTAATATTTTTTAATTTATAAAATAATATTTAATTTAATTAATATATTAATTAAATATTTATGTCTATAAAATTAGTTGGTTAGTGATTTTAATGTTAAAAAAAATACTAAATAACAGGTATGATAAGAAAAACACTTACTTCTATTTAGACTGCGTATTATATTATAAATGATACTTATGCCTTAAAATATGCTTATTTCTGTTATTAGTAAGTAAGATTTTTAATTATTTTTAGTTTAACAATAATTAATTACTAAAATATTATTTTGTTGATGATGATTTACATATTTCACACAACGATAAATTATATTCCTCCCCTTAATATATTTTTAAATTACACATGTCATTCCCCTCTATTAAACAAGTCTTTAAATGAATTTTCTCTTCCTCTGATTCTCAACGTCATAGGAAGTTAGCTTTAAATTTTATTGTTGAAACTCTAAAATAAGACGAAGAATTTGTAAAGTTTGAAATTCAGTACTATAAAGTTTAAAGCTTCATTTTTTTAAAGTCTAAAACTAATGATAAAGTGGTCACATTGTTTAATCACTTCCAAAAAGTGTTCAACATTACTAACTAATGATGGTAAAAATAATATGGAAACATATATTTATAAGAAACTCGTCCATGACTTTAAGGGTGTGTTTGGATTGGGAGGGGATTTGAGAGAGTGAATTTGAAATGATTTGAGAAGAAAGTGAAGTTGTTTGGATTGGAGTATGTTAGAGTAGATTTGTGAGGAAAGTTTATTGAAGTTTGTAATTGATGTGATATTGTAAAAAAAATTTAAATGTATAAAATATAAGTTTACAAATTTGATAAATAATAATTTTTTTAAAAATTATAAAATAATTTAATATAAAAGAATTTAGAAATATATATTAGAGTTAAAATAAATTAAAAAAATACGTATTAATAATTAAAATTAATCTTTTATTTATTTATTATAATATACAAATTAATTTTAATAATTAATATAAAAATTATAAATGTAATATATATATTAAAATATAATTTATAGATATATAATTAGTATGTAGTTTATTAATTTTTTAAAACAAAATTAATATAAATCCAACTTTCCCCGCAAATCTCTTCACAAAGGAAGAGAAAGTTTCAAAGAGAAAAACTGTCTCGTTTTTTGTGTTTTCATATATCTATTTTTTCGTTTTTCCAACTTTCCATGCACTTTAATTTTCTTCGCCATTCTCCGTCTAGAAACGAACAGAGCTTAAAAGTAATGAAAAGTATAAGTTTTAAAATGGAAAATGCACATAATTTAAACTTTTTTTTTTAAAAGAGATAAGTAATAAGTGATAGTATTGCCATTCAAAAAAAGTAATAAATTATGATTTTGAAGTATTACAGAATATGCAATGTGGTAAGGATCCCTAAAAAAATGTATTGATAAAGACGAAAATTAAGACTAAGCTATCACTTTGACTGCAGTACATTTTACAGTCGAGTACATTAATAATTGAGAGATAAACAATAGGGGTTAAATCTATAAATCTATATTACAAACATGATTTTTATCTTAGTCGAAATTTTAAATTTTGTAGATATTTATAATAAAAAAATATTGAAATAAATTTTTGTCAATTTTTTTTTGGTGACAAAACATATTTTTAGTTTGAAGATATTTTATACTGATTTATTATTAATATTAATATTATTATAAAATAAGTTATGCTAAAAAATTGTTTAGTACGCAAAAAAAAAAAAATCTGATGTAATTTATATTAATAGTTAGTTTAAAATTTGGACTAATTATGTTTTAAATATTTTCTTATTAATTTATTTTCTTAGGAATAAATGAACCAATTTTCATATATTCAGAGACAATAAATAATAATTTGAATCCAAAATTGAATAGAATATTGACATTGACATTTTGTTGGCTAGAAACTAGAAAGCTACTTCCTTTAATTATTTCTGCTTAAAATCAATGCCCCGCACTTTCTTATTTATCATCACTAATTTTTTCTATTACCCAATTAATGACTGACAAACCATTCCAACAAACCTAAGTAGATACTAGTTTATCCACTTAATCTCAAAACAATGATGGCTTACATATAAAAGTAAATCACTAAATACTTTTAATTTTATGCACTAGAGTTTACTTCATTTATATAAATTTGTATTTAATTAACACTTTGTTTTACTTAATAAACATAAAAATCAAAATTATAATTTATAATTTTTCGTATTCTAGATGAAGAAATAATTTAAAACAACGAAGATTACTTTTAGAAGTTCTTACCTTGCCACTGATTTCCAGCTACCAATCAAATCCCCCTTCGATTCTTCTGACTCCCATAGAAGATTCCTCTTTGCGTCACACATCGAGAAACTCAAAAGAAAAATGACATATTTGATTTTGGAAATTTTTCTTAAAAATAATTGTTTTTGTGTAAAATAATTGTTTCCTAGTCATAATAATTTTGTGTTAAGTTTGAATGTGATTATGAGAAGAGTAATAATAATGGAAAGAAGGGATTGTAAGTTGTGATTGAATTGTGTGGAATGGCATGATGGGAGAAAGGCCCCCACATTGGATCTTCTTGATGAAGCACTATCTCTTTAGAGTGACCCCTACCCACCACCACCAATTTTGAATTTGAGCCTTCCTCATTCCACAACCCAACCTTTTTGCTTTCAAATTATTCTATCTCACCTCACCCCCATTACAATCATCACCCTCCATTGCATCCCCTTCAACTTCCCTCTTCCCTTATAGAAATTATCAAAACACAAAAGAAAGAACTTCAATTCTAAAACCAAATCAAATATTTAGTTGTTTGATATTATTCGTAATATTCTTTTAAAAATTCAACAAATATCACTAAATTAATTATTTGTATTCATCTATTTCATTACTTTAAAAATGCCTTATATATCAGAAAAATAACTTGTAAACTGAAATTTCCACCAACTTATATATTATAATTTTATTATATTAATATATGATTGAGGAAGAGTACGTAGAAATCAAAATATTGAAAAGTGCTAACAGAAAACTTGATTTTCACAAATGGTAATTTGTAATGGTTAAACATGTTGTAAAGGTATCTAAAGAGAAAAATATTATTGTTTTTACCTTGAAATTCCCGGTTTAAAACAATTCAAACACGTTTAATAACAAAATACAATCTTTATAACACTCCACGGTAACATTAATCAGTTATAATATTTGGTGATCGATTAAAATGATCTTATATTTCAATTAAATAAGTGTAGAGATAAATAATCAGTTATTTTTTATGATAATTGATTAAGAAAGAAACTGAAAAGAAAACACTCCTAAATAATCGTTTAAAGACAATGCAAAAACAACAACACACAAAATAAATTATTAATACTATAAAATAATAGATTATATTGCATTAGAAGTATTTTCAAATCTACATATTTAGGTATATTAACACAACAACAAACATGTTTTGTCCGGATATTTTGCAATGAACATCTAGATTTCAAACTATTCTTTTACTTCATATCCTTGAAAAAAAAAATATCCTTGCAAAAAAAATAAATCAAAAGTCTAACCTTACAAGAAAAACATAAAATAGAAACTAATTTTATTGACAAAAAATAATTAGTTATTATAGTAACTAAATTAGAGACTATTTTAGAAATTAAAAAGAAATTAGTTTCTAAATTAGTTTATATTATTGTTAAATGATTTCTAAATTGATATCTAATTAACTTAATTCATTTTAAAACAAAACATAAATTCAAAATAAAAAGTCGTACTTCCAAAACATTAAAATAGTAATAGACCACTTTTATTTTTATTTTTTGTTTATATATTTTTTTAAAAGTCGAGCATTATAAGCATGACTTTTTTTTTCTTATTTATTTGATGTGTATGTGTTTCATATGGAAAATGCTTGAAAGAAAGAAAAGTGATATCAAAGACTCTAATTTGTTGGAATCTAGGTTTGTTTTCTATTATGAGAACAAAAATCGAGTTAGGGTGAAAGTGAAAGATTGTCTCGATACTAAAAAACTTGGATATGTTTACCAAGACGATGATGTTCTGTGGTTAGAAGCTAAGCCTACATTGCTTTTGTGAAGAACAGTTGCAATGAGTTTTGGTGCTGTGCAACAATCGCCCAAACTACAAAGTTTTTTTTATTGGAGGAAGAGATTGAGTTTGAGAGGGATTTGAGTGTGAAGTTTGATATGCATATTAGTGACGAAGACATGTGGCAGAAGGTTATAAGAAGGTTGAATTTGTAGGAGCTTTGTGAGTGTGCATTATAACTACAAACACAAACGAACTTGAGACTTGAGATAATGATTATTGGAGGATTTGAGTGCTCAAAGTTATGAGCATGTATTGATGACTTTGGTGTTCAAGTCTAGAAAGAAACATATCATGGTTTGATAAAAGAATAAAAAAATAAAATTTATATTTTCAAAACACAATTTCTATAATAAAAAATTGTGTTTTAAAAGCATAATTTTTTTATTTTAAAGTCATATTTTTTAAACACGACTTACTTTTTTTTTTATATTTTTTTGAAAATCTACTTATTTTGATAAATTCGATTAAAATATTTACACACATTAATGAAAAAACCTTCTGCCCTCTAGATTCTAAGAGTTTAAAAATTAATTTTCGAAAAGAAAAGAAGAATGGAGCAGAGAAGAGGAGCATAATGGAGTGGTATTTAATGCAGGGTAAGTATTATTACGTACTTGTGCATATAGATATAGCCACAGGCTGGTGGTCACATGGTGTTTTGGCACATATTTATGATGAATAGAAGCTCCTTAGCTACGGGTCCTACTACAATGACCACATCGCAGACCAGAGAGACACCATTATAAAAATATATGCTCATGCATATATTCTCCTAATAACACCTTTCTCTTGGCTATGTTTTTTACACTCTCCACGTTACTTTATAAACTTCAATTCATGCTAAGGAATATTGATTTCATATCATCAAATTCACACATTCTCTCTTTCTCACAGCCGATGGTTTAGTAGAAACCAAAGATAAAGAGTTTCGAGTCTCGCAACCAGATGATGACGGGACCGTAAAAATGATTCCAAAAACAACTAATAAGTCATATCATACTTTATTAATGAATAATATGGAAAAAAATCTTTAAAAAAATTGTTGTATAGCTAAATTTGGATTTGATAGTTGATTACACGTAAGGAAATTGCTATCACCAAATAACATCTATCACAAAACTATTACTTTTAACTAAATGCGTAAAAATAATTTAATGTTTGAAATATTTATTTATTTTATATAAAATATATGAAATATGAAACTATGTAGCACAACACATTGATATGACACAGACACGGATACGAAGATACGTATAATCTCTAAAATATAGGACATAAAGATACAAATCTATATATTATATAATTATAAATTATATAAATAAATTGACAATAAAAATTTATGTGTACAAGTATGTTTTAATTTTTTTAGCATAAAGATATTTTTATGATTAGTTCAAAAGGATTTGTTCCTTATTTATAATCATACTAAAAATTTATACAATAAAATTGAGTTTTTAAAAAATTAATGTATTTCTCGTTTTTAAAATTGTTTTAGAACTATGTTAGCATTGTCAGAAATTCAACAAATATTTTTTTAATTAGACATTTCACTGATATGTGTCATATACGAATGTCATACGAGTGTTATGTGTCAATAATTGGTAGTTAAAATCTTGGTAGCTAATTAGATACCAATTTAGAAACTATTTATCAATAATAAAAATTAATTAAGAAACCAAAAAAATTTTAGTCTCTAAAATAATATCTAATTGAGTCAATATAGTGACTAATTATTTTTAGTCTCTAAAATTGATTTTTATTTAATGATTTTTTAGTAATATATATATATATATATATTAACTTCTCAAGGAATAGAATTTGATATGATCATAAACTTATAAAACTTGTATGAGTTTTCCGAAAGCAACTGGTGTGAGTTTTACAATTGATAATAACATATAGAAATTCCAATTATTTGTTATGGATTGAAGTATATTTGTTCAAACTTTTATATAATATGGCACAATTTAGATTTTCGAACAAGTTAGGTTTGAATCCATTCACTACTTTTCCCTTTTGGTTGAAATTTTTGTATCACCTAACATACAGATGTCCGTTATAATTGGATAAAACTAATGTAATTTTGTAGGTGGATATCATTGACAGTTTCAATATGTATAAGTTTTGTCAAAAATTTGGCTCTACTCCTTTTCAATGAAAAAATGTAGATTTTGTGTTTTATCCTAAAATATTTACATGTAGAATCCTGATTAAAACAATACTCAACTTGCAATTTACATATAAATAAAACTCAAGCAACTTATTATTATTTAGCTTAAAAAACATCGTTATTGTATTTAATTATGTTTTTGCAGTTGTTCTTAAAATAGTGTATAAACTCCAAATGAAAAAAAAAACAAATATACTACCAATTTTCATTTTTAATAATAGTAAAATTCTACAAATATTTAGTAATTTAACTGAAAATTTCAATTTTTTCTTATATTTTTAACAATGTTATTAATTGACGAAATATTTAGAGTGCACTCACTATAAACAAATTGGTTATTAGAGTAGGTAAAAACTCACTAAATAATACATAGCATCAACTTTTTATTCTTTAAAATATGACATTAAAAACATGTTATAAGGTTGACCTTGCCACACTATTAAAATCAATTAATTCAACAATATTACACTCGGTTAAGCCAATAATTTTAAATTTGAGTAAATTGATACTATTAAAGCTAAAATTAACTAATATTGATTTAACACACCACGTTGCACCTCAGGAGTTAAGGAACAATTTTTTTCGATCAGTTCTTCAAACAAAGTAAGTTCATTTTTGTTCTAAATGTCCTTTATTCTCTGTATTTCCTTACAATTTAGTCATCAACTTGGTGGGATCAATAACTTATTTTACTATATATTGAATTTCTGTTATATTTGGATAACTTGCATTAAGCCCTTATATATTGAAACTTGTCTAGACTTAGGAGATAAAATTCTAGAGGTGGCTTGGAAAGTAAACAATTAAGGTAAGGAAGTTAACTTTAACTTTCAATAGTATTCCAGGTTAGAAGATCTGGATATAGATGGAACGTGGTCCCAAGTTTCAATTTCTCTTACAGTGATGTTATTTGATAAAATTGTTTGATTTTATGTTGTGTGAACGTGTATAAATATTAGATTTTAATAGTTTGGAAGTTAAATATTGTTTTTGATGTTAGAAAAGTTATTGTTATGAATTTTTAAATGTTACGTGATTGAATGATACGTATTATATATGAATGATGAAAATTGTATGAAATTGATGTCATACATTTGGGATAATGTATGAGTTGTTGTTTGATAGTACATTAAGTATGAAAAACCTATGTTTAACAAAGATCATTAGTGATGATCTAAGTCATATAGACTAAGATATAGGTGGATATTTGAACTTACCCTGATCCTTGATGTATGAATTAAATGTTAGTCTCTAGTAGGGTCGTACTTAATGAGTCTTCCGGAAGACGATGAATTCATGTATAGTCAGTGTGATTGAAATAAAATCAAAGTGTTATAAAGTGAAATTCAATGATTGTGATTGAAAATAGATTCGTGTGTGGTCTATATGAATGATGAAATTCATATGATTTAGGTGTGTAGATGGAAATGTACTTTTGTTCATTCTTACTCTGTATGAGGGTTGGACCACCCCTTAAGTGGACCGTTTTAATTTAGTTGTTTCTTGCTGATAAAAAAAATAAAAAAAAATAAAAAAATATGAATTGGTATTGAAATTTTATATGACAACATTTAAAGAAATGTTTATAAATTATTAGTCTGATTGGTTTTTTTTGCATTAATTAAGTATGTTATGAAATTTCTTTTCATTAGCTTACCCTTACTTTTCTTGTTGTGTTGTGAACTGCGATGACGGTACTACATACATGAGCAGATGATCATATAGGTATCGAAGGGTCTTGAGGGTTTTAGAATGTTGTTTTGAACCTTATATGATAAATATTTGTATTTATATAAGCTCTAATCATGTATTAGGAATGTTTTGAAAAACTTTAAGCTTGTATAGAAACATGTAAAACTTATATTGTAATAATTAAATGTAGTTTTGGGGTGTTCCAATATCTATGTTTTTTTATAGTTTGTTACTTCACATTTACATTTGTATTTAAAAAATATGAAAAATGTACTTTTTCATATTATGATATATAGTTGTGAATTCAATTATTTTAATAATATATTATTAAGAAAATTATTAGACTAAGAAAAAAATTAGTAATTATATTAATTAAATTAGATATTATTTTAACTACTAACTATTTTAAATTATAAATTAGTTACTAACTTAATTAAATAATAATTTAAAATTTAAAGTAGTTTAGATAATATTAGATATTAATTTAGAAATTATTTTATAATTTTTTATTAATAATATAAATTATTTTAAATATTTTAATGATTAATTATTTTTAGTCTTTAAATTTATTATTATTTACTAGTTTTTTATATAATTGAAATAAAAGAAAAATAGAGAAAGAAAGTGAGAATAAAAAAAAACAATAATTATATTTATATTAAGATTCAGCGTATATGCATATAGAAATCAATAGCTTGGAGGAAAAGTGCACATGTATCTTGGGCGTAAGAGATGGGGTGCTTCAGTAATTCCCAAAAGTTACATTCAATTGGAAAAAAAAATAGAATGAAAAGTTGCTTTTTTCCACCATTATTCAAAGCATTATATTGGCCCTTTGGACCATTGAAGATGTCACAATGCAAGAGATTTACTGGGAGACTCAACTAAAGTAAAGCTTTATTATGATCGTACCCTTTTTTCTCTGTGAAAGATATGGCATAACTTAGTTTATAAATTTTAACACGTAACCTTCGTTTTTCTTTTAAATAACGTAATTATAATGATAATTCACTCTAAATTATGTATAATAGATCTTTAACAATGACGGATAAATTATCTAATAGAAATGTGTAGAAGGTTTTAGTTATTAATTATTTTAAATTTTAAATTAGTTATTAAAAAAATAATTTAAAATATAAAATAAAATAGTGAAATATTAATAATATTAGATACCAATTTAAAAATTAATTTATAATTTTTTATTAACTAATAATAAAATTTATTTTAAATATTAATAATTTTTTAGTTTGTAAGATTAATTAATTATTTTTAATTTTAAAAAATTAGTTGTTATTTAATTATTTTTTAATGTTATATTATATATATATGTATATATATTAAATGTTGAGTTAAGTATTATTAATATACAAGGAATGTGGCTAACAAAATAATTGGAGTTGAATTATACAATTTTATATTTAAATATCAATTCCAATGCATAAACATTAGTTTCTACTAACAAACATATTCACTATGCACTGTGTTTCCACATATTTTTTTTTCTTATGATATTTTATTTTAATAAGTTAAAAATTAATATTTATATTAATTTATCAATTTAATAGATTTATTTAAACATATGTATTATTATTTCTTATATTTGATATATGTAATCTATAATTTAAATAAAAATAATATAAATTACAAATACATATTATGGAGTAATGGATAAGTACTCTAATATTTTTCAAGAATATGGGATATTGATATTGACAACACTTATATCTACTTGACACTAAAAATATTTTTATTTTATAATATCACATTTTATTCTAAAATAATTTTTGAATGATTATTTTTTACAATATTAGAATGTGAAATAAACTTTTGATTAAATTCTAAACTCTTATTAGAATACAAAGAGTCACACATGTCATATATAATGGTTATAACTCTAAAAATAAGATCAACAGTGAAAACGAAGGCTAGAGCAGAAAAGAAAGTGAAAGTGTGAAACTGGAGTGGCGCGCTTCAAATTTTAAGGATAAAAAGCATTTACAACTGCGATTGTAACGTAAAACTGTATTTATAAATCATTGGACATTGATTTACAAATGCGGTTATGTGAAAAACCGCACTTGTAAATCAAATTAATTTCAAAAAGGCCACCGCGTTTTTTACAAATGCATTTAAGCGCAAACGCGCCCTTAATAAGGAGTAATCTTTTTGCACTAGTAACAACTCTTTGTAAATTCAATTTGCATTTCAGCCTCAAAATTCTAGTTCATAACTACTCTGGTAGAATTGAATTATTGAGTGAACAGAACATAGGCACCGGTTGTATGATGGATTGTGTTGTCTAACTCTTTAGTCTCAAGCGAGCAATTCAAAGGCATGAATGATGATATTTTATGTTCTTTAATTTAAATAAACACCCAATTAATAGTTAGAGGTTCAGACACTTCTCTTAAATGGGCGTATCTGTGTCGGACACATGTATTGGTGTCGACATTCATACTATACTCGTAGGACACTTATTGGTGAAGTGTTCAAATCAAAAAATATTTGTTAGATTTTTAAAAATTCTAACATGATTCTAACACAATTTTAAAAGGTATAAATACAATAATTTTTTAAAAACTCAAATTTATTGTATAAATTTTTATTATGATTATAAAAATAAGGAACAAATTCCTGCTCCCAAAAGAATCAGAAACATATTTTTGCACATAAATATTTATTTTCAATTTATATAATTTAAAATTATATAATATATAGATCCGTGTTCTCGTATTCTATATTTTATAAATTATATGTATTTCTGTATCCGTATCGTGTCAGTGATAGTATCTGTATATGTGCTATATAGTTCATACCACACAATTTTCATTAATAAAGCATTGGAAGAAGATATTTCTTGAGAGTTTGTTTCTGGCCTTTGAGCAGCTTCAACTTTTACACATGTTCTCTAAACTTGATTATGAATGTTGCACTTAATATTCATAGAGCTTTTAATGTATTAAGTCCAAATTTCAACATACCATTGCACTCACACAGGCACTCATATATATATATATATATATATATATATATATATATAATATAATATAATATAATATAAAGACCAAGTTAAAACTTATATGAGTTATCAAATTGTTAAAACTAAATTCTCATTGATCATACTCTATCAAGAATACTATCTTTTTTATCATATTTAACTATAACGAATTTAAAAGTGAGTGCATTCAACACAGACTTTATAGTCATATAAGGACTTGTTGTTTTTCTCAAAAGACCCATAATAGTTTATAACTTAATCTGTTATAATTAACCCATTAACAAAACAACATAAAACAAGAATAAACTTTGTTTTTCTTTTTTGCTTGTAGTTGCTTGCCCGTGATGCTCCCCTGAACATTTGCTATAATATTTATATATAGAGACACACCATTATAATATTTTCTTTTGCCAAAAAATTATTTCTAATAATTAAATTTCAACATAAAAAATAAAATTTGAATATAAATTTAATTTTTGCTAATATTTTTTTATTTTTATAAGGTAGTATTAAGAGAGAGAAAATTAAAGTGTATTTAAATTTTAGTTAAAATTCCCAAAAATATTCAATATATATATATATATTAAATATTGTAATAACGTATTTGACACTTTTTTTATACAACTAGAAGTAAGATTTATCTTAAATTCATAGATTTTAAAATTATAATAATTTTGTAACTACTTAAAATATTAAGACTTTGAATGTTTAGTATAAATTATCTGTAAACAATCCTATTAACTTGAAGTTAAAGAACTTTAAAAAGATTCCACAAAATATTTTTTAAACTAAAAGTAAGGGGAAAGTTAAACAAATTGTTTAAAAGTATTTATTTAAAAATAAATTGAAAGAATTTTTTTTGTAGTGAATGATTACCAAAATAAATGAAAAAGGTAGAATCCGAGACACTATACACGCGTCAGCAATGCAAACTTGCTGTCTTCCATTCGTCATCCCACTTTTAGGACCCTCATTTCAAGCTTTCATTCATTTCCACCCCTCAATATACACACACACACATTTATATATATATATATATATATATATGTTAAAATCAAGAGAATAATAAATTAATAAAATATCAATAAAGTGGTATTTTCATTATTTAATTTATTATTTTAAAAAATGAAGAGCGGATATGTTTAATAATTATAGATCTTAAAACATTTCATCTATTAAAGAAGAAGTTTATTGAAATATCATTTTTTTTTAAATTCTATTGTGATTTACAGTTTCATAAAATAGATTAAATAATCTTTACTCTATTATTTTTATTGAAACCAGGTTTTTAAAAATCCTGATTACGAAATAGTTATAGAAAATTTTGCAAAAACAAATATTATTAAAAGGATTTATTTTTATCACTTTCCTTAGATACTAAATACATACATTATATATATATATATATATATATCAAAGTAAATAAAAAGATTTCCTTTAAATAGTTTTTAAAAATAAACTAAATTGTTAGATATTAGATCTTTTAAAAATATATCGTATGCATAGTGTTTATAAATTTAAAAATATATTTATATTTCATTTTATTTTGATGTGTTATATATTATCTTTGAAATTTAAGTAAACAATATATATATATATATGTATGTATAATATTGCATAATTTAATAGTTCAAATGTAAAATTGATTTACTTTAAAAAAAAGTAATAGATATTTTATTTTACGCGAAACTTTATTGCTTAAAAAATAATTTAACTTATGGTTAAGGGGAATTATTTGCTGAAACAACCAGTTTCATATAAAACAAATAGAAGTAAATAAGAGATTAGTGAGAAATTAAGATTTGAATGTTGAATAGAAAATTGTCCGTACACATGTTTAGTTGGAGGATCAGATGGTCGGCGAAAAGAAGTGGAATTTAGATTATGATTTGAATAATCTTAATAAATTATTGAATTAAAGAGTTGATTAAGATTTAATAATATTTTGTGGCCCTCCAAAGTGATAGGCCACACACATATATTCTTGTTGTGTTGGTGGCTTAGGGCTTAGACCCTTTTGCTGGCTCCTCCCAAGCACTTGAACCCCACTCTCCATACTGTTCTGAACAAAGACACAGAAGGAAGCAGCATTGTTCTTCGAAAGGCCAAATAGACAGATAACATACCCAAACACTCCAACACTAATACTATATACTATAGTTTAAACACACACAGTGTCACACTCTTTCTCTCTCTCTCTTAGTCTCACTCTCATACATATACACACACAACATCACAAGCATACACTTGGACATGGGATGGGACCATAGTCCTCAGCTGAAATTTTGAGCTTTTTCGTGCACGACAGGATCCGACTCTGCCGCTTCTACCACTCTCCCCTCTCTCTCTCCCCCCTTATTTCCAATTCATCACACCCTCTTTCTCTCTCAAGTCCCATTCATGGAAATGGAAGATCACCATCACCACCACCACCATCAGCATCAACATCAGCATCAGCATCAGCATCAACACCACTTTGGCGTGAACGATCTCAGGCAAGTCGTCAATGGGCCGAGGACCTCCAACAACAACAACTACCCCTCCATGCCGCCGCACCCAACGGTCGAGCTTTTCCCCGGCCACCGGAATCTCACACCCTTGCCCATTCCCCAACACCATCAACAACACTACGAGGTCATGATGTTCGGTCGTGACATAATGCCACCTAGCCTTCACGACTTCGCTTCCACACCCCATGATTCTGTTGCTGCAGCAGCAGCAGCCACCATGACTCTACCCACTCCACCTACCTTTGATGCCGAGGGTGCAGGTTGCATCGGTGGAGACCCCTCCACTGGAAGATGGCCCAGACAAGAGACCCTCACTCTCCTTGAGATCAGATCTCGCTTGGACCCTAAATTCAAAGAGGCTAATCACAAAGGACCCCTGTGGGATGAAGTCTCCAGGTACACTATTTAACTTTATTATCATCTCCTTCCTTTAACTTCTCCATAATAAGTTAATCACAAACTCTATTGCTTAACTTCTTCAACTTCACTGCATAAGTTGATTTTAGGTTATTATAGAAATTTAATTAAATTTACGTTTTTCTTTCTAGAAGTGTTGATAGAGTGCATAAGTTAATTACAGGTTTCAAGAGAAGTTTTTTATTATATTTTTTGCTAGTAAAATCTATATAAATTACAGAGTTATATAGTAGATTTAATAATTCTTTCTGCTTTGATAGTACCTACTTTTCTCTTCAATTTCTATAGATTCGAGTTGAGAATTTTAAAATGATAAGTTTGGTGTAGTCTGTTTTGGATTTTTGGAAAGAAAAAAGAAAAGATAAGGGCAACCTACTAAATTGGATGCACATGTGGTGCTTCCGCGATTTAGTTAATTGTGAGATGACATGGATGGACTTGACGTTAATTTTGTCGTTGGGAGTTTTGGAAACTATGACATGTAGCGGAATGCATTAATTTTGTTAACCTTCTCTTTCGTGGGAAATGACTATACTGTGTGCAGAAGCTGTTTATACATATATATATATATATATATATATATATATATATATATATATAGTTGTATATTCAATTTGCGACTATTGATCATGTACTCAAAAGCATTAAGTTTATGTAAGTATACCGATTCTAGTACGGTTTCCATCACAGTCTGGTTATGCATTTTGAAATTTTGTACCCATCTTTTAGGTGCAAGATTTGGTTCCCTTTGTTTCATTATTTGTTTTTGGTTGTTGAAAATTCATTGACCATTCCAATGCATTTGCACCTGTCTTCTGATACTATCGTATGAAATGACACCAAGCCGAGGCTCTTCCTTCGAAGCCTCACTTATGTGGCAATTGCAGTGTCGCATGCTTTGTTATGCTTGCTATAACTAGGTACCAAGAACCTAAAAACGTCACTGCATGGCATTGCATAGAATTATTAATTAAATGCCAAAGTTCGTGGTCACATGGGAGGATCGAGGGAGGGCTGTTTCTTTGAGAACTAGGGTTCTATTCAACAATAGTTCTTGTAGCCTTTTCCTGTTTAATGTCTTCCACACCCATTTCACTTTTGATTGTGCTGGTGATCTCAGGATCATGTCTGAAGAACATGGATATCAAAGGAGTGGGAAAAAGTGCAGGGAGAAGTTTGAGAATTTGTACAAATATTACAAGAAGACAAAAGATGGTAAGGCGGGAAGGCATGATGGGAAGCATTACAGATTCTTTCGTCAACTTGAAGCCTTATATGGAGAAAATAGTAGCACAGTTTCAGTCCCAGAAACCAATGTTGTTGGCAGCATTCATTTTCAAGCAAGCAGCCATGCCCCCTCCCAGACCAATCAAGATAAGTTTCAGTCTCACAATAGCAAGAATTGTGATAGCCTCAGCCTCACCAACTCCACTAACTTTGATACAACATCATCTGATGATGACAATGACCACCATAGCATGGAGAATGAGTCCATAGAGAAGAGGAGAAAGAGCAACAGTGGGAGGAGTTGGAAGGTGAAGATAAAAGATTTCATTGACTCGCAGATGAGGAAGCTTGTGGAGAAGCAGAAGGAGTGGTTGGATAAACTGGTGAAGACACTGGAAGAGAAGGAGAAGGAGAGGATGTTAAGAGAGGAAGAATGGAGGAAACAAGAGGCAAACAGGTTAGAGAGGGAGCAAGAGTTTTGGGCCAAAGAGAGAGCATGGATTGAAGCCAGGGATGCTGCTCTAATGGAGGCTTTACAAAAGCTGACTGGAAGAGAAATAATGAAGGCCGAAACTCCCAATGATGGTATAAATATAACGGCTGCTGAAGTTCAAAACCATAGTGAAAACCAGAATAATGAAGATGAGAGTATAATGTTAAACAGCAGCAATGTTATCAGAGGTGCTGATAGGTGGCCAGAATCTGAAATCACAAGGCTTCAACAGCTGAGAGCTGAGATAGAGACAAGGTTTCCATATAGTGAAATTTCAGAAGAGGTTTCATGGGATGTAGTAGCAACCAAAATGGCTTGTTTTGGCTACGAAAGGAGTGCTTTGATGTGCAAAGAGAAATGGGAAAGTATCAGTAACTATCCAAGGGAGGGTGACAATAAGGAAGATAGCAAGAAGTGCAAGGAAAACTCTAGAAGCTGCTTTTACTTCAAGAACAACGATGATCATAGACAATCTTCCTTATACGACCAAGGAAATGCCTATTGTGATGATATCAGTGATCAAGGGAAAGAGATTGAGAGGCTACAAACAAATAATAGTTCTTTACCTTCAAAATCCAATGCTGGAAATGTTGATCCCTCTGATAGTTGCTTCCCCTTCTTGATGAGTACCGAGAGTGGAAACTTGTGGGAGAACTACGGCCTAAAGCTCAATAAAGAAAACCAAAACCATTGAGTGAAATATATGGGTAGTGTGATGACTCGTGTAAGAAAGCACAGATATTTGACAGCCTAGTATCCGTGACGATCTAGCGTGCATCGTTTAAGCAAGAGATAACTGAGGGTTTATGTATAGAGATTGATGATGTTTAGATGGTCAATCTTAATCTATATATATATATATATATGTGGGGAATTTAGGAGAAAAATAATGGCTTCAATTTATATTTTAGCGAGGGAGGCTGTGTCGGAATATGACACCAATTTCAGGTTAGTTTCTTTTTCTTCAACGCATCAAAATTGTATTACCTGCTATGTTGCACCTTCGACGACATTTGTATATCAGTGTTGCTTACTATTTTCCCTCGTGCTTCTTTCTGAGTAGCTTTGTCTCAAATAGTGCAGGTTTTTTATGTGTACTGAAAGTGGGTAATTGATGTAGTAACTTTTTTCCTTTATTCTTCAGTAAATATTTGTACGAACAAGGAGATTAATGTGCTTGTTCAGGAATCAAACCAGGTCCCAAGTTTTACTATTACGAAAGAGCTTTTGGATTGAAAATTAGAGCAAAATCAAATGCTCATATTCGGGAGTAAATGGTCGTATATGATTTCTTCTTCTCTTTTTAACTTTATTCACTTTGCAAATCAACAAGGAATATATCTCAACAATTTAATTTACCATGCTCATGTAAAACAGTTATCAAACTTTTAAGTTGTTATTTTTATGGTCTGATATATAAAACCTTTTTCGCGCGCCCACATATACATAATATGTATATATAAATACATAAATATGTATATATATACATATATATATATACATATATATATACATATATATATGTATGTATGTATATATATATACTGGATTATCTTCAATACTCTTTTACAGAACTTCAGATTTTTTTTCATGAGAGATAGTTTTGATCATGTTAAATACGAAACATTTTAAAAAGTAAAATTTATCTTTAAATATTTAATACAGTATTATAGATTCAAGATTACTAATTACTAATGAAGTTATGCTAGTTTATCTATACTTTCGGCATTCTATAAATCTGTAATAAACTAAGAGTGTTGGCAATGAAATTCATGTAATTATACAGGTTGCAGAAATAAATATATATAATTATGCGCAAAACAACATTGCATTACCACAGAGTTAATTCACGTTTGGTTTTGGATTTGAAAGCCTGAACATATGTTAAAAAGGTAAAATTGAAAAAAACATTTGTTTACACTTGAGTTGAATTAGATTGGAAACCAAGCTTTGTTAGAATTTTGTCTTGAAACTTGGTCTGAAATATAAGAAAAAAGTCTTATCCGTTTGGTGTTTTACTAGAAAAAACCTAGCTAATGGTGCATTTTTACAACTGGATCTGCACCCAAATGATGGTGAGTGATTGAAGTGTTATTATGAATATTATACGTTGTGCATTGATTAATTATGGATAGTTAGGAAAATTGTGAGGAAGAAGTTGTGTGGTGTAATACTTGTCTTAAGTACACTGCAACTGAGATTTTAGACACACACACAGATAAACATGTATGTGTAGGAAGAGCGATCTTTCTTCAGGAATATGATGTACTGATCTTGATGAGTGTGCAAATTAATGAGCATACAGTTAGCAGGTTTGTGCACAAGGATCCATCAATATCATACAGCAACACGTTGCAGCACATACCCAAAAAAGCCATACATCACAGCATAGTAATTCTCCAGCGATACACTCGACAGTTATATATATTTTGTGGTCCTTCCTATTTGACTGTCAAACAAAGCCCCACAACACGGCGCAATTCATTCATTTTACCTTCCTGCCCTTCACTCTCTTCTCTGCCCATACGTTTAGGGTTACTATTTATATATCAATCATCAAACACATTCATATAGTAAAACTATGCACACATCACTTCTAAGCTTCCCTTTGGGGATTCCCATTTAAATATAAATTAAATTTTAAAATTGCATTATCTTTTCTCCACCTCTAATCCATTTTAAGATATATAATTATCATATCAGTTAACTATTTATTTAGAAATTAAAAGAAAATGGCATCTGTATATTATTTTCTTGTTTTATGACGTGGCTGACATGTTAGATTACAGACCTAAAAAAATATGACATGCAACCCAGAGAATCATTGTATAAATATCTAAATCGCAAATGATCCAATCACGATTATTGTCAGTGTCAGGTCTCCATACATGTCTACCATGTGAATTTTCTTATAAAGGGATCGAAATCTGTGTCTGAAAAAGATAAAAAAAAAAAAAAAATTCCCACCATAGAGCCATCATAATTCGATACATTTTTCTCTTTTACTTCTTTAACCATGCACTATCCTGGAACAAATGATAAACAGGTTTTAGAACGTGAAGATGTTTTAGGGTAATACGATAATTAATAAAGATATGTTTTGAAATAAAAATGGCATAAAGATGTGAATGGAGCATTGATCCATTACAGAGTGGTGAAAGCGATCTAGTCCCCACCAAAGATGAAGATTGAAAATAAAAAACAAGAATTTTATTTAAGTTTTGCAGTGCATAGAAAGATAAATAAGAGGGTAGGACAAAGTGAAATTGTGCAGTGGAAAGTTTTGTTGTATGATAAGGGTGAGAGGGTACTGGCAGGAGGAGCAGCAGGGGTTTACTATCACTATAGCTATACCACAAAAACAAGAACAAAATACACATGCATTAGATATATATAGGTGTAATTATTATTATTATCGTTATAATGTTACCCTCCTTCTCCTCTGGACAGGCAGTGTCCGGACCTGGGAAAGAGTAAAGAAGCTTCCTGCAAAAGTGAAGCGCCCCACAGGGCTGGGGAGACAAACTGCCAGCACCATCCATCGTCACACCCTTTTCCTTTGACTTCTCTCTCACCTTTTCCCTATCTCTCCAACAACCCTTTCTTCCTTCTTTCTCTCAACGTTAATTACCTCCAAAACACACATTTTCTACTTTTATTTCACCTCTCTCTGCATTTAACTTAACTGCACATTCACTGTTTATATCTAAATTCGAAACTATTCTCAAACTTTTCTATTTTTCATATCCAAAATCTCCCTGTAAGAAACATCAAACCAACCCCATATGGAACAAATTTCGTGTTTGTTTTGGGGTTTAAATCTGAACTCTTTTTACACGGACCGCACGGACCAGGAAGGGGTAATCTCTTAATCTCCTGTCACATATACGTAACATGAACAAATCAGATTTATTAAAAGACATTTTTTTATTTAAATGTGAACCCAGAATATGAGTATTATACAGGTTACTATTTTACACTGATACGTTTTGAGCATTTTTATATAAAATGGATTCACTTTTTTATTCTTTCACCAATTATAAGTACTATTATGAGATTTTATTTATTTATTTATTTTGCTTTTGATTTTCATCTATTTTAAATCGTTCTCTGTTTTTTAAACCAAAGTTTTAGTTAAGAAAGTCAATACGGTTTTTGAAACAATAAATGTATTTCATTATTCTCTCTCTATGTCCCTTTCTATAATTTTCTTACGAATATATCACATGATTTCTTCAATCCAATTATTGGTGGATGAATCGAAGATACCAAAGAGAAAGAAAATATAGCAAAAAGCATCATCTTTACTTGGTTTCGTTACTAATACGAGGAGAAAAAATATTAAAAAAAATTAGTAAACAAGTCACGTGTTTAGTTTTTTTTTTTTTCAAAACAAAGAGAGAGGGTTTCTTATATATATTAAATGACTAAAATTATTCTAAAAATAACATTTTAAATTAAAAAACTATCAAATTATAATATTATGGTTAAAAATAATGGAAAAAATATTTTAAAAATATAAAAACCGATTTACAAATTATTAAATAATTTAAAAACCTATTGTCTTAAAAAAATGTAACTTGTATATTTAATGTCCTAAGAGATGACTAACTGAAAACCTTATATGAAGGAGTGTTGCAGGAGGTTTAAGTATTGTTGGGCGTAGAAGGCAATAAATTTTGATGAGAATTGAGAGGCAATAATGAAAAACTGGCATCAGGTTCTGAGTAGAGAGGGACTTATCCTTCTCATAGTATCTACTACTGTCAACCAAAACCTCATCCATATCTTCGCGAAAACAACTACCCTTACACTCATTAGTCCCTACCACTTTCAAACCTATTCATTCGCACAATACAAACAAGAACCCTAGTGGAATGTTTTCTTCCTGCACCTCAATACTTTCTTCATGCACTTCTATAATTCTTCTCATTTCAAAACTACCCTTATGTAAATACTTTTAGGTTTCTTCAAGGTGAATGATGTTAGTGGTTAAGTGGTGTTTTGTGCTACTGTTTTACTGTAAATGTTGTAGTATTTGGTAGTTTATATTAAAACTCCAACGAAATCTTATAAAATTAATTCGTTAATTCGTGAGGTTTGTCACTACTAATATTTTATTTATCTATACTTATATATAGGGATTCACTCTTTAACTGATCTCAAATTTTTTCCTATTTTATCCTTAGATTAATATTTGGTTTTATTTTATTATTTTGGTTATTGCGTCATTTTCTACTTTTTAAAAATATTTGAAATAAATTATCGATTTTGAATTGTAAGATATGATTTATTTTAAAATTATGAGAGAGAAATAAATATTAGGAAACATGAGTAGTGACCAAAGTAGTGGCAACAATTTTGAAATGTAACATCTTCTTTTTAACTTCTTTCATAAATATTTTAACTCCCCACTTCTTGGGTTAACCTCCACGATTCTCATTTAACTCTTAACTCTTTATTTTAAGTCCTTTAATATTGTTCCCCCTTTAATTCCTTATTTTAAGTCACTAACACTCAACTTTCTCAGAAGAAATTATTACTTTTACTTTTGGATAATAAGAAGAAGGCGAAAGAAAGAGAAATGTTCTTCTATATGTTCCTTCTTTTTGTTAGTATGTTTCCTCTTAACGGAGAGTGACGAAGACGAAGAATGGTTCTCATGGAGTTATTGGAAAGAAGGCTTAACATATGCAATTCAGAGGTAGACACCTAATTGAAAGGGAGACAGGCGCAACTCCGTGACTCGATCATTGGTGCACGCTACTCCTCTTCAATCGGTGCACGCTATTGCCGCTTACTAATGCCATAACAACTCCCCTTTCTAATTTTTTTTGTTTCAGTTCGTTATTTTATAATAATTTATTATTTACATCTTTGTCTCTTCTTCCCTTTCTATCTTTTTTTTTTCATTCGTTCTTCTATAATAATGTTCTTCTATAATAATTTATTATTTACATCTCTCTCTTATTTTCCTTTTCTATCTTTTATTCTTTCTGTTGGTTCTTCTATAATAATTTATTATTTAGTCTCTCTCTCCTCTTCCCTTTTTATCTTTTTTTTCGTTCTTTTATAATAATTTATTATTTACGTCTCTCTCTCATTTTCCTTAACTATATACCAACCTTTTTAAAAAATATTATCTTTGAGTTGATTTGAGTTCTAATGGGATCATTCATTTTTTAAATTATTTTTGTTCAATATTTCTGTAATATAAAAATGTGTATATTTAATTGTTGTGTAATGGTTAGTAGATTTTATTTTTTTAAAACAAAAAGAATTTAACAAAATAAAATAAAATCAATAGATACAAATTTATAATTTTTTTTTTTAATTTTTTTTTATTCGCAGTTAGTTTGGGATTTTATAGAAAAAGGGTGTTAAAAAGGGTGTTGATTATTAAGGTTTTAAAATAAATAATTAATATATTTTGATGTCATAAATGAAAATCTTTTATTGTTAAAGATCCATTTTTTGTGAGTATCATTTGGAAGTAAAATATTTTATTTGTTCTCACCTACTACGTTAATTTTTGTTATCACCTAACTGGCAGGAGAGTAGAGAGATTGGTTACTTTTTTTGTTTTAAACTGATATTCTTTTTATTAAATAAGCATATTTTTAATTTTAAAATTTTATTTTATTTGTTCTCACTTAATTGACAGGAAAATGAAGAGATTGATGCCTTTTATATTAGGAAAGAGTGGAGAGAGAGGGGTGAAATATGGATTTATGGACGGTTACTAGTTTTTAGGCAAAAGAGTGATATATAAAAAAATTGTGAAAGAGAAATAATATAAAAACATATGTCTCCAAAATCTTAATTTTGAGATTCTGAAAAATTGATATATAAGAGAACTCTGAGAGAAATAATATAAAAACATGTTAATGTCTCCAAAATCCTAATTTTGAGATTCTAAAACTGTATTGTTGTTCTTCCGTCTCCTCAATATTTCATCACCGCCACTTCACTAGGTCTTCCGTCTCCTCAATGCTTCAAAAACCCTAATGTTGAGATTCTGAAATTGTGTATTGCTAATTTTCTTCATATTTCATCTTTTTTATTTATCTTATTTTAAACATATTTAATTAAAAATAAATATAAATATAAGTAATAAAAAATTAACACAAATAATAATATATTATTTAATTTGATTAAATTTTATATTTAATTATATAAAAAAAATGCGGATTGTGTGCCCACTAGTTTTTTATAAAAAATTTAACATGTTAGGTAGTTTGTAACTACTTATATACTATGAAATGTTTTAATTTTAATTTTTAGTGAGATGTGAAATTTTCAATAATTTCATTAAGATTTACTGTGATAGTTTGTGGTGGATTCTAATGGTTCATGGTAGTTGGAAGTATTTTTTTGTGATTAATGGTGGCGTGTGGTGGAGAAGTAAGTTATTTTAATTCTATAATTCAAAAGTCATTTTCGGATTCGAAAATAACTTTTGAAATTATAGAAGTCAAAATAGAAAGTTAGCTTCCAAATTCTACAATTTGAAATTAATTTTTAGATTTATACATGACTTCCAAACTATAGAATTTGAAATGAGGGAGGGTGCATGGATTTATATTTAATTTTTAATTTCATTAAGGGTAAATTTGACTTTTTATAAAAAAAAATATGGAGGTGTAAGAAGATTGTATGAAAGTGTAGAAAGAAGGTATGGAGGTGAGGAAGAAAACTCGCTAAATGGATAACCTCTTGTGGCCTTTGTTTCTGACTTTTGAACTATCTACACACAAAAATGGGGCAATTGGACTATACCTTTCTTTTTGTTAAACATAAAACCGGAAAAGGATTTTTTCATGTTTGGAACCCCAATTTTCAGAAACCATCCCATGCTCTTCACAATGGTCACTGTGCTCAAATACTAGAGACACTGAATATTCATTTTAATGCTACCAAAAATTTTGTTTTAACCATCTCTAAACATCAACTTAGGTTTTTCATATAATTAAATTGAGGTGTACTCACAAAATATATCCTTTAACACACTTTTATTATGGATTAAAATTCATTACAAACTACAACATTGTGAATAGGAGTTCATTACATAAGAAGTGATATCCAGATAATTTTATAATTTCTAATAAATTTTAGTTGATGATAAAGAACGTTTAATATATAAAATGTTAGCAACACGTTATTTCAAGAGTCTAGTTGGTTTAATGTGTTATAATGTGAGCTTCTTAAACTAATTATTTGAATAAAAAATTAAAACAATAAGACTCCAAGAATTTTTTTTAATCTTAGGTTAGAGTATTTCACAGTTTTCAAAAATAATAATTTTGATTTCGTGTCATTTGATTTTAAGATACGAGATGTAAAGATTTTGGCACCTCGCGATTTTAATTGATTAAAATGGAACAACAAAAACTAGACTTGAAATTTAAGTGATTTTTGCATTATTTTTTTATTGTAACTAACTCTTAAGAAAAAAAAAATATTAAATTAAGTATGTGAAAAGCTTTCATCACTTCTTAGTGTTTTTCTTGTTTTTCAAAAAGTTTTTACTATATTTACATTAGTTACTTACAATCACGTAAATTTCTAGGCTAAATTTCCTAAACTATTCATTGTGATGTTGTGCTATAAGTATCCTTAATTAATTTTATATAATATTTTTATTCACTTAAACTGAAAATTATTAAAATCATTAGTCTAAATTAATATTAAAAGAATTATATTTATTTTTTATTAAGTTACCCAATTAAGTTTTCATCGAAATTCAGGCACAAAACCAAGATGCAAGTAATCGATCACATAAAGACATCGATATTCAATGACAAAACATATTTATAAAAAAAAAAAACAGAGACGATGAAGCTGTCTTGTATTCGTGGAGAAGAAACAGAAACAGAAACAGAGACAACAGAGTGAAAAGGCGAGAGAAATAGTTATATATTCTCTTGGTCTTTTAATACAAAAAAGTAAACGGCGAGGAGGCCAATATCATTATTCTCAGTACGTCCTATAACAACTGAGCATGGAAAAAGCTCCATACAAAAACCCTACAAAACGGCACCGTCCAACAGTGCATGGAAGGAAGGAAAGCAAACAAACGAAGCCTTATAACATCCTGCAACTCTCTGTCTCTCTCAGTACTTATAATCTTTAACATGAAGAGACTCAGAGGCGCCATCGCTCTTGGCATCACCCTTGTAAGTCCCAAGCGTGGCCTGGGAATTGGCCTTGCACCTCACCAGCAACGCTGCCTGTGCCTTCGGAATGTTCTCGTCCTTCCCACCCCACGCTTTCAGCGTGCTCTGCTGCAGGGCTCTTCCGTACGAGAATGTCAACGCCCACGGCTTCTTACCCTTCAGCGCGTTCATTGCGTTCAGGTTCACCGTCGCCTCCTCCTCGCTCTGACCCCCTGAGAGGAACACGATCGCCGGAACCGCCGGCGGAACGGTTCGCAACAGTGTCCTCACCGTGTGCTCCGCGATCACCTCCGCCCCCACGCGCTTACTCTCCGACCCAGGCGTCACCATGTTCGGCTTCAGCAGCGTCCCCTCCAACATCACGTGGTGGTCGTTCAGCGCCTTGTAGCACGCCGCCAGCACGCGCTCGGTCACGTCCGCGCACTTCTGGATGTCGTGCGGCCCGTCCGACAGGATCTCGGGCTCCACGATCGGGACCAGGCCGTTCTCCTGGCAGATGGCAGCGTAACGGGCCAGCCCGTTCGCGTTCTCGTGGATGGACAGTGGTGAGGGCTCGTTTGGGCCTATCTTGAGAACTGCCCGCCACTTGGCGAACCTTGCGCCCGCTTCGTAGTACTTCTTGCAGCGCTGGGCGAGGTCGTCTAAGCCTTGGGTGGTGGTTTCGCCGTTTGTTCCGGCTAGCTCCACCGTGCCCTTGTCCACCTTAATGCCCGGAAGAACTCCTCCTTTCTTCATTACGTCCACGAAGGGTACTCCTGTGACACACAGAAAAAAAAATCATGAATTTGCATCATCACTTGACGTGTTTGCATTTGATATGGATCCTGGTATGAGTATGAGTACCTGCAGCTGTCTTTTGGTAGAGGGTTTCCTCAAACAAGATGATACCACTGAGGCATTCAATACAACCAGGAGCAGTGAATAGAAGCTCACGAAGAATGCGTCTGTTTGTTTCCACATTCTCCACATTGATGCTCGCTAGACGCTTTCCGATGGTGCCGGTTGACTCATCAGCTGCAAGGATACCCTTTCCAGGGCTCCCAATGTGTGCAGCATTTGCAATCAGCTCATCTGCATTTCATGCAAAATTCTTCATAACTTACCATCATATACACAAACATACATACAACACTTCGATTCTAATAAAAAATGATCTTGTTCATTCATATATACATGCTATTCAATAACATGAATTTAACATCATTGAACTTGGATCATATCTTCTTCCATTCGGTGATATCATCAAATTAAAATCAATATTTTTACGTAAAAATTCATACCCAGATGATCCACCTCAACCTAATTAACTACAAAATTGAAGCACCAAGAAAAAGTGTCCTGGGAAATGCAAATAGGAACGATAAAAAAAAAACATGATCCCAAATCATATAAGGAGTAATTAACGAGATAACAGTACAGGATCCAACGAAGAAGAAGAGTAGTGAAGGGTACTAACCTTGGTATTTGCTCTTGAAGCAAGACATGGTGGGTTTGTGAGAAGGGTTTGGTGTGTGTATTGATTGAAAAGCAGAGTAGACAAGTGGAAAGGGAGAAGTGTGAAGGTTTAGAAAGCAGTTGTCTGGAGATTTATAAGTAAAGAAATGAAAAAGTCAAAAGCAATGTATGGACCATAGATGTGGAAGGAATTAAAAAGGGCAAAGAATCGCTACAAACTCATGTTTGAAAACGTTTATGTCCGTAAAACAAGTTGGACTTTTTCATCTTTCTTCACTTCACGCCCCACTCGTGCCTTTCCCTACCTTCATCACCTTCTCAATTGCCACTTTTTCTTATTTCTTTTTCTAATAAAGGAATAACATTTCTACTCCTTTTTTATTTCCCAAAATAAACCATTGCTTAATAATTGAACCAATCATAACAAGAACAATAAGATAAACGTCAATTTTTTATTATTAATTAAACTGATTATAAAATTGTGTGATTAGCTTATTGGAAGAACACTGATATTGCTCTCACACATGAGAAATAGAAGGAACTCAAGTGTCCTTAGACTGTTTCTGGTTTTTCCTAATTGCGTCCGAAACAACCGTTTCCTAAGACCTATATAATATAAAGTGTGGTTAACATTTGCTTTCACATAAATTGGAAAAAAAAAACTGAATTATAAAGAAAATATTCATAAATATTTGGAAAAATAAAAAATACATACAATAACGGCCGTCTGTTAAATCGAAAATAGGATCGATTCTATAAGATATGAATATGAATAATATTAAAAAGTTAGTTAAAGTGAAGCTTTAATGATGTCTATGGTTCAAGTCTTCTAGAACAGCTGAGAAACAAATAATGTCTGAATATTCCAAATATAAATATTTTCTTAAAAGAATTTGTCAACTGGTTTAAATTAAATTTGAATTTATGTAGTCTTTTTTGTTAAATCTAATAGTGTTTATATATCTTTGGCATATTTATCCTTAAAACTAAAAAAAAAATCAATAAATTTTAAAAGCTTAAAGACTTTGTTTAAATTATTTTTTTCCTTTTAATTCCTAGATATGTTATTGTTGTCACAGCTAGGAACCAAAATAAAAATTTTAATCACTTAAATATTTTGAAGGACTCATAAAATAATTTTACTGTTAACCATTAAAAATATATGAATGGCGTAAAGAAATACCAACTAATATACTTATACTTTACAATATTATTAGAAAATATTAATTGATATTTTCATCCTCTAAATTGAGGTAGATTTTAGCCTATTAACTTTTTTAACTCACTTCACTCCTTTAACTTTATTTTATTGTATCACTTATACTCTCTTTTTTAATTTCCATCTTAATATTTGAATTTTCAGCATGCAACCAAAACGTCATCATTTTAATTAAGGCTCTTGTTCCTTTGTTTTCTTCTTCATCTCGCATCAGCAACCACTCCTTTTATAATAAATTGTTCTTCTTTGCTGCACAAACATGCTAAGTTGCATCATACTTGAGAAAGAGACAAAGGACGATGACAAGTTTCTCAAATGACGGCATGCTCCAATAAGTGATCTAGGTTTCTACATTTTTCCTCATTTTTAGTCACTTCTTCCTTTTTAACCACCCTCTAATTCAGAGCTACTAACTAGGTTTGGTAATTTTGGCTTCTTATATTTTATAATTTCATGTACATTACCTTCAACTGATAAAAAAATGATATGTCTTTTTTTTTCTTATGATCTGAACTTGATTTTCGAGTTTAATTTAAATTTTATACTTTCTCATACTTGTAATAAAAAAATTATTAAAATATTTTTACATTCTAATTCACATTTAAAATATGTTTGCCACTTAGAAGAAAAATTTATAATGATTTATTTTAATATTTTTCCTATTACAAGAGGTCTAAAATTTAGATTAAAAATAAATGAACCAAAAACATATTTAGTTCTAAAAAAAAATGTAAATTAACTTTGTTAGAGTTTATTGCTAGAAACTTTTCACGTGATTTGAGTGTTCCAAGAATAAAAGGCTTCGTTGTATTTTTTTCATACTAGCAATGGTGTAGCAAGTCTGGACCCATACTGGTATTCCGGAGGCCAAATGTGTTTTTCTTTGGCTATGGAATGTTTTTAATTTGCAGAGAGAAATTTTAGAAGAAAAAAAACTTATTTTTATAAAGAAATTAAAATAATTTATGATAAAATATATTATTTATAAAAAATATTGGAGTTATAGGAAGTTTTGAAAGAAATTTGACTATTCAAAATTAGAAAAGTTGTTTTCATTTAAAAAATAAAAAATTGAAAATATTCATACTTTCTCCTTTCTCAAATTTGTATTTCATTTCTTCATATTTTCTCATCGGTTTCCTCTTGATTTAGAACTTAAAATAATGATAGATAAAAGTTGAGGAACTAAGATTAGACGCAAGAAAATATATAAAACATGCAAGGTAACTCATTTACTTAAATATTAAATTTTTAATATTTATTAAATTATGTAATATGTTAAAAATAAGTAAAATTAAAAAAATCATATTATATATATAAAAGTTGAATTCTCTTTAGTCATATTTCTACTATAAAAGTTTTTAAAATTTAAATAATTTTTTAATAAAATATACACTAGTACAAAATAAAAAAAAATTATGTCACAATTGGTAAAAAGAAATCAACGTGAAAAATATAGAAGTTGTATAACGATAGGCAATTTTATTACATCAATTATGGGAGAAACTCGCGTAAAATATTAATTTTATTTGGACTTATATTTTGAGTACTCTTTATTTAAAATAAAATAAAAACTACTTATTTAAACTTATATTTTAGAGTATAATTTTATTTAAATTTATACTTCAAAAAATAATTTATTTTTAGTTTATATATAATTTTTAAACAATTTAATTTTAAAAACATATAAAATAATTATATATATATATATATAATTTTACTATATTATTTTAGCATTGAAGGAAGAGGAGATTGAATGAAAAATGAAAGATTATGGTATTATTACAACAGTAAAATGATAATTAATAAGTAAAACATTGCAAATTAAATGATGAGTAGATAATAATTACCAAATGAAACTTTTAGAAAGCATAACCATTGACTTAAAATATATGTAATTTATTGGTTGCTGATAACGGTCTAAAACACGCCTAACATTGAAGGCATGCTTAGCTTTGTACTCGTTAGTTTTTCTATAGCTTTCACTGATGACAACAATGCTCATATGCATATGCATATTACAAAACAATTATTATTTCCTTTTTATAAAGAAGTATACAACTCTGACCTTTATTCTTCCTTTCTAGCATAAATACGTAGGAGATACATTAAATTATGTAATTTAATTTCATAATTAATTAAATAAATATATTTTAAACTATTATTTAATTATGTTGGAAATATAAATAAGAAGATTTTATAATATATGATCTCAAAGTTATTGTAACAAGAGTTTATTAAATTATCAGACCATCAATTAAGTTGATATTGGATTATCTATTTAAAGTTTACTTTCTAATACATTAAAAATAAAATATTATTTTAAATTTTGAAAATGTAATTTATTGTCTATTTTGAAAAAACATTTAAAAAAGAGTTTATCACTTTAGTCACACTGTTAGAAAATCTTTGTTCAAATTAATGTTACATGAGTTTTACTACTTAATCTGATTTTAGTTTGTAAACTTAACCAGTTAATAGTCTTCAAAATATTTTTGTAAAGGTTAAGTTTAAGGAATAGTAGTAAATAATTAAGTTTACGAGATTGAAATAGCAGTTAATGATTAAGTTCAAAAATTAAAATTAGTAAATAGTGTTTGAGTACAAGAGTCAAAATAACGATAAATATATAATCGACACATATTTTTACTTTAACGAAGACTTTTCTGATGATGGAATTAAAGTGACACAAAATTTTACTCTAACAAATTTATAAACTTTAATATTTTAAATACTTAAGCGGCAATGAACTATATTTTCAAATGCTAGAATGATTGTTTATTCTTAGATTTATACAATATAGATCATATCTTTAAATTTTAATTAGATTGTTTAATATATGTATATATATATATATTAAAATTAATGTAATATATAATTTTAAACTTATATTAAAATATAGATAATTTAATTACTTTATTTAGTAATCAAATTTAAAACACGTACCTATTTAGAGGTATTTTTCTTGTTCTCCAATTTGCTTACTCCACATGTTGCTACATTCTTATTCTAATACAGGGGTATAAGTAGAAGATCCTCCAATATTCAAGTCACTAATTGAGGGTGATAATTGCAAGTAGGGTAACTAATTGCTGATAATAAGAAGAAAAAAAAACTGCTGCAGTACACCACCGTAGCAACCTTTTCCAGCATGAGGGAAGAGCTCCTAATTACCAACTTAGAAATCAAATCAGACCAAGAAGAAGACCTCCCTTAGATGAAATACACAACATTGTTTCTAAAAAATATCAACACACTGCTTATGTTTAACTATACAAAGTTTACCAATAGGAACTACAAGCAATCATTCAATAATTGAAGTCAAATGCAACTTTCACAGATCAAGTTCAAGTTATCAAATGCAAAGGATTTGTTCCACCTTTCTTCAAAAGCCACATGTCATTCATATGAAGGAGAAAATCTTCCAAAACAGCCAGCCATATTGCTGTGAATTTGACGTTATTGGTCACCATGATCATAAGTCTAAATAACATCTCATTTTCACCCTTCAGTTTTCCACCTTTCCATTTTCACTCTTAGGAAGTATGAGGAATTTGAGGGAATATTATGAGTCCACTTCAAAACTAATAATTACATAGCAGACATCATGATATAACTGCATAAACTATAATAGACCAAAACCAATATGTTATGGAATGCCAAGATAAGTTTTTATCTTTGCCAATAATGATAAGAGTATATAGCTGATTGCCATGCTGTATTTGTTGACTTCACAGATGCCTCACGCTAACCAGCTCAATATCAAATATAACTGTTCCTAAAGTGGAGCCTTCTCCATTTGCACGGCGAGTTGGATTAAAAATGGTAGTGAACAACCTCTGCCTGTCAAAGAACTTTTGTTTTGGAGGAGGAAGGTTGAAGGAATACGACACAAATTACTATAAGAACAATATAAGAACAAACTAAAGAGATTAACAATACAACAATCAATTAAGTTGTTCACCATACAAAAAGGGACAAAAGAAAAGTGGATCATTATTTTTTCAACATCAATTGGGATGATATTTATATTTCATACAGCAACTAGTAATCACTTCATTTAACATGTATAACTTCGCAATGTCAGAAAAAATAAACACAAGATATAACATGGCATGTTACATATTAGGACTTAAGCACAAGAGGAGAGTCTAACTCAAAAAAACTAGTCTATTAGGTGGGAGAGCCTCACTTCAAGTAATTCAAATGAGACTCTAACAGTAAATTCCATACTCTGTGTTAGATAAAACTCCTTTTAACATCAGTGTAGTGTCCCCTTTTTTTTTTGTTTCGGTTTTCCTTTTATAACCCAAAGGAATATTAGATGGATATTTTATCTTTTATCAGTAATAAGAAGTATGAGCCAGGTAGGTTGTAAAAGGAAATTGTTAAAAATCTGTTATTGGTACTGTTTGGTGCATAACAACAAAATTATTGGATAACAAGTGCGCATCATTATGTTATATATTAATTGTAATGATCCAACATATAAGGATGAGAATTTAAGCCTATCTCTAGTTCTTTCTTTTGTTTTAGGAGGCTGCTGCTTTGGCCTCGAATCAGAGTCCAACATTATAAGACATTGTAACACAGCCATAGGGTGCATGGTGTGTCCTGCATATGTTTCAGGGAGGTGTTTTTAGTGCTTATATTCTTCAAGGGGGTAAAGAAAACATAGCATCATCAGCAATTAATTAAAAGGTAATATTGGAGATAGATGTTTACTAGTTTTCTCTGCAATCCTTGGTCCAACAGCAGAAGAGAGTATTGCAAGAAGATTACTTTGAAGATATGGTGTACAAGTACAAGCATAAACATGCAATAAGTTTGGAGCAGAAAAAGTTTCTTACATTAGGTGGGATTGGCTCTTGTGATGTGTTTTGGTAACCAAGTGATGGGGGTATGATGACTCTACGAATACCTCCTACTTTCATCGATCTCACTGCCACATCAATTCCAGCAATAACCTACACATAACATTTGATTCAGATATGACATGCATAGGATATAAATATATAATTTAATTACAAACTTTGAAGAACATTCATATAGAAGTTAGTTTTACAATCCATCCACAAAAAACTTGAGCGGCAGTTTCACAAAATGTAAAGATCACAATTATAAATTTAGGTAGTGAAGATATTTTTCTTTTACTCAACAAAAACATGAGAACATGAACATTAAAATAGTAATAAAACACATTTTGACATTTGTAGTGTTACTATATTCTGTCAGGCTATCTCCCTTCCCTTCTATACCTTGCCAGAGCCAAGGACAAAGACAAATGGACTGGGATCGCCATTGTCATCTTTGTGGTCATAGGTTGAGTCAAAGCGCCATCCCTGCTTTGCTCCCAGCCTCCCATAGTAGTGAATTGCAACCTTCAAAATAAGAACAACATATTTACAATGTTAACCGAGCCATAATAAATAAAATAAATTCAAGAACTTAACATGTTTATGCGTTGATTATTCTACACATATAATGCTACGAATTATCTTACACTGGCAACAAAGTAAATGCATCATGGCATAAAGCCAGCCATAGAAAATAACAAATATTATCACCACTAGAGGGTTTTTATACTATTAACCAATGTAAAACTATTTTAAATATACTTTTTTGAAGTTAACAACTTAACATGTATGAAAATAACTTCAATCATGAGTTGATAGCAATGTAAAAACTTTATATTATCAATGCTTTCTAATTCAAATTAAATTCATATATCATGTAAAATTAAATGAGAATAAGAATTGCAAATATGAAAGATTGGGAAGTGTTAATATTATAGATGTGAAAAGGGGAGAAATACCTGGTCCCCATCTGAGGGAACTTCACCTGAACCATCAAGGAGGTCCAAAGCCTTAACTCCACCTGAATCGGGGATCTCAAAGAACTTTGACAGGGGGAGTTTTGAAGAAGAAGAAGAAGGAGTGGGAGAGGAAGAGGAAGAAGGAGGAGAAAGTGAGAAGATGAATGCAGAGAAAGTGGTGGAGATGAGAGAAAGAGAAAAAGGTCTTCTTGTTGTTGAGGATGATGGTGAAGAAGTTGCAAGGATGATATTACATGGATATTTTGTGAATGGCAAAGGGCCACAGACACGTGTGGCACTTGCAGAGACACAGCAATGTATTATCGGCTTCATTTTCTTAGTTGTCAAAACAACGAACAAGTTCTTGAACATCTTGTTCCATAGCAAATCGCATTTCTATAGTACTTTTTTCTTTTTAATTTTGTTGGAAACAAATCTTTATCCTCAACACTAAAAAACTTTCATTTGTCCGTTATAATAATAATATGATAATATTTTTAATTAAAAAATAAAATTAATATAATTAAAATATTAATTTATTAAGTTATTAAATGGGTGTATTTACTATTTGGAGTGTGAAAGTATCATCACTGAATTTTCTTGACTTGGAAAAGAGACATGCCATTAAAGTAAGAAATTTTCACTTATATAAGGTTGTTATGATTTGTAGAGATAATATGATTTTTATTTTTTTTTTAGGTCAGAATTTAATTTTTGGAGAGCTGAGTTCTGACATTTGATCAGCTGCCAAAACTAAATTATGACCTCTATTTTGTTTTTTTTTTTTCTTTAAAAAATAGTGGAATTGAGAAAGAAGTAGGGGGGGAATTAAATTATTAATGGTTTTAAATAAAATAATTTGAGAAAAAAATGGAATAAAAGTGTAGAAATTTATTTTTTTTAAAGTGAACTTGAAAAAGGTAATTATATTTAATAAGTGTGTAGGATATAATTATTTAAACAAGCAAAAAATTATAAATAAATAATTTTAAATAGATTTATTTTAAAGAAATTTAAATTAGAAATATTCATAAATAAGAAAAAAAATAGAAAAAAAATGAAGAATTATAATTAAGAAAGTAATAAAGTATGTGATATAATTGAATTTATTGAGTTGTAAAATGTATTTTGATTTTAAAAAATAAGTGTGTGTAATATATTAATATAGAGAATAAATATTTAAAGAAATAATTATTTAAAAATACATATATTTTAAGAAAATATAAATTAAAAATATGTAAATAAGAAAAAATTATGAAGAAGAAGATGAAAGATTGAATTGTAAAAGAAATATTACTTATTTCAAATGAAATAATTTGAGGGGAAAAATTGAAATAAAAGTGTAGAAATTTAAAAAAAAAAGTTGAGAAAAGTAATTATATTTAGACATATAAATACGTGATAATCCTAAGAAATACTCATTAAACTCTATATACTCACAAATCTTATACTCACAAATCTTAAAGATTCTTAGCCAGAGAGTTTTTTGTCTGTGAATTTTTCTTCTTTCTTTGTGATAGGTCAATATCACAGAACTAGCTCAATTTGCAAAGAAATCAACTTTTTTTTCCACCTCGGACCCTCATACCTATTTTCGGAAAACAAAAATATTTTAGTAAGAAAAAATAATTTAGATATTTAGATATAAGGTAACAAATAAATTAATTAAGAAGTAATTAATTGGATGTAAAAGTTAAAGAAATTTATTTTCAGAAAACCCAATATTTAGAAGTAATTATGTAGTCTTTTTTTTAAGAAATAATTGTTAATAAATTATTTAATTTATAAAATGTTATGATATATAATTTTTAAAAATTTGTAAATGTAGAATATTGGAGAAGGAAATCATGATGATTTGGTGTTCAATTAATTTAAAATTGAAAGTGCTAAAATGGATTGCCATTGTCAATAATTTTGTTTACTTAAAACATTATTATAAATATATTACCTCTAAAATAATTTAAATTGTGACAATCAATCGATTTTGTGAGTAATGGTTCTAAATTAAGGTCATGAATTCAACTCAAGGAATGAATCATTGCTAAAGAGATATGCTTGGAATTTACTCTCTTATAACTTTAAGGTTGTCCTTGTGAATTTAAGAAGTGAGATCTATTAAATAAAGAGTTGAATAAAGGTCATTTTAAGTAATCAATGTAACTTCATCCAATCACATAAAATGTATGTGAGAAAATATTCTCCTACTATTCCTAGCTGTCACAAGTGGCATCAATAGCATTTGTTTTTCAAGAACAAGAATTAATCATTTTGTGGCAAAAAATTATTCATGTCTTAACTAACCTTCAATTTTGGGTTGAACAAGAACATTAAATAGAATCATGTTCGATTCACATCACTTCTCCTTTGCACCCCTTTACATTCCTTGTACACTACTGAAATTACTTTAGCAGAAAAAGGTGAAGAATGAAAAAAAATGAACTTCTTTTTAGTGATGTGAAGTCCTCCAAATAAACATGTACAGGTTGTGCTTTATTAGAGCATGCCCCACCCATTCTTGCACAGTTTTTGTTTTTAAGCTAAGCTTCGCACGACAATAATTGTTCTCATAATAACTATATTTCTGTATTATGGTAGTCAATGAGTTGGTCCCTTTTTTGGTTGTTAATAATCAGATGATTAGTGTATGAAAATCAGCTTCTATTATGTTACCTTTTAGACTTAAGAATGATATTAGACCTTTAAACCACAGAAATTTGTAGCTTTTTGTTGTCTATTATTTAGCCAACTAGAACCATTGTGAACATTTCTAAATAAACACATTCCCAAAAGTGCGTGGAAGTTCTGAATTTAATTAAGAACTGGTTTCACATTACAGGCTTTTCGATAGATAGGACTAAAGTAAAGTTTAGAGTGCTTTTATGAGCAGATAAGAATATAATGGGAGATTGGTGGTCTCTGAAGATGCAAAATAAATACGTGTTGGTGATCTCATGCTGTCATATTTCATTTTTTGTATTTAAAAGATGCGAAGGAAGTGCTAGTAAGTCATCTTTCATTGTTGGGTGTGATCACTTTAATTCGTTTTGTTTTGTAGCTCCGTTTCGGACCACAATGAAAATGACAATCCTTATTCTCCTGTGTTTTCATGCTGAGAAAAACGGTGGGTCTGCACACCGAAATGATGCGATGCTCTTATCACATGAAGAATGAAGAGGCTACTACGTATATGAGCAAGGTTGGTGTCTTTGTTGGTTTTGAGTTAAAGACAAAGACGGTAAATGGGTAGGGCCCATGAAGGTGCTTCTAATTCATGGACTATTAGGGGGGTCACCACGTGACTCAAACCCTCCTTAAACAGCTTTATTGCAAACCTTTTCATTTATTTATTCCTTCTTCCACTTTCTTTGCTGCATGCTTGCTTGCTTACTTTCTCTTGCATTCATCCCTCTCTATTGCTCTCTCACTCCCTTAATATTCAACCAATGAAGCAACACATTGCTTTGCTTTTCTTTCTTCTCCTTCTTTCCTCCTTCCAAGCTTCTGCCCGTCTCCTTCAACCACCCAAAGCTCCAAGACAAGGTAAACTACATCACATGCTGTATTACATTATATTCTATTTCATGTCTTTGTCTTTGTTCACCTGAGGTTGTAACAACTTTATATAGGTGAGAGGGAAGTGGAGGTCAATGATAACGCTATTTCTCAGTCATCCCTTCAGCTAAATGATGATATGGAAGAAGTAAGAACACATGTGATGTTTAACCTATCTCCTCCAATTTCTCATACAGAGTTTAAAACCAAAATGAACTTGTTTACCTGATTCATTGCCTTCATGGCCTGTAAAATATTTTCTGTTTATATTTCTATCCTCACTTTGAATTATAACAATGTATTGGTTTCTTGTAATTTGTTTTCTGTTTTCAAAAGTTATTACGAAAACAAGGGAAAAGAGTTCTGTCTTTTGTTTTCACTTTCTGTTCACTATTTTTTTGTAGACTTTTTTAAACAAATGAAAACATGAAGTATTTCTCCAAACCAAACGCCAATAGTTTAATTGCTCTCTTGGATGTTATTTCATTTCATACAGTTAATGGGTTCAGAGGAGTGCTATGTGAAGGATGAAGCCTGCAGTAGCAGAAGGATGATGGTGGACGCCCACTTGGATTACATCTACACACAATACCACAAACCTTGAATTAATTGAACTTGAACTTTTGTTCAAAGGCAGAGTATTAAGTATGAGTCCCTAAGATAAAACCAATAAAACCATGTTCTGTTTTTCCGGGATCTAAGTTGTGCCTGTCCCTGAAAATGAAAAAGGAAATAATTAATTATATTAGCTAAGGATAGACGGTGAATCATCAAATAAGGTTTTCGGGATACAACTTTTCCATGATGAATATGTCTATTCACAAATCATAAACGTCTAATATTATTTATATAATTATTCCTACATAACTATGAGTAGACAAGACCATCTTGTTCACTTTGCCCAAACTAAACTCTAAGCTAAAATGCTTTTTAGTCTTTGAATCACAGTTTTGTAATTTTAATTTCTCAGGAGTTTCAGTTCCAAATCTACCTATTCAGTTTCGCAAATGTAGTAATTATGCAATTTTAGTCTCTTGCACTAATAGCACATTGTGAAATGTTAGCATCCCAGTAGAGTTGACATCTTAAATTTTCATCAATTACATGCCATCACATAAAAAATCTATAAAAGCAAGAAAAAAATACAAGTAACTGACAAATAAACTAATATTGTAAAATTTGTACAAAATGGTAAAATTAAAATTGCACAAGTAATCGGATACCGAAATACAATTAATACAAAGTATTTTCCATATTAGCCCTCTGGTGACCATGAGTTCATCGAATTTCAGTGACAAGTCCATTTACTCGTGTTGTTTGTATAAAAGAAGGATTTGTAATTCTATAGCCCTTGATGTAACAACAACTTGTCACGAAAAATGGAACACTAAACCTTTTCTTCTTTTCAAGGAAGGTATGTATGTAATTAGGATACCTTATCCCTCCAAAAACCCAAATTATAATTGTTAGACCTTACGAAGTTGAGTGCCCATGAACAATAACCAGTTGATGTTGCATCTGCCACAAGCACCACTAGTCCAATGTTAAGGGGAACACGTTGAAATATGCAGCCAATAGGTTAAAAAAATAACATAAAATACCATTGAGGTATATCAGTTAATGAGTGTATTTCATGACACAATACATAATTGAATAGTTTCATTAACTCCTTAATTAACAAGATTAGCACATGGATGACTAATGAATCCTCTCCAATAAACATTTTGATTTGTTTTTTAAATGTTTTCACACGAACACATCACCTCACATGCGACTCAGTCATAGTTAGAACATGTGCTGAAAGTAAAGCATAAAAAAAAACTGAATATCAACTCTTGTGCAACAAGGAATAGGGAGAAATTTGACAGTAGCAAAAATAAATGACAACAAAAGCAAAACGCAAAAAAAATGCGTTGCAGAAATTTCTTGCACAAAAACATACAAATGCTGTGCGAATACCATTCATTAAGTACATAATTCGCTAACTAAATGCTGGGGGGTGAAAAGGCGTATTTACCTAGCAGAATCAACGTTAAACAATAAAGGCTCAGCATCCAAATAGGAAATGTACATCTTTCTTCTTTATTGAACACCAAAAATGAAAAACTCAGTCAGTACTCTGCAAGAAAAATACAAATCAACATTCACTATTGTTCATAGAACTGAAATTTATAACATTAGGAAAGCAATGTCCCGGTAGAAAGTAACACTGCAATTCCGAAACCCCTAGCAAAGGACCGGGTGTAAGGAAAACACACAAGGGAATCAGAATAGTTGGAATTCATATGTGATACAGAGAATGCCATCCAACATTTGGATAACTACTATGACCATAGTGCTTTGCCCCATATTACAACCAGATGTTGTTTAAAAGGAAAAAAATCCACTTCAATAAGCAAAATGAAGTACTGCAACCACATCAATGAGCAAAAGTTGAGGTGCAAAAGCTAACGCACTTTATACACTTTGACACCAAGGAATTTCCTCTTCCTTCCTGGGTGCAAAAGAAACTAAAGAAAACAAAAAAAAAAAAAGGTGCACAAAATTTGTTTGACACCTCTAGAAACCAATTAGAGAAACAATTTAGCATTAAGAGCCATCAGATTTGATTAATTCAAAGTAAACCTTTTGTTCCCTCACCTTCTAAGCTCTTGCTACAAACTTGATTTAATCCTGCTCCTGCAAAATGTAACAGATGACATTATCAGAAATAAAAGTCCTTCAATTTGAAGTAAGCAAATAATGGGGAAAAGGTCAGAATAATTAAAAGGAAATAACAAAACAGATTTTTTTTAACTTGAGAAACACAGAACCTAGGACAATCATTTGAAATGGTCTGGTAACAGGGCAAGTTAATTTTCAATGCTCAACTTCCACTGATATATCAGAGCATAGCAACCATAAATTTAACGAGACCCTCTTTCAAATAGGAAAGGTATGTTACATTGAACTTAAACCAGAAAACCTCGTTTCTGTCCACATACATCAAGTAATAAGTCTTACCATCTCAGGGACACTAGAAATCAAGTTATCTGATAAGCAATTTGCATGAATGATAGGACCCCTTCCTGTACTCGTATCTCCAAATCCCATCTCACTGTTGCTATCAGAGTTAGCAAAGTAAACAGCTCCTTTGAACATCCACCCCCCACTTTCCTCACAGTAAAAATCTTCAAATAGCTCACCGCACAACACACACAAGCACTGGTTTTCATCTGCTGCTACAACAGTAGCATCTTCTTGACTTCTGTCTGCTTCATTGCCATATGTATCTACAGAATCAGCCTCATTCTCTGATACACATTCAGCCTTGCCAAAAATCCAGTCACTTGACTTAAGATACCATCTCGATGCCTTAGTTAAACCATTATCTTCTCTATCCCTTGTGGCATGCCACTCCAAGTGTCTATTTAACTGTTTCTGGAATCTAAGTCTAAAGCCACAAATGCTGCAATGATGTGGAAGATCATCAAATAAACCACTAATTACAGATGAATGGAATTCTCGTAACACATCAAGCTTAAACTCAAAGCCAATGAGATTTACAACTCCTGGGCTGGTTGATTCAGACAAGGATATGGGTGTTCTTGCAGTGTCATCAACATCATCTTTGATAGAAGGGACCGGAACAGCTGCAGAACCAGAAGCTGAGGCCACAGGCAAAGAGTTACCGGTGGTAATGCTATCGCTTTCTTCTTCCAACCGAGTCAGCAACTCAGAGGGCACCTTAGTTGTTGATTCTTTTTCTGCAGATATCAAGCCTTTTGCAACTAAAGAGCTTAAAAGATTAGCAATTGGATTCAAGGTATTATTGGCATCACTTGTCTGAGCTGAGGCACTGCTGACATTAGAGGATGCAGGTGGTAGAGTAGATAACCTAGGCGGTTGTCCAACCTTTCTTTGAGGTATTTTTGAGAGAGCAGGTGAATTATCACTGGAAGGACCTAATGATGATGGTAATGCAATTGTGGACACTGAAGAAATTAATGTGGCAGGGGAAGGACCACCTGTTCGTGAAGGTCGAACACCTAATCGAGTTGGAAGATTCCCTGTACTCGTGCTACTTTTAGTTTCTCTGGCTAAAGAAACTTTTGACACAGGTGGCTTCTCAGTCTTAATAGTAACCTCATTGTGAGAAGTGCCAAATTGCTGCTGATGCCTTGCCTGGAAAGTCATTGAAGAGAATGGACCCTGCAAATTTTTCAGTTGTGATCTTTGTAAGTTACCATCCTGAATATTAAGAGGAAGGGCAGTTGAAGAATCTTTAATATAGTGGCTCTGTAGACCTCCCAGAAATTCAGATGCCTTATCAGTCTGGGGAAGGTCTTGCTCTGCCAGATTTTGCAGAGGATGAGAATAGTGCACACTTACTGGCGGTGATGGAGACCTCCGTCGCAAAGGTGACTGTCCAGAAGGGTTTTCATCTCCCAAAGAATGAAATGGTCCTGCAACTCCTGGCAATCCTATGGATGCATTTGACAGGAAAGGCCGATTCCCCATCCTGGCAGTAGAGGCACTTGTACTAGACGGTGTGGACACAAATCTGCTCAACTGACCAGCCTTCCGATCCAACTCATCAATAGAGTGCTGCTCCTGCAATTTCCATGATATTGATGAATGATGCTGAGATGCAGGAAATCGTTTCTTTTCATTGGCTTGAGATTCAATGGCTATTTCTCTATTGGCATTTACCACAAAAGGATTTCTGACTTGGTTCCGATCTTCAACTTCCTGCACACAAAAAAAAATATATATTATATTTATACAACAATTAATGTGCATAGCTACATAATGTTAAGAATGCAAAATGACCAGGAAAAAACCAGGGTTATTGTATTAACTGGTTAGTGAGTAATTTAAGGATCTGTGTTTCTAGGGATTTGGAGTTTAACTGACGGTAATTAGAAAATTAGGGTCAGGTTGTTTGGGTCCCAGAGTCCTGGGATGTGTGATTCCAATTCTAGGTACAACTTCGTTTCTTTTACTTCTTTTTATTGGGATTTTAAGAGTCCTTTAAGCTTGGTTTGTGTATCAATTAGAGTGTCCTGGCCACCTACAGTTGGCATATTATTTCATCCCAAAACAGAATTTTATGAAGAATTTTTCAACCAAATATTGGTTTTCAATACCATCCCTATGAATCTAACAGAAATCAGCTTGTGAGATGAGTGTGACAGTTGTCTCCCAATATATACTTTTTTCAGGCTTTATCTCTGGTCAGAGTAAGAATTGGGTTTTTCCTAGTACAACCCCTCATGCCCAGCACTACTGGACTTGGTGCATAGATAATATGGTAGGTAACCCCTATTTTTTAATGAATCTATGATAATTTTAGAAAATAGATTTGAGCCTAATCAACAAGCTTGTGAGATGCGGATTGTTGTTCATTTATACTCTCTTCAGGCTTTATCTCTAACCATTTCCCAACATATTTTGCATCAATTTGATAGCCAAACCACCAACTACCACCAAGCTTACCAAATTATCATCATCAGCAGTCCAAGCATCTTTGCTCAAGCTGCTAACAATAGATGTACCATGACCAGTCAAGCCAGAGTTCATCTCATCCCATGTGTACTCCTCTTCCTCAGAATTTTTCCAGCTATTTGAGATCACACTGCTCTGTGTGCTTGTTATTTTTTGTGCTGGTTGATGATGTGTATCCAAAATCATGGACTTTGGTGCTTCAGTATTCAAAAAACTATACTTGAGACTCAAACCATTTCTTTGTCCAGGCATGGTCCCCGCAACAACACCAGATTTGTTGTACCAACCTTTGTCATGTCCTGACTCAGTCACCCTACCACCAGGTCGGCTGATACCCAAGCCCAAATTCCTTGAAATATTGGAACCAAATTCATTGCTTCCATAGGATGCACCAGTGCTCTTTTCCGGAACAGAATCATTGAATGCATCTCTTCGAGCACGATCATTCTGCAATGTAGATTATCACATTAAATTATGACAACTGACAGTGAATGGAATAAGGGGAAAGAAACTTTACTTCACGTGAACTGACATTAACAGTAACATTAGGATCCACCCATGGTCGTAAAACACCTAAGGTTCTACCAGGCATCTCTAGGTCATTATTTGAGTTTGAAATGGCTCCAGTCATATCATCAACAACTCCTTTAGTCTTCAAGACAGAAAAAGTAGATGCCAAAAGAATTAAGCACTAGAAATGTGAAATAAGAAAGGATGTGGCAACTTAAAGTAACACGACAAAATCTCTTTTGGTATAACAGTTAAATTATCAGCTCTGCAAGGCCATCATTGTATGGATAATATCTACAGAACAGTGACAGTTAGCTCTCTAACAAACTCATCCCAACTGGGGGGAAGAGTTCAATGTTTCCAAGTTTATGCATCTAAGCTAGAGTTGGTTGACTAGATGTATAAAGTGCAGTTGTCTACGATATCCCACAGGACATATTGTCCGTCAAAAAAGTGTTAGTGATAAGTGTTAAGGTGTGTCAATTAATCCATATGATATATCCAAATCCATTTTCATCAGGGAATGAATTCATATCCAATTCATCACAACATAAATTCTGAATTTGTATCTTGATCTATCCCAAACAAATCAATGTTTTAAAACTTTAAAAGATAAATTTGAGGTGCAATCATTTCACCCACCCTGCTGGACTGCTGTAGACGTTGCCTTTCTAAATACTTGGGATTAACATGGATACTATGAGGTGGGCGTTGTGACTGTGAATCACTCCTGAGTGTAGCAGAAGCAGATGAGCCATTGACTGCAGAAGTGAAGCCTAATTCTTTCTCAATAATCTGAAGGGTCTGAGGAGGAAAGACTCCTTTCCAAGTTCCGAAAAGATGTCTCATACTTTGATGGACAGAAGGATCAACCTGTCTGTATGCTTTGCAGAATACCTAAAATGTAAAGGAGAATTAGAAACTATCACCTTAAAAATAGACATCTAAATCCAGAAAGACATGCAGCACTTGAGTACTTGCATAACATAACTACTTAACATATTCGCCATATACAAGTAAAAGATGAAGATTACAAGAGAGGAAAAATGAAATCAACAACAGGCTAAAAGAAGAATAAATGTCTAACCTCAGGTAGCCTGGCAGCAAAGTATTTTATATAATCCCGCCCAATATTCTTAACAATACTGTCTAAGAGATAAAGTGATGGCAGCTTTTGATCACTAGGAACCTGGAAATTCATTAACACAACTTATGAAAAAAGACCTTTTTTAGTATTACAAAAAGAATAATGACCAAAAAACAAGAAAAAAGACAGCCTGCACGTGTAAAGTAACAGAAACTAATATATACTGGTCGCACTTGAAAAATAGCAGTAAATAAAATTAAAATCCACAAATAGTATATCAACAGCAATTGGGTCTAAAGTTACATAAAAGTTTCGCTAAAATGTCACGACTGTTCAAAATTGTTAGTTATTTCATTCCTTAGTTCTAGTTGCCTGTAACAGTCAAGGTCTTGTAGTAAGGAGACAAATAACAAAAGTAAACAAAAACAGGATAAATATTTTATTGGCCATTTTGATCATATGTTGCCCTTCATGGAACAAGTGCAACATATAACAAAAGTCTTAACAATGTACAAGATGTATTACAGTAGTCTTCGGAAACTCAAGAAATATGAAACGTCTTATCCACAATCTCCATTCCTATAAATTACATGTAACTTCCTCAATCAAAGCAAATCTACAAGTAGAAAAATGAAATGATAAAAATTACAATGTCTTTGTACAACTTGGCTATAAAACTTGAAACGATGCATTGGATCATGATCTACGGAGTGACAAAATACTGTGAAAGTACAATGTATATTACAAATATTAGAATTGGAGAGAGGGAGATGGACAGAGAGAACATTTATGAGATTGGAAACAGTGAAATGGTAATTTTTTTCCTCATATGATGTGTACACTTAAATTACTTTATAGATTCATCTTCCCCTGTGCATACTTAGTCAAGAAAATACCAGGACAACTGTGGTGTACCACTCTCTAATGATGCTGCTTGTCTGTTGCAAATGATTACAAAACTGCCATAATCTTGCAGATTGAAGAATGATAGCCTTTTTAACTTTATTTTTATTTTGATTGCAGAGCTCTCTCTATATACGCCAAACATTGAGTGGACCAATAAAATGAAATTGGAAAATTATAATAAAGCCCATATCTCCAAACATTTTTTTTCTCCTCCCGTGGCAACTGCAACTCTTTCCCAATCATCAACAACTTCTACAACAGTTACAACAGCTAAAAAACCACATTCCATAGCAAACATTACAATACTGCCGCTTTCTCGGAAAGACGCTGTACCACACTACATAACATAAGAAATGACGCCATTTATCACAATATCAGGAACACCAACATAATATCAAATCCCGTTTTCCTTTTCTATTCCAAGTATGTTACAACAATTTTCTATCAGGATCACCAACATAATATAAAATTCCTTTTTTTTCTATCCGTTCAATTCAATCAGCAATTGGCTACATATCCCTAACAAAACAACAATTGAACAGAGAAACAGCTGCACAGTACTATAAACTAAGTTCACCTCTAGAATGTTAGCACAAACAGTTGCTGCAATGGCCTTCTCCGCAGCTTGGTTCTCCCCTGCAATGATAGTCAAGTTGGTAATTATCGGTTTCGAGTTGAAAGTAAGTTCTGCAAGAGCTGCCTTATACTGAGTAACAAGCTCCTGAAATGGCAGTGGCTGGGGCTGATAACCGCCACCTCCAGCACCACCCCGGCGACCAAAATCATTGCTTTCAAGGTCTCTTTCGTTTGTTCTAAACCTTGCAGACGGTAACGTTGCAACCCCAGAAATCACTTGTAGCTGAGGAAACTGTCTCGCACCCGAATTCGGAGCCCGATCCAGCTCTTCAATCAATCGGGCCTTCTTGGGTCCTGGCTCTCGCGATCTATCGAACGGTCTACGCGAGTTCTCCATGCCCGCCAAATCAAACGCCTCAAAACTAAAAATAAAAATAAACCTAATCCTAACCCTAATTTACATACAATTGCGCGACAAAGATGTAGAAACTAGATTACAAGATGAAAATAGTATCTCTGTTATTGAATTCTTTACATCAAATCAGAAAAAATCAATATAAGCGAAGAAAAATTACAAAATTGAAACAAAAAATAAACAACTATAAATTACAATGATAACAGAACAAAACCCTAATTTCAGTTAGTACAACCGAATAAGAAGAAGAAGAAGAAAAAGAAAAAGAAGAGCGATAGAACAGAGAGGGTTGAAAATTTGTTTGTGTGTGTAAAGAGGAAAAGAAGGGTTGGATGAAATAAGAGTGTAAGAGGAAAGATGGTTTCTCAGTCAAAAGCTCCTTCCTTGTATTTTCTCATGTTTTTCAAGGAGGAGGCTATTATAAATGGAAGGATTTCCTTATTAATTTCTGCTTTTGTCCATAGCTTCACTCCAAATTCTGTGTTTTTTTTATTTTTTGTTTTTTCACGTTTGAGATGGGGACACTTATGAATGGTTTACGTGAGTGACACCGTCTTCCACATATGGTGAAAATGGTGGGTTTTGAGTTTTAACAAGATAGAAATGGATAATAATGGAAATTGAAAATTTTAACAAGGTAAATAATTATGTGTCATTTTTAGAAATATAAGTAAAGTACGATAAGACAAAAAGAATGAAATACGGGACATCAAATATCAAGCTTTTGATCTAAGTGAAATTACATTACGTTCGTAAAGTAGTACGAATGAAAGTATATATATAGTTTGGAATCATTAAATCTCATATATCAAGAAAAAAAAAATTGGCTAATTTTCATTTCAATTTTAATTTACTATCTACTTTCTTTCTTTCTTTGTATTTCATCATTTATTTTCTATTTTATTATAGCTTGTTTTTACTATTTTAATAGCAATTCCTTAATTATGTTTTAAAGCATTATCCGGTAGTTTACACAATAAATTTCTCAAGCCAACCCAAAAATTTTAATTAATTTGAATTTAAAATTTCTTAAACTATAGTATTTATGATCCAACCCCAAAATTTTAATTAATTTGAATTTAAATTTTCTTAAACTAGTGTATGTAGGATTCACCCAAAAAAAATAATTAATTTGGATTTAAATTTTATTAAATTAGAGTATTTATATTTCTGGTTAGATAGGTTTGTCTATATTTTAATTTTGTCCAAAATTTTGATAAAGGTAGTTTAAGTTTATTTGTTAATAGAATATATTAATTGTAATATTACATATGGTTAAACTGTAAAACTTTAACAATATACCGCTATCACTTAAATGTTTATTTTACATAATATAAATTTTATGGAAAAAAAATATAATATAATGCTATAGAAATTTTTTATTTATTGTCAAAAAAAATTGAATTATTAAAATATAAATGTTTGGAAAACTATATATTATAAAAGAACAGTGCATTAATATGGTAGAATGACTCCGAAAATAATCTAAATTCATTCTAAAATATATAAAGTCTAATTGTCTCAAGGTTTTAGTGAAACAAATATTTCTTGATTTTCTTGTGTCAAGCCTTGAGGAATAGGTTGATCACATTTGTTGATTTCTTTTATCTTTAAATATTAGTTTACTGATCTTTTAATTAGTCTTTTTACATAGGTTTATCTTAAAAATTGTAAATTTATTACTCCTTTCGTATTATTTTATTGATTTGTTTGATGTTTTTTTTTTAGTTTTTATATACTCTATTTTATTTATTGTTGACTTTTTTTTTAAGGTTTTCAACGAAAATTGTGATTATTAACATAGTGTTGACGTCAATGTTTGGCCCACCTGATTAAAGTAAAAAATCATCCAAAGTATTACACTTGTCATGGTGGCGAGTCTTAACTTAGTCCACTCGAATGAAATAAAAAATCATATCAACTATTGCACTTGACATAGTCTTGAGTCTTAACTTGGTTCACGTGATTGAAGTAAAAAAACCATCACAAGAATTGTACTTGGCATGGTGTCGAGTCTTAAATCGGTCCACTCGACTGAAATAAAAAAATTATCCTAAGTATTGCACTTGACATGGTGTCATGTCTTGACTCGGTCCACTCGATTGAAGTAAAAGAATCATCCCAAATATTGCACTTGGCATGGTGTCGAGTTTTAACACGGTCCACTCGACTAAAGTAAAAAAAAATCATAAGTATTGCACTTGACATGGTGTCAAGTCTTAACTTGGTAAAGTAAAATTTCATCACAAGTATGACACTTAGCATGATGCTGAGCCCAAAGCTCAATCGATTACTACTAACAAAATTTCAATTACTTAGTTTATAAGGTCTCGACCTGAGGCTCGGGGCTTGTGGTGCGGGTTGTTTCCGATTAGTTAGCCTTTAAGATTTGTTCTGAGGTTGGGGTTTAAGGTGTCATAGGTTGAACCCGACAAGTTTTTAGGCTCTTGCGAATAGGATTAAAGTCAATATGAATGCAATCTTAAATAATAATAAACATTCAATATAACAATCCCGTTATTTTCTTCTCATATTATCATAATAACTGAAAAACGGAAATTAGCCTTGAACAAAAAAATTAACATTTAATATAAAAAAACAATGAAAATAAAATCGAATACAAAATAATGGATAGAACAGGTAATGCATAAAAGGAACACATATGATAGAAAAAAATCAGAAAAAAAAAACTTACTAAAACAAGTATGTTTCAAACTATCAAAATTAATAAGGTAACATGTATCATGATTTTCCTTTTAAAATGTACAATTTTGTTAACAAAGTTTGAATTCACTATGTGATTCAAAAGATTTGGTAAGTTTGAAGTTAAATCTTATACATCACTCCTATATATAGTTACATTTAATTCAAACTTTTCTAAGTTTGCCATTTTAGATATATGTATTGTTGCAAAGGTCGTGGAAAGTAAGTTATAAGCAAATTTCAATGGTAAAGAAATGTTTTGAATTCTTACCTTCTTTTATTCAAAAGTGAGTGGATTTATTATCCAAAATCTAAAACCCTTTATTAAAATTCTAAGAGCTATTTCCATTTTTTAGTGGCCATGCTTGGATTTTGGTGCACATATAAAGACCATATTATTTTTTTATTGGAAGATGGTGTTGTGAATTTGGATATGGATACTTGATGCCTTAATTGCATTATTATATATGTTAGGGAAATATATTGAAAATCCTCAGGAGGGATAAGTTAATATATAAATTTTTATTTTATTAGTATGATAAATTTTGTGAAAAAAGTTATAATACTCTGTTAATAATCAAAGAACCTAAGCTATGATCCCTTGCAAGAAAATAAAAAAAAAATAAGATAAAGGATAGAAAAAAAATATCATGAATCTTATATTATTTTGGTTGTGTTTAAATTTCTCTATGAATTTATATATAATTTTAATCACTATAATTTTATGGGATTGTTCTACTATTTTAGATATTATAAACATATTTTGTATGTAAAAAATACAATCCATCAAATCTATAACCCTCTTGAAAACCAAGAATATCACTGGATCACGTAGAAACATATTACATAAAACATTAAACCCTATTAATAGAAAAAAATCAACTAAAAATCAAATGTGAGTGAAAATATATCCTTTGATGTGATAGATAATAAAAAAAATAAGAGCAAGAATTTATACAAATATATCAATATCTTCAATTTCAGAATTTTTTTTACAAATTTATGTTCTTAAAGAGTTATTGAGAACTAGAATAAATTAGTTGTAGTTTTGTAAGACTTGAAACTCTAGAAATATACATAAAAGGTTTTTATATAAACTAATCTAATTAATTATATTCAGTGATGATTAATGTGTTTTCAAAGACTTTTTATGATATTTTAATAAAATATTGAAGTTTTCTTAAAAGCACAGAATAAATATGAGATGCATAGAAAGTGGGCCGATAAATGCAAAACTTATAATAAACTTATTTAAATCGTCTGACTTCTTTTAAAAACCATGACAAAAACACAGAAGTTTTAAAAACTAGTATGGTCCTATAAATGATCCTACAAATGCAAATTACAAGTTAAGACACAATAAGGAATTGTATTGTACGAAAAATAGTCTTTGACAAAATCTTTAAAATAAAAATACATATTTTGAAAAAAATTAAAAAGAACATCCTCAATAGATATTAGTAAATTATTTTGTTATAAGAATATAAAAAAACAGTATGACACGAGAATTGGTTATGAAGAAAACAAACCAACATGCTCATGCACATTATTATCAAGCATCATCTAATCTAATGATATTCTTAGCAATAAAATTGTTAAAACTCAATCTAAACTTGATTTGATAGTCTAAAACACTAGATGAATTTGTAATATAAAGTTTAATAAACCCTAAACCCTAAAGTTTAATAAATAATAAATATGACTAAATATTAAAATGTTTTTTCTTTATTAAATTTTATTATATATATTTCATATAATCATTCACATATCTCTTAATATAACAATAAGTAACTATGTATAAAATAAACTGTGAATGTTATCATTAAATTTTTGTTAAGAAATAATCTAATAGCTATCGCCTATACTAAATAATAACCAAAATATATATATATATATATATATTATACCTTACTCGCATATATCAATATTCACCTTCAAAGTACTTACGCAAAATTTGCAGTAGTGCTTTTTAACATTGTGAAGGCTTGTTTTATTTATCTATTAAATTTGATTTAATATGTTTAAAAAAACATTTTTCCATACTTTAATCTTTTTATAACTTCTTTAATAACGATGAATCAACAATAAATAAAAAAATACAAAAATTATAATAAGTTTTATAAAAATTAAAGTTGAGGTCTTTTAACAGCATCATAAAAAAATATTAAATTACTTTTCCTATCTTTATATTCATGTAATTCATTCAAATTGATTTCTATATTATAAAAAGTATAGTTAAATTTCTCAATTTTTAAACAAGCATAATTTCGGCAAATTTTAAAAACCAAATTAAATAGGTTATAAAATTACACGGACAAAAACTGAATAAATTATATAATTCATTTTTTATTAACATATTTGTATGAGCTTCGTATGTAATGGAGATAATATTTTTTTGAATTCTGAATGAATCCCAATAGAACAAAGAAAAAAGAAGAAGAGAGAGTAGAAATTAAAATATAAAAGAGTAGAGAAAGAAAGAAAATAGGGTAAGGGTTTAGTTGAAGAGAAATAAAATAAGAAGGCAAAAACCCTGCGTCCTCTTCAAAACCCTAAAACGTGAAAGTGTTGTGCAAAAAACTGCATAGTCTCTATTCCTGGCGATGTTGGAAATTAAAACCGCCAAGACCCGCAGGGGCAAGCGGGAGCTCGAGAAGCGCGCCCCCAAACTCGTGAGTATTCATCCCTTTTTCCTCTCTCTCTGTTTCTTTTCCCTGAAAATCGTTTACATTTTTTGGGGAAATTTTTTGCAGGTGGAATCGGGGAAGAAAACGCTGATTTTGCATGGAACGAAGACCAGCGCCGTGCTGAACGCCGTGCTGGCACAGATTTTTCACCTGAAGAAGGACAACGCCGTCAAGTTCAGCCGGAAGAACGAGAACGTAAAGCCCTTCGAGGCCGGTGGCGAGACTTCTCTTGAGTTTTTTTCTCTCAAAACCGATTGCAGCATATTTCTGGTAATTACCCCCCGTTCCGTTAGGGTTTCGAGTATGTAAATGACTTGGATTTTAGTTATGTAGAGGATAGCCGTGATTGGTGAGATGATTGTTGTGTGTCCGAGTTTTTGTGTTATGGTAATTCAAGGCCTTTTTCTTCAGAAACATTTGTCAGTAAAATATGTTTTTATTTGATGATGGTAATGGACAGTCTGGATATGTTGCCTAACACGGTTTTATGTAGTATTTGGGAGGGTTGGGTTTTCGAATTTTCAAATAGAGTGATTGGGATTTTTTTTTGCTTAAAGACCACGTGTATCCTCCACCAGAGGCAATTCTACTCGAGCAGGATAAGAACACTGTGTGCCATAAACTCTCCTGCTTATTTGACATATGTATATCCATGATGCGTTTAATTAGTCTAGAGCTGAAATCTTTCATTTTTAACATATTTTGTATGGATAAGGCAATTTAGATCTCTAATTTTTCACATTCTTTGTTCTGTACTGGGTGTTTTTTTTTTAATTTCTGACATAATTTTGCATCTGTGAAAATACTGTTTAACAAAAGACTAAGTAAATATTACCAGTTTATAGAATTCAGAGAAGTGTAAATTGCGGAAAAGAGCGTGCTCAAGATAAAGATATTGCATCAGTTTTGGGATTAGAGTGTTCTCATGAGATCGTGTAAAGATGCAGTTTTTCTAACTGTCTGTCTAGTTGATCGTCAACTAAGTGTATTGGAAAGCATTGGAATGCACTGTAGTTTCTGCATAAACTTGATTTGATGTAAAAAAAATACCGAGAATGCATGTATCCAACATTCACACACACTAAAATTCTTTCATTTTTATGTGGTTTGAATTGATTTTTTTCTCATCTTGCTTGGAAAATATCCTATCGAAGTTCCCATCATTTTAAAGATTCTTTCAATTTGATTTCCAAACAAGTTGATTATATGTGTATGTGAATTTAAATTTACTTGAAAATTGAATTGTTCTCTTCAAATTCTCCACACAAACACTCCATTAAGGTTTTCCGGTTTGCTGTTTGTATTTTTTGCAGTATGGATCTCACTCAAAGAAGCGGCCTGATAACCTTGTTTTAGGGAGAACTTATGATCATCACATCTATGATTTAGTGGAGGTTGGTGTTGAAAATTTTAAACCCATGGAGTCCTTTAGTTATGATAAGAAGTTGGCTCCTAAGGAGGGGTCAAAGCCTTTTATTGTTTTTATTGGAGAAGGGTTTGAGGCTGTGGAAGAGCTAAAACATTTGAAGGAAGTTTTGCTTGAACTTCTTCGTGGTGAGGTGCGTTGCCATTGTTTTGTGTGGTCTTGCAGCATCACTTTTTCCTTTTGCTTATATTGGCCTAAATGATGTGATGGATTGTGCAGGTTGTGGAGAATCTAAATCTTGCCGGAGTAGACCGGGCATATGTATGTGCGGCCCTTTCTCCAAATCGGGTGCTTTTTACACACTGTGCATTGCGGCTGAAAAAGTCTGGCACTGTTGTGCCTAGGATGGAATTGGTAGAAGTTGGCCCTTCCATGGATTTTGTTATTCGTCGGCATCGCCCTCCTAATGAAGGTTTGAGGAAGGAAGCAATGAAAACATCAAGGGAGAAGCCAAAGAAAAAGGTTGGCTTCGTGTCCAAATCTCTTTGCTTTATCTGTCACTGTAAGATGAAACTACATGTCTAAATTGTGTACTTGCTCTGTCACTCTCACAGGAGAAGAATGTTAAAAGGGACGAACTAAAGGGAAAAATTGGAAGTATTTATATTCCAGATCAGAAGGTATATTTTCATTGTATCAACTGTTTTAAATTAGCTCCTTCAGCGATTTTTTTTTTAACGTGGCCTTTGCACGTTACTTTTCTTGTTCTGTCTTCTGAAAAATATCTAACCAACTGCAACAATGTGATTGCGCTTAGGTTGGAGAAACCGCTTTACCTTACAATGCAAAAGGAGTCAAGAGGGAGCGCCGAGAAGCCAAGCGGAAAAATGACAATGATGAAAATGCTCCAAAACGGAAGAAGGAAGATGCTTAATACTTATAAATTGCACCAGTTGTCCTTCCCTGGATCTGATTATAAAGTGATATATTATGTTAGTCTGCAAGCTTTTTAGGTGTCATGAATATTCATGATTTCCCCTTTACGGGGGTTTTGTCATCATTTTATTCACTGTATTTTTACCTTCATATTTTTGCCAAATTGAAATGCTGTTCTTTATCATCTAGTTTTATGAAATCATGGGTCGGAGCTTCTACTGTTTTATGAAATCAGTCTTTCATTTATATTCAGGTAGTGTTGTATTGTAGCATTTTATTGTTTGCAGCGATTCTTTGCAAGTGATATGTTATTTTTTTAAGTGGTCGTGAGCCAGTTTTGCAACCCAGAGTTACTGGATCTTATTTACATTCTCCCGTAGTTCTTCTACCCCGTGGAAAGTTTCCCACTTCAAATATAATTTTGTGAAACTTGTTTTGGGGTAAATTGAAAACTCAAGAAAATAGCTAAGGTTGGGAAGAAAGGGTATATAGTGATCAGTTAATCTTTGAGATCAGTATTTATTCTTAAATCTCCATTCAGGATTGTTGTATGTTTGGAAGAGAGTTTCAACAAGGAAGTGTGGAAGTGTAAAGTTAAAAACAGTATTTTAGAACTGATACTGACGGAGGCTATAACTGATAAAGTTTTGTGGTGTCCATTTCTGGTAGTAGTGTTTAGATTCTATATTCTGAAACATCATACTCTAAAGTCAAGGAATTTCCAGTCCAACTGATTAGAGCATCCAAATGCATGGTTTCAACTGTCGTCAAAACTGAAAACAGATGGTGGAAACAAGAAATCATGTCCCCTTTCTTATCAGATTTTTTATGAACTGAATCACTTACCTGTTTTTTTTGGGAAACAAGAAATCATGTAGCTGCTTAAATTCTTATTCGGCACGTTTCCAACAGAACAAATATATTCTAATGGAGACAATTCTATAATTTGAGTAATTGTCGCAGTGGATAAAAGTACGTTGCAGTAGATAAAATTGATTGAGGAAAACTACAATTTTTTTGGTCGAGTAACATTAGTTTAAGGTTTGAAACTATGAATCTGTCTGTCTATTTGGTGTCAAACTAAATTTGTTGTATTTTTTAAAAAAATTCCCACTGGACTTGTTTAGTAATCCGTGTCTCAAACAATATATCCTTCCGATGATATTATCTTTTCGTTCATATAACATTGGCAGAAATAAATCCAACCAGAAGCTATTTTTTTTTCTCAAATATTGTTACATTTTTTCTTCAAAAGTGTTTATATTATTATTATTTAATCAAAACAAGATTTTTTTCAAATTCACTTTTAAAATATCATTCGCATTCCTTTTTTTTATATGTATCATTCTCATTGAAGCATCAAATTTCCCCACATTGAATTATTAACTTGAATCATCATTTCAAAATAATAAATATTTTTAAGGATTAGGTTAAATTGTAAGTTAAAAAAAGATGGGGTGAGAGAGGCTCGAACTCTCGACCTCAGGATCACTCAGAAGCTATGAGACCTACGCGCTAGCCAACTGCGCCACCACCCCATGTTCTTGTTATGCTTTTTCTGTAAGTTGTTTAAAATAATCACAATTTTAGTCAAATTTATAATGTAATTAATTCTCTATATATACAAATTAGAATAAGTATCTTCAATAATAAGATCGTTTTTAAAACATTAAGAGTTGCATGTCTCCTATATTTAATTTTTTTTAATTTTTTATCTCCTATGATGCATCCTTTTTCATCTTTATTTTAAAATTTAATTTTAATATTTGTTAGAAGAAATTATCAAATTGATAAAAATAAGTACGTGGCATTCTATCATAATATACATAATTTATTGTAAATCTATAACATAATTTAATGGTAAAAGTATTTATAAAAAATATAACTGTAAGTTTTAGTTATATAAAATAAATTTTATTATGCAAATTGCACTGGATTAAATACAGGGTACAATATAATTTATATGTTAAATTTTTTAATTATATAAAATTAATTATTTAACAAGTGGGATAAAAATAACATACAAATTTAATAATAATAAAAAAACTTAGCAAATTCAAATAACCTTAGGCAGAGTATTATTAATAGAGTAAATAAAAAGTTAAATAAATTTTTTTTGAGAAGAAGCATATAATCAAATAATCTATGAGTGTTTGCTTACCACTCATCAGGAATTGAGCATTATTTGCAAGAGCTGGGCATTGCAGAGAAAAGCAAGTTCCAAAGCAGGGTATGATGAACCTGCCTTCTATGGTATAGACCTGTGAATATTTACTTGAATATGGAAGTTGTCAATAATTACACAATTAGAACTTACATGGAAAATTATGAACAATATTAATGTAAAAGAATAAAGATTTGAAAGTGAATAAGGAATGAAAGCAGGATAATGAATTCTGTTTATAAATCAAATGACTCAATAATATGATCCCAAGGAACCATTAACATAGGAAGTACCCAAAGGGCAACAAGTGCAGGAGCAGATGAAGCCTATGGATCAAGATTCTGAGGCCTATCTTCTTTTGGCTCACCAACTTGACCATCTATTTCACCAATAGAAGGTTCATCACCTGGCCACTTATGAATTCCCAAACTTCCAGAGCCAATATCCCAGATGTCTGATTCAGACATGCCACTTGTTACTCCAAACTCTGGAACATCTTCATAATTCATAGGATTGCCCCACAGCTCATTCCCACAGGTTGAACCAGCACCACTAAGATTGAGGTCCGAGTCCCATATGTCTTCAAGCTTGATAATGTCTTCAGTTCCAAGAGCAGAAAAATCTTGAAAGCCTTTCTCCTGGGTCAAAACCTCTGGGAATGAAGTAAAATACTCTGGAGGAAGTTCTAGACTTGGGCTCATAACACTCTTCCCTTTGTAAAGGGGGTCTTCAGCTCCAAAGCTGGATCCAATCATCATTTCTTGGGGTGGTGTGATCCCGTGCTCTGCAGCCAAATCATCTGTTACAATATTCTCAATTTGAGAAGTCAGATCTTCTGCACCTCCACTCATTTCTCCTGCCAAACACTGTGAAAGGTAGTGAGGTGACTGTTCAATGGAAACCTGACTTAGTTTTGGAGTTTCAGAAGACATGTCTATATTTCTCCAATCAGGTTGGTACCTCACTATCTGTCCTTCTTGGAGAGTTTCTACTGTTCCAGACTCATGTTGGTGCTGCTTGACAAACTTCCTTACCACTCTTGGAGAATCTATTTCTCTTTGTTCCTTCTTATGCCTAAGGCGGGCTAAAAAGGCTGGGTTTTGGATCAACTTGGCCAGGAAAGAAACCATTTGTTTCTGCCTTTGTTCTGCAGATTGGAGCCTTTGATTCACTTCTCCTGCACGGTTAGCCGTTCTTCGTTGTTCTTGCTGCAAATCAACCACCTCTTCCATCAACATAGTCCTTTCATTCCTAAGCTTTTCTATCTCAACCTCAACCTCAGACCTCCCTGCCTCAGTAGAAGATCCAATTCCAATATAGCTACCAACCTGCTGGAATTGTGTTGACCTACGTCTTTGTATGTTCTTCAGCAAGTGCTTCTTCGATCGCTGGAATGCTTCATTGAAAAACTCCCACTTGTCTGTGTCAATCTTGCGGAATCCCTGGAGACAAACACCAAGTTACCTGAGAATGTATGGAGCAGAAGCAGAAGGCCCCAAGACAAGAATGAGTAGGGGGGCATGTATGGTTTAGGTTCACCAAAACTTAGGCACTATGATCTGATAGAGAGAGGAAGCTATATTGGAGAATGCCATCTATAAATTCAGAGCAAGCTTTACACAGAGATAAGGAAAAAGTCAAAATGACACATGCCCCAGAGAACCTTGAGAACTACCTGCGGAAGATGAAATCCCTTCTAGAGGAGGGAGAATATTTCTCCTGTTGTCACTTCCAGTAGTAGTAGTGGTAATCTCTCAAAGTCTCAATCCTAACTACAATGCAATAAGTAAAAATCCAAACCATATTCTTATTACTCAATTCCATTAGTATCAGTAATAAGCATAACTAAAAATAACACACGAGACTCACAACAATACATCTCAATATAACAGCAATTACAATGGGCAGATTCAGTAGACTAAAATACTAGAGTCATGATATGCGAACACTCCATTGTTTCAAATACCTAATTAACACTTATCATTTATCTCTATCTCTCTTTCTATCACATCATATTACCTATTATAACTACATTTGTTTCCTTTTTCTCTCTCTGTATTCCTCTACTTGTCAATTATATTGGAAGTGCCCTACAATCTCTATTCAAACATTAAACTAACTCTGACTTTAACAAAGGAGAAAACACAAGCAAAGAAACCAAGGGATTGTTTGATTCTCTTCTCACTTCCTGTTCTAAAAACTGTTCTCTACATCAATTTGATAGCCATTTTTTTGTTTTCTTCAAGTACTATCCATTGAAGTACTCAGGAGACAAACTTTTCAAAAACAGAAATGTGCTCACTAGACAAACACTTTCCAATGCGATCAGGGGCTGGGACAATTTTAAAAAAAAAACTTCATTTGAAATTGGTAGACAAAACATGGCCTTACACAAAACTAAGCTTCACTCTCCCTCCCCGCTCAAGTACACTACACACCCAATCATTACAAACTCGCAAGCATTCAGAAAATCCGTGCAAGCAAAGAAACCATATTACCTGTTTAAGAAACATTACACTCCATCAAAATGCGTCAAAATTTTAAATTTATATACATTCCCAAACCCCAGTGGATACATCAACTTGACCAATCAAAGTACATACAAGTCAATCTAACCCAAATTACAAAAACACCAAAGAAAACACAACCAAGTAACTTACATATGGACCCAAAAACCAAAAACAAAAGGAACAGTTACAAAGAGATGAAAGGAAGAAGCCATGTGTGGCTCAGTGAAAGCAGAGCGAAGATACCCACATAAGTATTGAGCTGGCGAACGAAACTGGAGAAATTGTTGTGCTTGAAATGTCGCGGCAACACGATTCTGGCGAACTCCAGAGGGTCCCAGACGACGAAGCTAAAGCCCGTGGAGCCCCAGGAGATAATCGGGTCGAGAGTGGGGTCATCGACGAGGTCGAAGGTTTTGGACAAAAACGGTGGAACCGGGTTCATTTGCAGAACCTCCAAGGGCTTGGGAAAGTTGTCATCAGTGGGGTTCATTGTGAAGTGTGAAGATTAATTAAGGAATAATAATAAAGGTTTAGAGTGGAGTTTGGAGGGTAAGAAAGGGGTTATTAAAAGGGTGGGAGGGCGGTGGAGGGTGGAGGAATGGCGGTGGCAAAGGAGGGCCATTGCACAGTGAAAGTGTGAGTGTAAGAGTGCCGACTTTGATTAATATTTGAGGTTGAGGTTGGTTTGTTTCGTGGCAGTTACGTTGGTTAGTTACAACTGGGGATGGTTGATTCTTGGGGAACAGTGTTTGTGTGTTGGGACCGCGTTGTTGGGTAGATATTTTTGTCACAGACACTACTGTTTAGGTGTTTGTTGGGTTTGATTTTGTGGCATTGAGAGCGACTGGTCAAGTCAGATACTTAGTGCACAAGCCAACTCTACCACCCAATACCGGATTACTAAACTTTGCTTTTTCTTCATCTTGTCTTTTCTGCGGATTTTTCCTGGGCCCTCGCCTTTTCTTTTCTTTTATTGCAGATTATTAACAATTCTGCACAGTGCCAAGTTCTTTTCTGGTTCTTTTATTAACACTCGTGTTCTCGTTCAATAAACTAAAATTTCCAACGGGATTTTGCTACCACGTATTCCTCTTGGTTTGATTCACCAAAATTTAAAACCCGAGTCTGGTTTGAAAACCAGCAAGCTATGACTGCCACCTTTCTGTTCCATTCCATTCGCTTCTTTTATAATATTCAAACTTCTCCAAAAATACATTTTTTAATAAATTAAAATTAATTTGTATGCAGATTAAAAATAAAAAACTATAAAAAGTACATAGCTTGTTACAAATCAATTTATATATAAATGAATTTTAACTTACTAAAACTTGATGTTTCTTATTTTCTTCTTCGAACATCTCTTATGTCGAAAATATACAATGTATACTTCTTTCATCTCAAATTTTAACATTTACCGTTTGTCCCAAAATAAATAACTTTGCCCTTACAGAAACTACTTCAATCTTAATGAATTCTCTATATTATATCTTTGTTAGTTAGTCAACCACTACATGAGAAAATGACTATGGTAGTAAAATTATATCACAAAAATATGTATTATTATTCTTAGTTTATGTGTAAAAAATTTAAACTGCAGATAATTTAATACCAAGGGAGTAACTAATAAACACTAGCTGTACATTAACAGATATTTTCTTCAATGCTCCCATTTTGTGTAAAACGATTTTTTCAATTAAGAGGTTTTTATTGAAAATTCTAGAATGACTAGTAATTATAAAAAAACCAAGAAAAATGCGGCGTGAGTACAATGAGTGGCGTGGGACTGAGTATAATAAAGGATGCTCATTCCAGCAGGAGGGTCAGAAAGACATTAATACCAAAATAGCGTATATATATTGATATAAGGAGGGACCAGTTTTGAAAGGAGTCCTACCACGGAATTGATTCAGGTAGAGAGAGAGAGTCTCTTCATTGATTCAGGCACAAAAATGTAAAACACCGCTGGCAAAGCTGCTTATCATTAACTGAATGTAATTACAATGGAGGAATTTTTTTACATACAAAACTATGGAAGGAGAAAAATAAAATATTTCTCAGTAAAATTACAAGATCACCTAATCAACCAATTTTGTCGGAACAATGAAGATGGAGTATCCTTGCTCTGGGTCGGAAATCAGTTTAAAGAAATATACAATTGACTCTGCAACCAAAAGAGACATGAACAAGTATTAGTTTGACCAAGAGGTAAGTCACACGATCAACAAGCCACAATGAATAAATATAAACTCTAACTATATTTTGATCCAGCTGTAACTACGCTTAGCATGATTAATTCTCTTACCCGAAAGTTGTGTATGATAAGAGAAAATCAATATTTCCACTAGAAAATTGACAGTGCCAAAGCACAAACTAACATTGAGAAATATTAAGTCCCATCTAGATTTAGTGTTGGCAAGAAAACCTTTATGGAATTCGACACGTACCTAGGACAACTAAAAATAGTGTAATCTTGTTAGATATCAAGATCGATAAAATCCTGTCATATGTGCATGAAAAGCAACTTGGTGTTCCATTCAGGTGAGTAATGACATGTTCGGACGACCAGGTTGAGGTGTAGGGGGTTTGAGCAATGGCCTCAAAGAATCCATAATACTCGCAAAAGAAGGTCGTTTCCAAGGCTCACTGTAGTAAACAATGTAAATCAATAAAACATTTTGATAGAATATTTAATTGAAATACATAAAAGCAAAAAATGCATCTGAACTTACTTAGCCCAGCAACCCTCGATTAGGGCAGCTACTTGGGGATTCACATCACGTGGGATCTCAAGTCTTTTTCCCTTAAAACCAACAGCTGCCACAACCTACAGACCAATATGAATTTGTGAACATTGAAGCAAAATAAATAAATATGTAGTAGAAACATAATAGTGTGTGACCCTTCGCCCAGACCACTCTCCTTAAACCTGGAGTGTATTTTTACACTTATCTCTGTGTATGCAAACGCAACCAAAGCAAGCGCGATAACAATGACTGACCACATACTAAAAGGTATAAAAAAAATTCTTCCATTCAGCCACAACCTTAAACAGTATACCCATCATTGTTGACTTGTCAAATACATGCTCCAACCAATATACATTTCTTGCAATCATTTTTAGATTTGTATTCCTTGCCACATGCTATTCCAATTTCATACTACATATTCTTACGGCTATTCATTTCACATAAGTTTCATAAATGCTGAAACAATATAATTACAACAAAAGTACTAAGCATAAACATACAGCAATTTCCTGTATAACAGTTATAAAATAAACCTGTGCTGGATTTAAATTAACCCATGGCTGTTGCAATGTTGCAAGCTCCCATAAGATTACACCAAAGCTGTAAATATCTGACTTCTCATTTGATGGCTCATCACGAAGAACCTCTGGAGCCATCCACTCGGGCTATGGGAGGAAAAGGAGAAAAATTAAATGTACCTCTCAAACAAACATAAGATGTAAAAAACAAAAATATCTGAAGCCGATGAGAACTTACAGTCCCAGCAGCTGACTTAGATGAGAGAAACGTATTGGCCTTCAGACGGGAAAGCCCAAAATCACAAACCTACAAAGTAGGCAATACCATTAATAGGGGGAAAAACCTCCACATATGTCCAAGAAAACAGATCAACCCCTCCCACTCACCAGCCCCAATAAAAAAAAAAAAAAACTCGCCCAGACAAATTATTACCAACACACCGCACATGTTATCATAATAAATGGCTTTTCAACAACTTCACAAATTTGCACCAAAACATACACAACTAATTACCAGAAGGCTGAAACTTCTATCAGAATAGAGCAGGTTTAGAACTAAACTCAATCTTCCACCAGTTCAAAAATGTCCAGATGAAACCAAAATACTAAATTATCACTAGAATGTACCAAGAAAACAAGTATTGATTACTATTTCAAGAAAAAAATCAAATCAATAGTTTATTCGTCTAGCTCCATTTCTCTAGAAAATCTAAAAGAGCAGTCAAGCTATGTGGAACCAGAAGGGTGTTCCTAATGGGATGACGTACAAAATTTTAAAGGACAGGTGGGAGAAGGTTGCTCGGTCCCTAGATGAAACCTGGGATAGCCAGGCATCCTAGCAACTGAGCAAATATAACATCTTACTACATTCAAGCTATGCTAGAACAAAAAAGATGTAAACATAGATGACTAATTATAGCGTTGCATCAATGCAATGCTATCTGCAAGAGAAATGGAAATCTACTGCCATGGCTGACAAAATGATTTAAATGAAACTCTTAAGACTATTTGTATTTGGTATACTAGAGAAAACTTCATTCCTACCTTCACTGTATATTTTTTGTCAACGAGAAGGTTTGGAGATTTCAGATCTCTGTGAACAATGGGAGGATTACGTTTATGAAGATAATTCATCCCCTTTGCCTGCAAATGAAAAAATAACATGGATATCAAAGAATACAAAGATTATGAAATTACAATTTCAAAAAATAATAACCAGAACAGTAGAGTTTATTTTATAAATGCATACCACATCATAAGCCATACTAAGCCTACGCCTCTCATCCAACACCTCTTTGGCACCAGATCTATGCAACAGCCTATATAAGCTACCCCTGCACTTCCGTCAAAAACTCTTAGATCTCAAGGTCTAAATATCCTATAATCCTATATAGCCTTGAAAAACTTCACTCTTTCAGGGAAAAGGATGTAGAACAGGTAGAGGAGTACAACCTTGACAAATATTCCGTGACAATTGATAAGTTAGGGGGCTGTGTGACTGCCCCCATAAACAAAACAATGTTTGGATGCCGCAAACGTTTCATTATTGAAACCTACAAAGAGAAGCGAAAACACAGCTCAAATAAGCAACAGGCAAATATCTAAAAAACACAATATAAAGCATGCTTAGGATTTCAAGCATACCTCCCTCAGGAACTCCTGGAAGCGCTCAGCATGAAAATCCTGTTCCATCAAAATTTTCACAGCAACATCCTGCAATTGATTGTTTTGAAGGATGTAAGAACAGAAAAACTAAAAGACAAACAGGGTTGAAAGGAAGAGGGAAGCATAAGAAAAATGTGTGAAACACTATTTCTGTTTCAAGCTTCAATGAAGCAATCCTGGAAAATACACAATCCTCACGGATGATATATATAATATAACCCCCTCGGCCCCAACACATACTCATTCGAAATGATGACACAAATATGGCTAAAAAACATGAAAACAAAAGAGCATAAGCCCAAAATATCTAACACTTTGGCAACATTATTTAAGGCTCCATTTGTTTGCTGAAAATAAAATGCTTGATGGAAATAGCTCCATGAGCAACAAAACACCTAATCCTCTTGGCAGATGACATTTTTTCAAATAAACTCCTCGTCTTTCGATGGGCAACTCAATTAGAAAACAGAAATTGTATATTATTGTTACTGATGGCTGGGCTTGTACTAGATGTGCATTGGGCGGAGCCTATAAGGATAATTCTTATTAATACTATTTAAGGAGTAACATTGGGCAGGACTTCTGTTTGTATTAGTTTTACTATACTTGTCTTTGGCATAGATTATTAAGCATAAATAGGAGTAAACAACTTAAGGGCCGGTATATCATATAACAATATGTCAATTATACAGCTTATTATTACTCTCTCTATTCACTTTTCATTCATTCCCTGAAATTTTAACAGGAACAATTCAAACAACCACATGCTGGCCAATTTATAAAGCATCAATTAGAGAGAGAGAGAGAGAAGGAGAGAGAGGCTTACTGAGCCATTCCACTCAGCACGATGTACAGTTCCAAAAGAACCTGAAATACAATGGGCCACTTTCAATTTAATGACTATCGATACTAATTACAAAAGTCATGCCAGTACAAGAAGCACGTTACTAATTCATTACTGATCTTTTAGTTAGGAGAAGAGCTTGGTGATTAACTTGGTTTGGGAGAAGCAAGGAAAAAATTGTGTTTGTGTGGAATATGCGATTGGATGTAACACTTTGAATTCTTTTATTTAATGATCTACCCATAAAGCCCTTAATGGAAGGCCCCGATCAAATGTGCATATGGATTGGAGACTGCACAACTGAGATGGCTTCCTTTTTTTAGTTTCCTTCTTTTCTACTATCATTACTTTATATTCTCTTTTCTCTATCCAATAGTATGGCTATTTTTGTCCCCAAGACATTCAAAAGCAAAAGTTGTGACTTATAAAGGAGGAGATATACCTGACCCAATTTTCTCTCTTAAAACAAGATCACTCCACGGGATGTCCAAATCCTCCATGTCAAGCGTAAGCTCTCGAGTATGTTTACTAGGAATCAGTTGACTTCCTTCAATAAACCTCTTGCCCTCAATCATGTCATCATTAGTATTTGTAAGTGCTAACGGGGTAGGTATACCAACAGGACGCTTATGCTTTATTGGTGGTGGATACTTTCCCACTGTCGAGTCTACAATGTTCTGAGGAGCATCACATGGTAGATATGTTTCAGAAAATTGTTCACGTGTACTCAGATGAGAATCTTGGGGATGGAGAGGAAGGTGGGAACTTCTATTGCTGTCTGTTGAAATTGGCCTGGGGTTATTCCTGTCTTTGTACTTCCCATCAAACTGCTCTGAAATAGAGAATCCAGAACTTCCATTAGCAACTAGTTCAAATTTAGAGGATGACAAGCACAACTACAACTAATGTCCAACATGCAACATGAACATTTATTCAAAGAACACGATTTTTGGCACTATTTCAGATGTTGATTTAATTGCAAATTTACCAAACATTAAATAAAAATTCACTCAAATTTCATCCTGTAGACAGACTATATTATGTTAGCCGCTGTTCATCACAATAAATCAAGAATTTTGTAAAGATATTCAACAGACTTGACCAAGTAACGTGAACTGTTCTTCCAATTCTACAATACAGAACTCAACTTAAAAGGAACATCATATAGCACAAACATCAAAGAGAAAAAAACATTATGCTTTTGTAGTAGACATCACATTCTTGCAATTTACAAGTTTAGAAAAACCATGTCAACTAATTGTAGTGAACATATGAACGACAAAATTACAGACACCAGCCATCTAATCTCTTAGTGCATATAAATTGATTAAAACAACAAAAGGACAGAATTCAATGGAAAAAAACGAGAGTTTTAATTTAACACACTAATATATAGGTTTTTAAGCAAATTAATTATGGAGTATGGCAGGCATAGCAGATTTAACACCAGAAACTGATAGTCTAATAATTATCTGAAGCCAGGACCTATTACAGGTAAAAAAAATCTACTCCAGAGCAGAATGCTGCTCCTCAGAAAAGATATCTTCTTCACATACAATTAAAGCCAAAAGTAATTGCGAAAACTAACTCCTCACTCTTTCCTCCCCATGACCTTCCCCCTACATGGGATCTATGGCTCTATGCCAGTACAAAACTAACTCTTCCAACTTAGATGACCAAGTCTGGCGGCCTACTTCTTTTCCCTAACATGAACCTTCCAAATTTTGGTCTTCTTGACCACTCAACCCTATCACAGAGTAACTAGCTTAAAGCAAATGATTTCATCATTCATTAAAAAAATAGAAATCAAAACGAAAAAATGAGGGACTACTGCATCTTAAATTATTAATAATTGCAACAATAGGCCATTAACAGGATCTTTCAAGATGTGAAAACAACAATAAAGCATTCCCAGATACAGAATATCATAAAGTAATAGGAAATATGAATATAACCTGCAGAACTGTTGTCAAAGACGAGCTCAAGAGACAGACAGTCCGAGAAATACTGTTTGGCCAGTGACCTGAAATCAATGGTAGGTTCAGCTGGTTTAAGTCGTGGAAAGCGCAAGGGTGAAGAAAATGAGATGGAAGTTGGACCATTGAGCAAGGAATCAGGCTCAGATAAGTGTCCTGGCTTTCCAATTAAATCAACAAGATATTCCCTGTATTTAGATTATGTCAGATGAGAGGTGTCAAGAATATTACTATTAAGAAGCATATATTTAAAATGTTAATTTATATAATGCTCACAGAATGTTAACCATTTAAATAATGTCCTTTTCCATGGTCATCATAACTCACGGAAACTAATTTTTTCACTGCAGCTCTACTCAAAGAAAAATGCGTTTAGCAATAAAGCACATACCTCTCGAGCCCAAATCGTACAAGACAAGATGAGGCATCATCCCTTTTGCAATATTTACAGCCCTTTGCAATTCGACATGGCAAATCAATGGCGTCAGCTAGTACCTGGAAATATTGAGTATAAAGCAAGTCATTTAAAAACAACTTAAACACAGTTGCATGCACTAAAGCAGCAAACAAAAACAAGTCATCATGCACAATCACAGCCTTAACCCCCTAAGAAAAGTGAAGCCTTACTTTGAATAATATAGCACGATGCCTGCAGAGGCCAACAGATAGACTACCTATAGGAATAACAACAGATCCTAGGCAATCTTTAAGATCATTACTGCAATCCCTCCAGATGGAAACAAGATTATCCTCCCCAACAGAAGCTGATCCCCTTGTTAAAGCAATAAAACACAGTTAGACTGACATGACCAGTCAAAAACTTAAATAGGTCAAGCCATGAATGTCAATGAGGCTCACCCCATACGGTTGCAAACCAGCTTGGAAAGCTGATCTACAACATCTGAAGTTGTTATGCTGCTACAAGAAATGTTATGAGCTCTATTTTGCAGATCTCTTAAGCTGGGGTCACTGTTTTGATCTACCAAAACTACTTCAACTGAAGAAACAATGCTGGGATTCACAGACTTCAGCATATCAACTGAAGGAATTCGGCCATTTTCATGCAGATCAGTACACACAGTCCATACAAAGGAATCCATCCCGTGAATCAAGTAAAAGCCATCTGGAATTTTGTCAGAGTATGACAGACAGCCATTCACCTGATGCATGTTATTAATAAGACACAAAATTAACAATTGAATGTGTACCAAATATCAATTAGTGCATCAAGTCTGTCAAAATGAAAAACTTCCAGTTTCCTTTCTCAACTTTCTAGGAAAAAACAAAAGAAAGTTTTTAAAAGGAAAATAGAAGTAAAATAAAGAGTGGAGGGATAATTTTTCTTCTTAAACTTAATTCATATAACTCAAGAATCAGGTTTCAACTTCATCTCTGAGAAATTACAATAGTACTACTTAGTGGCAATTTCCTCAAGAAAGACCAAGTACCCTCTGCTCCCCCACAATAGCGCCAATATATAATTTAACATTCCGAAGCTCCTTAAAACATTACATTTTTCAATATTGAATTTTTATGCAGTGCAACAACAAGAAAATAACTCGAGAAGGAACAATATGATAGGCACACAATAAGAGGATACCCAGCCCAAAATTCACAGCAATTATCAAACAGTTTCCCCCAAGGAGCAGATGCCAGAGGGTAGAAGAGAAAAGCATAAAGGAACCTGATACCCATTAGACTTCAACACTGTAATTGAAAATCCAACTACGTCCTTTCAGACAAACAAAACATAACTTCTTAAGAAGATTTTTGTTAGGAATTAAATGGAATGAAAAGAATAGAAAATAGGAGAAACATCTTTGCTACAAGGGTTTCCCCATAACAAAGGGCATAAGCTCAATCAACAGCAGATACAAGATATATCCTCCGTTCCCCTTAATTACTCCTGCTCATATCTAACTAATTTCTTTTACTGACTGATGTATTCAAACTTCCAGTAACTAACTTTTCCTTCACCTCCATCTAACTTCAAATGATTATGTACTAATGCAATTCCCTTCCTTCCATTCAAACTACAATTTTTAAACTCCTCCAGTCACTCATGGCAAAGGACCAGCAGTCTGAATGAACTTCTAAAAGTTTGCAACCATTAACCAAAATTTGATTGATCCTCCAGTTGGCGCAGACTACAAAACCTACATAATATAAATTCAACAATTTGCAGAGAATCACATCAATCATAGAACCACTGCAGCTTCACTTCTTGCTACGTTACAATGCACTTAATAAGGTTTATCGGAGACAAAATAGACCCATGCCCACTCACACTTTACACTATCCAAGAACACCTCACGTGAAATCCATCACCGGAATTCCCAACCACAATCCAACCCAAGTGAAAACAGAGAGGCACAAGGATCAACGTACCCAAAACCTATGCGAAACCGCCTCCGCCGATGACGAGAGTCGCAAGGCCCCATCGTCCGGCATCGGATCGAGGAAATTGGGATCATCCGCGCACGTGGCATCCGACGAGAGACGCAGCGCGAGCGCGAGCTGCAGCTGGTAGCTCTCCTCCGTCTGCTGTGCCCAGCTCTTCCCGAAGGACCCCGCGATCCTCGCCGGAGCATCGGAGAACTTGCTCCGCTCGTCGTGGAAATAGCCGAAGGCGTCAACGTCACTGGCCGCTGCCGTAGACAGCGTCGGAGCGTAAAAGTCGCCGCCGCCGGAGAGCGAGCTCTCGCCGTAGCTGCTCCCGCTGGACTGCCTCTGCAGGCCGACCGAGGAGTACAGGTTTCCGATCCGGTTGGCCCCCTGCTGACCCGCCCTGTGATCGGCGATGAGGTCCCACTCGGATACGCGGTCCAACTTGCCCGCGCGGCCGGTCTTTCCGTCGCCCGAGGAGGACGGTGCGGAGGCGCCGGAAAACTGGTCGTCAGGAAATTGGCTGAGGAGCGAGTAGTTGGATCTTCTAGCAGGCATTTCCATCGCAGTAGGTTCACAAAACCCTAAAACTCGCCATTAGTTTTTGCGCGGTTTTCTGTTTTGGTATTCTTCTCTCTTTCTTTTTCTCTGTCTCTGTCTCTGTCTCTTTCTCTTTCTCTTTCTCTCACTGTAACTACAAGCAGGTGTGACCCCTGTATCACTCAGAATGTTGAATTAGTCCTCTCTCTCTCTCTCTCTCAAATTCTATGTCGGAGAGAAATCAACGAGCCCTGCCTTTTCTTTAATCGGTGGTGCAGTCGTAATTACATTCCTTAAACTTCCTTTTCACCTTAATCTTACAAATCATCATCACTTGTGTCTTAACTATCCATTCACAAAATTCGTAATTAATAAATAGTTATTCAAATTTTGTGGGATAAGCTTTTTCCTAAACATTTATAGGAATGTACTTGACAAAATCACTATTCAATCAAAAATAATAATAATTAATAAGCAGATATCAAATTTTGTTTGGATAAATGTTTCATAAACATTTATGAATAATGTATTGATCAGATATTTCAAAAACTTATAAATTAATTTTACTAATTTATAAATTAATTTGATCAAACTTTCTTAGTACGTGAACTTATTCTCAAAAGTTACTTTAAGTGTGATGAAAATGAGTTAACAAACTTATAGTTTTTTAGTTACTATCAGTAGCTTTACGACCTTCACAATATTATAAGCTGTAAGCACTCTTTATTAAATATATTAAAAAGTCATATATTTTTTCTTAAATTAAAATTTGTTGTGTTTGACTTAATAATTAATAAAACATTCCAATTTTAAATTTTTTAAAATTATTCAAACATAAATCTCTTTTCTTAATATATAACTTAAAAGATAATTCAAATATTGATTTATAATGTTATATTTATATAATTCTTATCATTTTTCAACAATTATCTCCTTTCAACGTAATTTACTTAAACAAAACACAAATCAATTAAATACACAAATTAATATTTTTGTTATATTTAATACCTACATTCAATCAATTAAACAAACAAAAAAAATAGTTAAAGCAAAAATTGTTTCGCTGTAGTAAAAATTGTTTTGTTTGAACGAAATATTATTCTTTTAAGTAAAAATAGGATCAGGGTAAAAATTGAGTTTCGGTTTTATATATATTTTTTTCCCATAAAATCCTTTGTTTTGATAAAAAAATCATAAAACAAAATTATACAATAAATTTTTTTTTTCCAAAATCAATTTTGTAAATACAATTTTCAAACAAATTCAAACTATTGTTAGAAAATAATAAATAGAATAGCTCAATCAAAAGGGAAGTGAATTGGTTTTCAACCTTTTCTAAAATATTTTCCGTTCTTTGAGTTTGAAAATTGATTCAATTTCAAAAATAAGTTCAACTAATTTAGGAATAAAAAAGTGGGAATCTATAAAGAATAAATAAAGAAAAAAAATTACACAAAAATTATATCGGTTCAAAACACAAAATCCTGCATATAATCTCTCTTATTCAATATTGAAATAAATACATTTCACTATCTTCAAAAAGTTTGCACAAACACTCACCTAAACAGCAAAAATATACTAACTCTTGAATAATTTTTGTGTTTTATGGTTTATGTCTCTTGAATATACTAACTCACCTAAACACACTAAAAAAGGAAAAAGGAAAAGTAAAATTTATGTCAGTTTATATACATATTTAATTACCTGTTCTTCAATTCCATTTTTATCAAATGACTTTAAAAAAATCTATTTATTTAATTTAGTTTCTTTTATGAACCAAGGTGGCCTGAAGAACATGTTTTTCTCTCAATTTTATATTTACATTTTATTTATGAGTAGTGAAATTTTGTTTAAACATTGAGACAAAAAATTGTCCAGTAAATATATACTTTTACTTATTTATACAAAATTGTTAAAAGCTATAATTTGTTTAAACCTATTTGAATTTTGTATAAGTTAAAAATAAAAACATTAAAGAGATTATTTGAAAAAAATTACAAATTAACTCAAACTAATCTTAGTTTATAAAGAAAATAGATAATATTAATATATATAGTAGCACACACTCATAAATATACTCATCAAAAATATATTGGAAATTCATTATCATCTTTTAGTGTTAGGGTAGTTATGTACTTTGTAAAAGTTTATGTAAAAACATTCTTAATCAAATAACAATTATTTAATATTCCTCAACCTCACTTGATTATTAGTTTACATAATCAAATAATAATTAAATATCTAATTTTTTTAATGAGTTTTAAGCTTAATTCTTTAAACCATATGACCCAATACCATTTGAAGTGTTTTCGTACATCTTCACAGTACATGTACATGTATGTATATATAAAATCATATAAATTAATACATCACGAAGCATGATTGTCATAGTTAAGTGTACTTTGAGTGAATTCATATTGCTTAAGTAACCTTACTTGCTACCATTGATAAATACTACTTCTCTAACTCCCTCACACCATTTGAGCGGTACAACTTCAAATAATAAAATTGATTTTACCTCTTTCTCGCTCAAACATCAACTTTATACTTGAGCGTTCTCATAATGCTTAAACAATACATTTATTGTGTTTCTATATATAAGTAATGGGACATAAACCACATTGTTTTATTAGCGCGATCATATCATTGTTTGAAGATAAAAAATAAAAAGTTGCATTGATTTTTTTCTCGCTTAAATTATACATTTTAATACTTAGTTAAGAAAAAAATTCAACATCCAATTTAATAAATGAAGTATAAAAAAAAAACATTCAAACACATTAATATTATTGCCAACCATTTTCCAATTATTCACTAATATCATAAAAACTTTATATTACCCAAAATATTTTAAAGCAAAGTATACATATCAACTTTCATGTACTTAATCATTCAACTACCAATATTTTCAAACATTTAAATAATCATTTAGATGTTAATATTATCTCAAAATAAGTGTATAACTAACACCTGTAGAATCTAATAAAACTGTAGACAAAAAGTAAAAAAAAATAAAAAACACTTCACCAACAATACTTTTCCTTTATTAAACATCCAAATAAAATATAAAACATTTAGTAAAAAATGATCTAGTTATTCAAATCGCAACTATGATTAAATCTGATAATTATTTTGTTTTCTCCTTAACTGTATCATTTTTCAAAACAATTATAGTTAATCTCCATACTCAAATAAAAAATAGAGAAAATAGATCTTAAAAATATAGAACAGTAATGAAATAAATAATAGTTATCTATAACCTATTCATAGTTTTTTATTAAAAATGATCTTTATAAAATAATTTCAATTTTTTTATGAGGAAATATGTTAAGAATCTTACTAATGCATTATATTTTTAAATAAAAACATTAAATTGTTAACCCATGGTTTTTTTAAATTATATATTTTTTATTTGAATATTTTGTTGAATTTTTAACAATTTGTATTTTTATAATGAACAAAAACAGGGTTGGCAAATTCGGTGGGGTTTGATAAAAGAATATGCACAAAAGGGATTTTCGAATACATATTATTAAATTAATGATATCATCATTTTTAAAAATACATAGTAACTACTATTATAGTGAGAAATTTAATTATTCTTTTAAGTGTAATAATATTCCCTTCAATTTTATTATTCTTATAAACTACTATGTGCATGAACTTAATTTGAAAATATATAATTAATTTAATTATTATTCTGAAATTGTATAATACGAGTAATGTATTTCTTTATTAGACGTATTTTCTATTTTTGTTTAAATTTATTAAAATGATTTGTATTATATAATTATCTATAAATTTATTTATAATAAGATTTTCTTAATTTCTATACACAAATTATGTTTTTATTTCTAATAAATACAAGGTGTGATTAGGAAGAAAGATGAATTATGTTTACCAAATGAAAATCTGATTATGGTGGGTGAGACTCTTTAATATGTAGGTACTTTTTTTAAAATTTCAATTTTTAAAATATAATAATTTGATGTAAATATATGCAACAAGGTATGTGTTTTAGCCAGTTTTCAGGATATGCTTTTGTAAAAAAATAAAATAAAATAAAAATATATATATATATATATATATATAGAAATTGTGGTTTTTAGCAATTCATTATGTAAGGATCTAGAAAATGATACTGAATATTTTATTATTAAAATGAAAATGACATATAAATAGAAAATTCAGTTATTCAGGTTTCATTTTAAAATAACCATCATCTCTCTAAAAGTTTCCCTTTTCCTTTCTCTCCCTTCTCTCTAATATTCTGACCTCCTCGTTCATCTGTTTGACGATCAGAGTACGCCATTAGACTCCTGGCAGCAAAGACTACAAGTCTACCTCTATGAGTAAGTTTTGTTCCTCTTTTTCCTTTCCTCTCCTTTTCTTCAAGATTCTGACTACCTCGCTTATCAGTGTTAGACTCTTGGTAATGAACCCTATAAGTTTGCCGGATCAAAATATCACATAGAGTAAGTTCCTTATTGGCTCATTTTTCTTTTGAGTTAATTTTGATCTTATTAGATTTTGTACGGGTTAATCTCTGTTAACTCAAGGTCCTAGTTATATAGTTAGATTTTGATTAGGACTCTGTGGTGCAGGTTAATTACCTTTAACTTTGAGCTCTTAGTGAGCATAACAGGTAAGGAAGCTAAAGTTTAGAAGATTCTGGATGTGGAGGTGACGTGGTCACCAATTCCAATTATTTTTGCTTGCAGGATTGTCTCTTTTAAAGAGTAAAATAATATATTGACTGGAATGGTTGATTTTGAATCTCTTATGAGAATAATTTGTTGAAAGTGTTTGTGATTGAGAATTAAAAGTGTTTGAATGATAAACTATTCTTTTTGAATATTTTGGTTGAATTACTTAAGTGAGATGTTTGAATGAGAAGTGGTTGTGTGATTTCAGATGATGATTGATTTAAAGAGCATATATTTGGAATTAATTATGTGTTTTAAGTAAAGTTTGAGATATATTTGGATTGTTTAGAAAGTATATATATATATATATATGAAGTGATTGAGTGGTGCATTGATATGTTAAATGATGTATGTAATGAGGTTAAAGTGTGATCAAGACGTAGTATTTTCAGGAAATGAAATACCATGTTGAGATTGTTATTAGGGTGTATTGATTTGTGAGTGTCCTGTGAATGAGACGATCCTGAAAGAACTGATCAGAGCAGTAGTATGACAGGTGCAGGTCTCTGGATGCTAATTTCGTTCCAGAAGTAGAGTTAAGTGTCCATGTGTTGTGAGTCAGTAAAAGTCTGACATATGAAAAATGAATTTTATGAACGTTTGAGAAATCATGTGAATTATGCTTATTAATTTGAAATTTAAATTATATCAAAACATTTTATATAGATAGCTTACCCTGTTATTTGTTTGTGTTTGTTTCTCTAACTGTGATCGTGTATTTACACGGGAGTAGATGAGATTGCAGGTAATAGAGCTCCTCAATGAGCAGCAGAAGGATTAGATAGATTTAAATTGAATGCTTTGTTTTGTTTTGTTTTTAAACTTTTTGGAAAATCCTTATGAAGAGGGATATATTTTGAGATACAAATATGAGAAAACAATATATGTTTATACAATAATTAGATATTGTACGTTAATTAGATATTGTACGCATATTTTTTATTTTTTTTTAAAAAAAAAGTAAAAGTTAGGGATGTTACACATTACAAGAAAATTATGAAATAGAAACCAATTTTTAGATACTAAATAATTAGTTGCAATAGTAACTAAATTAGAAACTATTTTAGAAACTAAAAAAATTAGTTTCTAAATTAGTTTATATTATTGATAAGTAGTTTATAAATTGGTATCTAATTAGCCACCAATGTTTTAGATACCAAATTTAGAAACTAAATAATTGGTAGTTAAAACATTAGTTGCTAATTAGATACCAATTTAGAAACTATTTAGCAATAATAGAAACTAGTTTAGAAACCAATTTTCTATTTAGTTTATAGAATGATCTCTAATTTAATTACTATTGCAACTAATTATTTTGATTTTTAAAAATTGGTTTCTATTTCATGATTTTCTTGTAGTTATTAAAATCATGAAAACTATAATTATTAGGAATTACTGAATCAACACCACCACCTTTAAAAATACAATATTTATGTATTATTGTGACAGTACATAACTCTAATCTAATCATAACATTCTTTACTTTTTATCTTTGAAAATTCTTTATCATGTGAATTTTCACTATTTTTTTATTAGTAGTTCAGTGTCTTAAAAAGTTTTGTTTATATGATATGTCTGTTATTTTCTCTAATTTTTTAATAACATATTAATATATATATATATATATATAAAAGTATGTATATATTTTCTTTGAAAGGTTATACTATATTCACTAAGGTAAAAAATAATTAGACACTATATTAACTGAATTAAATACTAATTTTGTATCTAAATTAGTTATCTAAGTTTTAGTTACGAATATTTTAGATTTTAAATTGGACTCTAAAAGACCAATAAAAACTAATTTATAATATAAAGTAATAAGTAGTTAAAAACTTATAAGTAACGGGTAAATATCAAATTAGAAACCATTTTATAATTTTTTATTAATAATATAAACTACTTTAGATATCAATGGTTTTTTTAGTTTATAAAATAGTATTTAATTTAATCAAATAGTAACTAATTATTTTGGTATCTAAAATTATTTGTTATTTAATGATTTTTGTAGTGATTAATTTCTTATATATTATAATAAATGTCTTACCTTTATATGTTCTAAAAATATCATATACTCTCTAACAAACAAAGTAAAATGTTTTTTCTTTAACATATTTTTCAAAATGACTAGTCTAGACGAACAAACACTATCAAGAAAAATTATGTTTTCTTAAGCTTAAACGAACCTATTACCTAATGTATCATCCTCTAAGTTTCGTAAAAAATATAATTTAATCACTAAAAAGTATTGTAAAATCATTTTCAATTATTTATTTTTGAAAAGACTAAGAAATAAAACAACTAGATAAATGAAAAAGAATATGTTTTTTTTCCGTTAGATAATAATCTACAAGTCTAAATCAGAGAGTTTTATCAAAGATACGTGAGATTTTGATGATAAAAATAATAACACAAATTTGTTTAGTGTGTAAAAAATCGAATAATAAAAAACAAATTTTGTCTAAAGGTAAACTAGAAAAAAAAAAAAAGTAAAGTGAAGTATATGAAGATTATATACAAGTTGAAGAAGTGTTAAACACAAATATACCAAACATCAACCAAATTCTATACATTCATAAATACAAAAAAATATCTACCTTCAAAAATAGTTGAATGAGACTTCTTAAAGATGATTTTGACAAAGCATACTAATCTTTTGAATTTGTATACTCACTGTACTATTTCAAAAAATACAAAAAAAAAATGTAAAATAAAAGTTTTCATTCACCATGTGCACAAATTCAAACATTAGAAAAATAGCCGACAATAAAGCAAAACATACAAGTTAAAGTAGATGTTTTTATAATCTTTATAAATTGAAGTGAAATTATGAAAGAAAAAAAATGATTAGGTAAGACACCATTATATTTAAAAATGATTATAAATTGCATAGATTTTTTTCTCAAACTTTCCTAACATTATATTTTTTTATACTACTAACCAGTAAGAAACCATTTTTAGTGTGAAATTTAGGATGTTTGTTATTAAAGTCAACAAACATACATAAAAGTTAGTTTTTAATTTTATACATGTTAAGTTTTATTTTAATTAAAATCTAAAAAATAAATGTTTTTACATGAAAAACTATTATAACTAAAATCCATGGTATACACATAAGATTATATAAATTTATTACAATGAACAATTTATATTATTTGTATTATTAATAAGTTTTTTTGAAATTCAATTTAAGATGAAGATAAAACCAGGTAGATTAAGAGCAACAGACAATTATAAATAAATAGAACAATATTTTAAATGGTTAAGAATAATTTTTTTTGTTAATTGCAAAGACAGTGTGCCAAATGCACATAAAAAAGAAAAAAAATGTATATGTATTAAAAAAAGTGAAAGAATTAAGTGTGTACTATGCCAAAACAACACTCATAATTGTTTTTAGTTAAAATTTAGACATATTTTATAATAGTTAATGTGTATCACATTAAAAATCCTCAAAAAATTGTGAATCAATTGCCCCTCCAATCATGTAGAGGATATGTCATGGAATAGATTACTAAGAATCTACTTAGGACTTAAAGGAATATCTTCTAATACTTTATTTTTTCTAATTATTCATTGGGTAATGAGAAACAATATGTATTTTTTACACACTTAAAGTTTAAGTTAATATTCATTAAAAGTTATATAATTACATAAAATTCACTTTTAATAATTTTTAAATTATAAAAAGTATGTTGAAGAGAGAAATAAATGAAGAGATTTTTTTGAAAAAATATCATGCCAGATCCTTAAGCAAGGTCCACCCTTCTTATCCATAAAGACCATGTTACTAAAAGAATGAATCTTTAAATATTATTTATTAGAAATATAATTTGGTAAAACATTTATTATTAAATTAAAATCTATAATTAATAATGATAATATTAAGAAGTAAATTTTAAATTAAACTCATAAAATATATGAAATATTATAATACAAACATTCATCAAACTGAATTTTAAATGACTCTACACCATATTAAAAAAGTATAATTTAATTCTATAAAATTAATTTTGAAAATAATATTCAAATTCACTTAAAAGATAATAAAATATTTTAATTTTTAATTAATGTGTGATCTTCGATAAATATTATAAATTTTAGTTAAAAACATAATAATAAAAACATTATGAACATTGCTGTCCTTAACAAATATTTCTTCAGAACCAACAAAATCTATGATTTCACTAATCTGGGATTGTGAGTTGAAATATCCTCAAAACCTAAAGTAAAGAATAATACTAAATTGATTACAATATAAAAATTGATACATGTGTGATCATTACGTATGTAAATATCTTTCATATTAAAGTATTATTTTTAAAAAGAAGAAACGGGGTTGGTTCATGTATCTGAGCCTGAAGCTGTCATGGGTGTGATTATTTTTTTCATTACTCACTCTTTAATATTATTTAAAGTCAAATGTGGAATTCATAATAAATAAAATAAAAGAAAAGTAAGATGAGACGGAAGCCACCGGTATGCGACGGTAACCACGATGTTTGATTGGAAATGATGAGTGATGCAATGACAAATGAGGGACAAGTCGGCGAATCCCAAATCAACCAAAATATTTAATATTTTATAATATTACAATTTCAAAGTATTAATTTTTCTGAAAATATTTGTTTTTCTTAAGTGCGAGTTTTTTTAGAGACATTTTAATATTTATATACAATATTTTGTATTTTAAAATTTTAATCTAGAAGTACGTAGAATAATCATAAGTTTTTTAGTTTTTTTAATAATTAAAAAACTGTAAATTTATATTTTATTAATATGAAAATTTTAATCTTTTTAGTTCTTCAAAATTATAAATGTGCTATTATTATCATGGAAGAAGTTAACACCCTTATGTTGATTTTGATTTTCAGAACAAAATATGTTTTTTTGTCTTTATAAAATTGTAAATAATTTTTTTCGTTCATCTAGAACTTTTGGTATATTTGAAGTGCTCCAAAATTATAGTTGTGTTATGTCTATTGAAGTCTGTTAAAAGGATTTAATATTTAATTAAGGATTTGGTTTATTTATTTTTTGTCAAACTTGTTTTATACTTTCAATTTAATAAATTAAATTCTCAAACTTTTACATGTGATTTTAGTATTTTTCTATACTTAAATGTAATATTTAGGGATTGTTTTATACCATCGTAAAGTTAATAAAAAAAAACTAATTTATATAATGTGATTCTAGTATTTCTTTATCCGTTATTTTTTTTTCAGCAAAAGTATTTCTATATTTAAAATTAACATTTAATAACGGTTTTTACAGTTGCAAATTGGATGCAAGGATTGTATTTTCAAAGTTGGAAGATTGAATTTATCAATTTGAAAATAAAATCAGATTTTGCCTTTAATGTCGTTAGAAATGTTAATTTTGGAGGACTAAAAGCACTAAAAATTTGGAAGAGGCAAATAAAAGATTTGTAATTTTAGAAAAATGGAAAACATATTTTATATCTTTTTGTGAATGATCACATGTTTTTACTATCATTCAAAGGCATTTTGTTTCTAGACTAAAGAAGTTAAACAAAATAACTTCACTTATTCACGTTTTATTTTAACCGACCCTTCATTCTCCTGATTCTTGAAGAAGTTTTGGGCTTGGACTTTGGCCCAAAATTGAAAACCCAGTCCAACTCATGGAGTGGAAAAAAAAATCAAAATATTTGGAGGGAAGAAATATTTATGAATTAGTGGCAAAGGCGGCATAAAGATTTAATTTGCGCTCATTCCCACCCGCGCCGCACCCTCTCTTTCACATTATCTTCTCTGCCTCAACCCTATTGATGTTCCTTTTCTTTGAATCGATGTAGTTCGCGCCAAACAACTCTCAAGGTACGCTTTCTTGTTCAGAACCTCTAATCTATGATAATCGCTTCCTTCTTCGAAACCTTCACTCCATGTAAATTCACTGTTCCTCACTTCAAAATTTTACTCTGTTAAGTTACTGTTCCTTATTACAATGTTTAAGGCGAAATTTGTTTTGTATGCAATGTTCGCGTCGATTATTGTGTGCATGTTTTTGGATGAAGTGATTGAACATTACTATTTATTTAGGCCATGAAATTGTTTGAAGACAATTTTCTGTTGCCAGTTTTTGAGTTAAGAGTTGTTTTCGTTGCTAATAGGAATCATGATTTTCATTTTACTCTTTGCTATGCTGTCTTAGAGTTTTCAATCATAATTTCCAGCTAGTCGGAAAATATCGTCGTAAATATTACTGAGTTTTAATTGTACTTTGTATTACTTTGACTACCTTCACTTGGTGAAATAAGAATTTGTCGTTATTGTTACATGATGATAGAACTTAAATTATAATCAGATTAAGTGTGCGCGCAGCGCTGGTGAAGAGAGGGGAATTACATTCAAATCTAGAATATTCGTAAGTGTATGTAAGCAGTAGTTGGGGTAAAAAGTACTTTGCTGTTTCGCAAGTAGCCTCACTTCATCTCAT